>NC_054498.1:23869294-24169294 GCF_017639515.1 Carcharodon carcharias
AACTGAGCCAAATACAACACTCCACCCCTCCAACACAAAATGGCCCACTCCACACAGCTTGGAAAAGGCAGAGAAAGAGATGCTGAGTTTGGCCTAGAATAAAAAAATGCACTCATTTAGCGTTCTTCATGACTTCAGGATGTGTCAACGTGTTTTGCAGCCAGTTCAGTACTTTTGAAAGATAGACCTTGTTATAATCTGGAAAACATGTCAGTTTGCACGAAAAACAACGTGTTGATGGCTGGAGAATTTGATTTTTAAACTATCAAAGTGCTTAACCAAAAAGATGGGTTTTGAGATTTTAAATGGTGAAGAATCAGATGGAGGGAGATTGCCAATAGAGGAGCCAAGCAACAGAAAGCTCCTCCACCATGAATTATGTTTAGCTTGTGGGTTCCTTAGCTTGATATCAAGTTGCCTAGTTTTACCTCCTGCTTCTGCAGAAAACGTATCCAGATCGCCATTGACCATAGTGATTTGTCATACTTGGATTATGTCAGTAAGCCGCACCACGTTGTGTAGTATACTAGATGCCATATTGAGCCATTAGGATCAAAGCCATGACCTTCCAGACTCTGACTTCCTTCTCTCAGCTGTGTTGTGGTCCAGGGTTGCCAAGCAATGAACAGGTCCTTCTGTAGAAGGATGATGGGAAAACTCAGAGGAAGTCAACCCAACCCTGCATATCTCCTAGCAACCAGCTTGGTGTTGAGTTTCATTTTCTTTCCCCGCATCAGTCTTAATCTTGTTTTTCCCCTGTTTTTGATTTCGGATAGCACCTGTTCATCATTTTGCCATTCACACTTCCTCTGGACCCATCTTTTGTTTCTTTACTTGTCTTGATACCACTCCCTATGGCTCTGCCCCGTCAACTCTTTTGTCATTTAACGTCTCTTGTCTTCCACCCTATAATACCCTTCCCTTTTGTTTTTTTTAACCTTTGCTTAAAGCCTATCACATTTCTAACTTTTCTCAGTTCTGATGAAAGGTCACAACTTGAAACATTAAACTCTGTTTCTCTCCCCACAGATGTTGCCAGACTGCTGAGTATTTCCAGCATTTTCTGTTTTTATCTCAGGTTTCCAGCATCCACAGTGTTTTGCTTTTGTTGTTGACTCTTACTATCCTCCACCTCAGACAGGACAATAGACAGAAAACTCACATTTATTTTATCTCTGCAGCCAGACACGCACACCTCCATTTAAAAAAATATAGTTTTTATTCATTCAAGGGATGTGGGCTTCGCTAGCTGGGCCAGCATATATTGCCCATTCCCTAATTGCCCTTGAGAAGGTGGTGGTGAGCTGCCTGCTTGAACCGCTGCAGTCCATGTGGTGTAGGTACACCCACAGTGCTGTTAGGGAGGGAGTTCCAGGATTTTGACTCAGCGACAGTGAACGAACGGTGATAAATTTCCAAGTCAGGATGGTGAGTGACTTGGAGGGAAACTTCCAGGCAGTGGGGTTCCCATGTATCTGCTGCCCTTGTCCTTCTAGATGGTAGCGGTTGTGGGTTTGGAAGGTGCTTTCTGAGAAGCCTTGGTGAGTTGCTGCAGTGCATTTTGTGGATGGCACACACTGCTGCTACTGTGCGTTGGTGTTGGAGGGAGTGAATGTTTAAAGTTGTGGATGGGATACCGATCAAGCGGGGCTGCTTTGTCCTGGATGTTGTCGAGCTTCGTGAGTGTTGTTAGAGCTGCACTCATCCAGGCAAGTGGATAGTATTCCATTGCACTCCAGACTTGTGCCTTGTAGATGGTCAACAGGCTTTGGGGGGTCAGGAAGTGAGTTACTCTCCACAGGATTCCTAGCCTCTGACCTGCTCTTTTAGCCACAATTTTCATATGGCTGGTCCAGGTCAGTTTCTAGTCAATGTAAACCCCAGGACGTTAATTACACCTCACTCCTTCTGCATCTTTAACATCAAATATGCAAAACTTAATAATTCCTAATATTAAATTCGGGCTGCTATCCATTTATTCAGCTCTTGTCTTTCTGGAGATTTCTACACTTGAATTCGTCTTGTGACAACTAGTGACAGTTTTGTCTTTACTTTAGATTATTCCAAATAGCCAGACTTAAAATGGAAATTGCTTTCCTTTAACAAAGTTTACCATGGAGGACTGAAGTCTGGGATTGGGAGATGGTTGGAGTGAGGGATGGGGATGAACTTTAATAATGAGCAGGTTGTGGGTCCTGCCAGCCTTCTCAGCCTCGTGGGGAGACCCTGAACTTACCTTAAAGTCTGGGTCCATGGCATCTCTTCCACTTGCAGTCCCAGCAGTGGCCACAGTTCCAGGTGGCGCTGCTGACTGGTGAGCTGCAGTTAAACAGCCAGCCAGGTGGAGACAGGCTCGTCCGACTTTTACTCAGTGTAAAATGTTGTCTTCTGTTTTGTGGCTGGTTTGCCATCCTTTCTGCTACTTGTTACCTAACTCCGCAAGTGCAAATATTAATGTATCACGAATAGGCTTGAAGATAATTCCTGATTGCTCGGACTTTGCAAACAGCTGCCCACACACTTTTTGTGGGCTCTTGAGGGTCAGTTTATAGTTACCAGAGGTAATTTTAAAAAAACAAATCATTTTACAGCATGTGGGCGTCGTTGGCTGGGCCAGTATTTATTGCCCATTCCTAAAACTGCCCCTTGAGAAGGTGGTGGTGAGCTGCCTTCTTGAACCGCTGCAGTCCACGTGGTGTAGGTACACCCACAGTGCTGTTAGGGAGGGAGTTCCAGGATTTTGACCCAGCGACAGTGAAAGAACGGTGATATATTTCCAAGTCAGGATGGTGAGTGACTTGGAGAGGAACTTCCATGTGGTGGTACATCTGCTGCCCTTGTCCTTCTGGATGGTAACGTCTATAAGGTGTGTGTGAGCAGGGGAAGCAACAATGTGGCTCCCCAACCAATCAAATTAAAGAATTCTCGTTGGGGTGTGCAGGACTACGTTTTCGGACTGGTGTTGGGACCTCAAACTCGGGACCGCTTGCGGTCCTGACCCTGAGAGTGCCCGAGATCGGCCGCCTGCCTGATCTTCCTGGAGGTGGCCGAGTAACCAGGCCTCCTTCAAGAGCTCTGTCCAGTTAGCAACAGCAGGTGGGCTGTGCAGGTGGGTGGGGGGGGGGGGGGGGAGACGACACACAAACACCTGTAGATGTGGGCGACTGGCACACCCGCTGGGAGAAGTGGGCATTGCCAAAGTAGGTAAGGGAGCCACAAGGGCATCTCAAAGTGGAAGTGCAGATGTCTAAGATTATTAAAGATAACTAAGACACACAGCTGCCAGGACATCAGGGTGGAGAGGGAACACTTCTACAGGGTGGCCAGCGACTACAACTGTGGCCCTCGGGGATGTGGGAATTAAAGAATGCCTCGCTGGACAATAGCCAAGCTTCAATTTCAGCGGGAGGCCTGTGTACTGTTAGAAAAATTGCAAATGTGAGGTAATGGACCACTCCTTTGGATTAATAACAAGCCTAATTTTTGTCCACTGCTTCCTGGTTTGCTACAGTCAGAGAAAATGCACAGAGATGGCAACGCCTGGCACCCAGCAGCACACCACACTCTTGCATGACATTGCTGAATCCACCTCTGTGGCAAAATCACACCCAGAGGATCTAAACAAGGAAATATAAATTAGGATATTTAATTCAGCTTAAAATCAAGTACAGAAAGTAAAATAAAGAGAAGAAAAGAAAGGTGTGATTAAGAAAGATAGAAGAGACAGAGGAAAAAATAAAAAATAAAAGAAACTTGTAATTTAAAAAAATTTCACCAATAATTAAATTCTGAAGGAATGAGATGCCACACTTGTTAAAGTAAATTTTCAGGGCTAGAGAGGTTGTTTTCCAGTAATTGTGATGGTTAAATTACTCCACATTGTAGTATAAGGGTCTGGCACATACAGGGCTAAGGTGGGACTGAGTACAGTGCCGCCCACACAGTGATGGAAGGAGGCACATGACCCAGGCCCAAGGGTCAGTGTGGTGTTGAGCAGAGACTGGTGAAGACCCAAACACGGAGAAAGCTCCAAGCCTGTACATGTGTAAATAGTTCTATTTGTTAATAAAGACTTGCTGTTAACCTACTGAAGACTATGAAGTCTTCTTTAAGAGACACTGTTCTTTAACTAACAGTTTCCTGACACACACCAGCCACAAATCAGCTGCTGATTTTTCACCATGCCAGTTTTTTATTGTTCCATTGGCTTGGAAAATGTTGCCAAGTAAAAGCAATATTGAGACTAGGGAACAAGTCTGCAAGAAGAGCTTGAACTATTGTTCTGTGTCTTATTGCATCAGTAAAAATACACTTAGACTCGAATCTGCCAGCCCTAGCTTTATCTGGCATGTTTGATGGATAGGTGCTGCAGCTTCATGCCTTTTGTGTATCTTCATGCCTAGTCTCTTGAGGAAGCAGCTTGGCAAAGCTTGTGGGGTTGCAGGGCAAACGAGGGAGCAAATTTCTGATTTCGACGTTCAACTGTGCGTGTTTGGATGCTGGAAGTTGCTGTCCGACTTACTTTGTAATAATGCTGAGAGTTAATATCCTCACTCTCCCCCCCACTGTTATTCCTGTTGCAAAATTTGGGCCAATGTTGCTCTGGAAGAAGATCAAACTCTTGCTGTTCTGCAGTGTTTTTTTGTGTTCCTTGTGTCAGCATGTGGTGCTTCAGGGATGGGGAATGTTATATTGGCAGAAGAAGTACGATACTGCGTGGGTTTGTGTTAGCATGTAGGCTGGGTTTAATGTGAAAGACTGAAGAATCATCTTGGACTTGTCAATGAGTTGCAGTTTTTATGTTGTTTTCAGAGGTTGCATTATAACGCTGACACACACTATGCTGCCTACCTGAAATTAGTCAGTCGTGATTCAGGTGTTCACTCTAAGCAGAGCACCAAAAGGCTTTTGCCTCATTCGAAAGGAAAGTGAACATGATATTTTGGATCGTGCTTGCCTCTATTAGACAGCGTAGGTGTAGAGTGATTTCAAAAGTAATTTAATCTAACCTGATGGGGTTGATTCCTTTCACCAATGCTGATAAATGAAAAAATAAAATCGAGTAAAACCCCCAGCCAGTAGATTGGAACTAACTTTCCAACGTTAATGGCTTTTTGTTCTGAAAATAATCCTTATTATAATTACGTGAGGACTTAAACTGTGGTCCCTGGGCCGGGAGAATGGGTCCCTCTGAATAGGAGAGACTGAAGAGATTGTGGCAAGCATGAATAAAGAAGCTGTCTTATTCTCAGTAACTTCAGTGTCAGGAAGGGTCAGGAAGCTGTAGCTGAACATTGGACCCAATTGTTAACTTGTCTTATTGAAACAGAGAAAGTAGGAGCAGGACTAGGTCAGCCGGCCCTTCAAGCCTGCTCCACCATTCAACATGATCATGGCTCATCCTCTATCTCAATTCCGTGCTCCCACTCTCTCCCCATGCCTTTAGAGTCTAGAAATCTATCTATTTCCTTCTTAAATATATTCAGTGACTTGGCCTCCACTGCTTCTGTGGTAGAGAATTCCACAGGTTCACCACCCTCTGAGTGAAGAAGTTTCTCCTCATCTCAGTCCTAACTGGTCTACCCCGTATCCTGAGATTGTGACCCCTTGTTCTAGGCTCTCCCCCCCCCACCCCCGGCAGAGGAAATATCATCCCGGCATCCGGTCAGAACACAGGGACAGGAATGTGCAAAAGCAAAATACTGTGGATTCTGGGAGAGCCTGAATTAAAAACCTGAAAGTGTTGAAAATATTCAGCAGTTCAGGCAGCGCCTGTGGAGAGAGAAAAATAGAGTTAACGTTTCTGGTCGATGACCTTTCATCAGAACTGAGCAGAGATGTAATAGGTTTTCAGCAAATGAAAAGGGGGAGGGGAAGAAGGACAAAGAGGAAGATCTGTGATAGGGGAGGGCAGGGGAGATTAACTGATAAATATTTTCATGGTACAAAAGCCAAAGGGAGTGACAATGAGTCAAGCAAAGTAAAGGGAATAAGAAAAAAACAAGAGAAAAAAATGTTTTTTTTGCTGGTCCAGTTGTTCTTTTTTTCTTCCTTAATCTCTTTTCTTTATATTTTCATACTATTCACATCTCATTGAGACATGACTTTAGCTTCTTTACTTGTCTTATTACCACGCTGTTTGGCCTTGCACCATATACACCACATCAACCCCATTCCCCTCATCAACCTTCCCTGTTACCTCATCAAAAACTTCAGCAACACCATTTGCCTTAAATAAATCCTGCTTTCTTTAAGTAATCCACATTTATCTAAGTGACTGTTACTTTGTCTTGAATTATCTTGCCTTGAACACTGTGTTTCAGGAGGCAGTCACATCCCTTAGATTAATTACATCAAATTTGGACCATGGGCAGGGACAGGAGGGTGTGAATATGAGTGGGGGAGGTATGGGGATCCAGGATTCAGCTTTCGGGGAGCCTCACCAATGCCCTTGTCCAATAGGTATGAGGTTCTTGCTCCCGGTGTGGACGAGGGTACAGACTGCAGGGAGGATAAGCGAACTGATCATAGCACCATGGTACAGAGCGACATTCAAGTGGGGGGATAAAAGAGAAACGTAGTAGTAATAAGGGATAGCATAGTTAGAGGAATAGATACCATTCTCTGCAGCAAAGACAGAGAATCCTGAAGGCTGTGTTGCCTACCTGGTGCCAAGGTTAAGGACTTCTCTTCTGGGCTGGAGAGGAACTTGGAGTGGGAGGGGAAGGGTCCAGTTGTTGTGGTCGACATAGGTACCAATGACTTTGGTAGGATGAGGGAAGAGGTTCTGCTGAGGGACTGCGAGCAGTTTGGGGCTAAATTAAAAAGCAGAACCACAAAGGTACCACAGATAATATCCCGATTACTATCTGACCCCAAGCAAATTGGCGTAGGGTAAATAAAACTAGAGAGGTAAATGCGTGGCTCAAAGATTGGTGTGGGAGAAATGGGTTCTGATTCATGGGGCACTGGCACCAGTACTGGGGAAGGGGGGAGCTGTTCTGTTGGGATGAGCTTCATTTGAGCCAGTGGGACCAGTGTCCTGGCGAATCATATAACTAGGGTTGTAGATAGGACTTTAAATTCGTAGGGGGGAGGGTTCAATTGATGGGAAGTTTAAAAAATCAAAAAGAAATGAGAGAGCAGAGGTGCAGGGTAGTGAAGAGGCGGTAAAGGTCAGTGGATGAGCAGTTGCTGACATTTAAGCAGATATTTCATAACGCTTAGCAACAATTTATACTGGTCAAAAAGAAGGACTTGATGAGAAGGATGAACCCTGGTTATTAAAGGTTGTCAAGGAGAGTATCCAATCAAAAACTAAGGCATTCAAAGCATCAAAAACTAGTGGTAGGCCAGAGGATTGGGAATTTTTTTAGGAATCAGCAGCAGATGACTAAAAAGCTGATAAAGGGGGAGAAAATTGATTATGAAAGTAAATTGGCAAGAAATATAAAAACAAACAGCAAGAGCTTCTACGGGTATATAAAAATAAAGAGTGGCTAAAGTGAGCGTGGGACCCTTGGAGGATGTGACTGAAAAATTGATAATGGGGAAACAGGGAAATGGCTGATAATTCAAACCAATATTTTGCATCGGTCTTCACAGTGGAGGACATTATAAACATCCTAAAGATATCAGATAAGCAGGAACTAATGGGAGGAAAGATCTTGTAACAGTCTCTATCGTGAGGGAGAAAGTATTTGGCAAACTAATGGGACTAAAGGCGGACAAGTCACCAGAACCTGATGGCCTGCATCAAAGGGTTTTAAAGGAAGTGGCTGCAGAGATAGTGGAAGCATTGATCAAAATATTCCAGAACTCACTGGATTCTGGGAGGGAGAAAAAAGCAGGAAACTATAGGCCAATCAGCCTAACATCTGTAGTTGGGAAAATGCTAGAGTCCATTATTAAGGAAGAAATAGCAGGACATTTAGAAAAGCTTAACACAATCAGAGTCAACATGGTTTTGTGAAAGCGAAATCATGTTTGACAAATTTGTTAAAGTTCTTTGAGGGTATAACAAGCAGAGTTGATAAAGGGGGAATGGTAGATGTAGTGTATTTGGATTTCCAGAAGGCATTCGATAAGGTGCCACATAAAGGGTTATTACACAAGATAGGAGCTCACGGTACTGGGGGTAATGTATTAGCATGGATTGAGGATTGGTTAACACACAGAAGACAGACAGTCAGGATTAATGGGTCTTTTTCAGGTTGGAAAGACGGGACTAGTGGAGAGCCACAAGGATCAGTTCTAGCACCTCAATTATTTATTATCTATATTAATGATTTGGAGGAAGGAGAGTATAATGTATCCAAATTTGCTGATGATTCAAAAATAGGTGGGAATGCAGGATGTGATGAGGACGTAAGGAATCTGCAAGGGGATATAGATTGAATGAGTGGGAAAAAACTTGGCAGATGGAGCTTAATGTAGGAAAGTGTGAGGTCATGGACATTGGTAGGAAGAGTCAAAAGGCAGACTATTATTTAAATGGAGAGAGACTCCAAAAAAGTGCAGCACAGAGGGATCTAGGTGTTGTGCATGAAACACAAAAAGTTAGCATGCAGGTGCAGCAAGCAATTAAGAAGGAAAATGGAATTTTGGCCTGTATTGCGAGAGGGTTGGAGTTTAAAAATAGGGAAGTCTTGTTACACCTGTACAGGCTGTTGGTGAGGCCGCACCTGGAGTACTGTGTACAGTTTTGGTCCCCGTATTTAAGAAAGGGATATACTGACATTGGAGGTAGTTTAAAAGAGATTCCCTAGGCTGATTCCTGGGATGAAGGGGTTGACTTATCAAGAACAGCTAAATGATTTAGGCCTTTATTCATTAGAGTTTAGAAGAATGAGGGGTGATCTTATTGAAACACACAAGACTCTGAGGGACCTTGACAGGGTAGGTGTTGTGAAGGTGTTCCCACCAGTGGGGGAATCTTGAACTAGGGGACATAGTTACAGAATAAGGGGGCACTCATTTAAAACTGAGATGTGAAGGAATTTCTTCTGTCAGAGGGTAGTGAATGTCTGGAATTCTCTAGCCCAGGGAGTTGAGGAGGCTAGATCAATGATCATTGTGTCCTAAATGTTCCCCCACTGACACTTGGTCTACTTGGTCCGCCTCATTTCCAAGAACCAGGTCCAACAGTGCGTCTTTACTTGTTGGATTGGACACATACTGCTGTAGAAAATTCTCCTGAATACAATCTAGGAACTTTTTCCCCTCTCCGCCCTTTACACTGCCACTGTCCCAGTCTATATTCAGGTAATTAAAGTTCCCCATTATAATTACTCTATAATGCCTGCATCTTTCTGTAATTTCCCTGCAGATTTGTTCTTCTACCTCTTCACTATTTGGCGGTCTATAGGCTACACTGAACAATGTAATTGCACCCTTTTTGTTCCTTAGCTTTAGCCAAATTGATTCTGTCCTTGAATCCTCTGGGACATCCTCTTTCTCCAGCACTGCAATGCTCTCCTTAACCAGTACTGGCACCGCTCCTCCTCTCCTTCCTTTCCTATCTCTTCTGAACACCTTGTACCCAGGAATATTTAACACCCAGTCCTGCCCTTCCTTGAGCCAGGTCTCTGTTATCGCCACAACATCATATTTCCACAGGGCAATCTGAGCCTGGAACTCCCCAATCTTATTTACTATACTCTGTACTATACGTGCATAGTAACCTTGATTTAGATTTTGTTACTTTCTCCCTTACCCTGGCTTTACCTATTAACTTACCATTCTCTATACTAGTGCAATCTGCCCCTCCCAGAATTTTGTGCACACTGGTATTCCTTTCTAATATTTTTTCTTGGTTCCCACACCTCTCCGAGACATCCTCTTTCTCCAGCACTGTAATATTCTGCTTAATCAATACTGCTACCTCTTTGCTTTTCTTTTCTTCTCTCTTTCCTGAACGCAGGAATATTTAGTACCTAGTCCAGCCCTTTTAGAACCAGGCTTCCATTATCACTGTGACATCATATTTCCACATGGGAATCTGCAGCTCACCAACCTTATCTCCCACACTCCATACATGCACATACATGCACAGTAAAATTAATTTAGATCTTATTACATTCCCTTACCCTGACCTCACCGTGTACCTTATGATTTCCAATGTAATGCCATCTGTCTTTCCCAATTCTCTATGCACCTTGGTATTTCTTTCTAATATGGTTCCCATGCCGCTAGTTTAAACCCCCCCCTCCTTACCAATAGCACTAGCAAATCGCCCCTCAAGGAAATTGGTCCAGGGTCTGTTTAGTTGTAAACTCTTCTGTCTGCACAGGGTCCTTCTCCCTCATAACCAGTCTCAATGTCCCAGAAATTTAAAGCCCTCCATCCTGCACCATCCCTCCAGCCACACATTCATCTGCTCAATCCTTCTATTTCTATACTCGCTTGCATGTGGTGCTGGGAGTAATCCTTTGAGGGCCTGCTTGCTAGTTTCTTCTCTAGCTTCCTTAACTCTGTCTGCAGGACCACATCCCTCTTTCCATCTGCATTGTTGGTATCAATATGGACCATGAATGCTGGCTGTTATCCGTTCCCCCTCAAAGTGCTCTGTAGCTGCTCAGTAACATTATTGTCCATGGCACCAGGGAGGCAACATATCATCCTGGATTCACATCTGCAACTGCAGAAATGCCTGTCTGTTCCCCTAACTATTGAACCTCCTACCGTTATTGCTTTTCCAGTCTTCCTCCTGCCCGTCTCCCCTCCATACAGCTGAGCCAGATGCGGACTTGGCTCCGGCTGCACTCCCCAGATGAACCATCACTCTTGTCAGTAATCAGAACAGAATACTGGTTGGAGAATGAGATGACTCAGGGTCTCCTGCACTACTTGCCTGTTCCTTCTTGGCTGCCTGGTGGTCACCCATTCCCTCTCTGCCTGCATACCCTTAAGCTGCAGGGTGACCACATCTATAAACGTGCTATCCCCAAAATTCTCATTCTCGTGGCTGTGCCGCAGTGAAACCACCTGCAGCTCCAGCTTTGAAATCTGGAGCTCGAGCTGCTGCTGCGGATGACACTTCCTACACGTGTGATAATCCAGGACACTTCTTGCGTTTTGTTCCTGCGTGGAACAGGATGCACACTCTATGGGTGTGAGCTGCCCTGCCATGCCTCAATTTTTTGAGAGTATTAAGCTTACTAAACAAAGATGCACCAGGGTACTTTTACTTTACACTTATTATCCAAAAAAGCTTAGGTTTTTAATGAACTGAGATCTTTAGGTTTAGCAGCCCCTTTAACCTTACCTATTTTGGACAGCGGGACGATAGCCCTGTTGCGAAGTGAGATGTCAGATCACATTTGGCAAAAGAAATCAGTGTCCAAATCAGTGTTTAACAGAAGAATTCTGGCTCTTTGGCGTTATGATGCCATATGGGCTACGGAATATTTAATAATTTAGCAATAATAATTAAGTTTAAAAAACTTAAGAATATTTGTTCAGCTTCAAAGTTATTGTGTGAGGTGAAAATGCAGATCTTCTGGCTGATGAAGGGACCAGGTTCCAATGATCCATTCCCAACACAGTCAGGGGCCTGGGAAGGGTTAACTCTCACTTGGGGGCATGAGGCTACCGGTGACGTCACGGCGCCGCCCCGAGGTCACTGACCCGGAAGCGGTTGCCGTCGGTGACGTTGGACGGCTTCCGGTTTTTGCCTCTTGAGCTTTTTCCTTTTCTTCCGGAGGAGGAAAAAAAATCCCAGAAAAGAGCGGAGGGAAGCCCGGGAGAGGGAGAGGGAGGCGGCAGCGGACTGAGAGGGGAGAGGAAGATCACACACCCGGGCTGACACACAGTGAGTATCCCGGAGAGGGAGAGGGGGAATGGGGGGGGGAGGGAATGGGGGAGGGAATGAGGGGTAGCGAGGGGGGTGGGGGGGGGAGAGGGACGGGGGGAGGGAATGAGGGGTAGCGAGGGGGGTGGGGGGGGGAGAGGGAATGGGGGAGGGAATGAGGGGTAGCGAGGGGGGTGGGGGGGGAGAGGGAATGGGGGAGGGAATGAGGGGTAGCGAGGGGGGTGGGGGGGGAGAGGGAATGGGGGAGGGAATGAGGGGTAGCGAGGGGGGTGGGGGGGGGGAGAGGGAATGGGGGAGGGAATGAGGGGGAGCGAGGGGGGTGGGGGGGGAGAGAGGCGAGAAGGAATGAGGGGAGAGGGAAGGGGAGGGAATGAGGGTGGAGAGGAGGAGGGGATAGAGAGTGGGGAGGGAAGGAGGGGATAGAGAGTGGGGAGGAAAGGAGGGGGTAGAGAGGGGGAGGGAAGGAGGGGGTAGAGAGGGGGGAGGGAAGGAGGGGGTGCAGAGGGGGGAGGGAATGAGGGGGTGGAGAGGGGGAGGGAATGAGGGGGGAGGGAAGGAGGGGGTAGAGAGTGGGGAGGGAATAAGGGGGGAGAAAATGAGAGAGGGGGAGGGAATGAGGGGGTAGAGGGGGAGGGAATGAGGGGGTAGAGAGGGGGAGGGAATGAGGGGGGAGGGAATGAAGAGGTAGAGAGGGGGAGAAGCGAGAAGGAATGAGGGGAGGGGGAGTGAATGAGGGGGAGAGAATGAGGAGAGGGAATGAGGGGAGGGCTTGAGAGGGGGGAGGGAATGAAGCTTGAGGGAGTGGAGGGAATGAGGAGAGAGGGAGAATGAGGGGGGATGGGGAGGGAATGAAGAGGAGAGAATGGGAGAGGGAATGAGGGGACGGGGGGATGGGATGGGGGAGGGAATGAGGGGATGAGGGGAGGGAATGTGGGGAAGGAATGTAGGAATGTGGGGAAGGAATGTAGGAATGTGGGGAAGGAATGTGGGAACGAGGGGGGGGAATGTGGGAAAGGGAGGGGACGAGGGGGGGAATGTGGGAACGAAGGGGGGAAGGAGGGAACGAGGGGCGAGGGAGGGAACGAGAGAAAGGGAGGGAATGAGGGGAGGGGAGAGGGGGAGGGAGGGAATGAGGGGAGGGGAGAGGGGGAGGGAGGGAACGAGGGGGGAGAGGGGGAGGGAGGGAACGAGGGGAGAGGGAGGGGGAGGGAACGAAAAATTTTGGGGGTTGTGAATGGGGAAGGGAATGGTGGGAGGGAGAAGTGGGGAGAGGGGGAGAATGGCGAGAGGGAGAGAGTGAGGGGAGGGGAGATTGGGGGAGGGGGAGAGTGGGGGGGAGAGTGGGAGGGGGAGAGTGGGAGGGGAGGGGGAGGGGGTGAGTGAGAGGCAGTGGGGGGAGGGGGAGAGTGGGGGGACGGGGAGAGTGGGGGGAGGGGGAGAGTGGGGGGCAGTGGGGGGAGAGTGGGGGGACGTTGGGGTAGGGGGAAGCGGGGAGAGTGGGGGGCAGTGAGGGGAGAGGGTAACGGGGAGAGTGGGGGGAGGGGGAAAGTGAGGGGTGAAGCGTGAACGGGGAGAGCGAGGAGAGCGGGGGGGTGAGGGGGGAAATGGGGTGTGGTGAAGAGGAGAGAGGTGGTGAGTGCGGAGGGGGAATGTGAGGAGAAGGCGGGTGGGGATAGAGGGGATGTGGGAGTAAGAGTTGTGCAGGTGGGATGAGAGGAAATGGGGAGAGCGGGGGGAATTGGCAGGGGAGAGTGGGGGAATTGGCGGTGGGGGGGAAGTGGGGAGGGGGAGAGGTGGGGTGGGGAGAGTGGGGAGAAGTGGGGTGGGGAGAGTGGGGAGAGGTGAGGTGGAAGGGAGAGTGGGGAGAGGTGAGGTGGGGGGGAGAGTGGGGAGAGGTGGGGTGGGGGGGGAGAGTGGGGAGAGGTGGGGTGGGGGGGGAGAGTGGGGAGCGGTGAGGTGGAGGGGAGAGTGGGGAGAGGTGGGGTGGGGGGGAGAGTGGGGAGAGGTGGGGTGGGGGGGAGAGTGGGGAGAGGTGGGGTGGGGGGGGAGAGTGGGGAGAGGTGGGGTGGGGGGAGTGTGGGGAGAAGTGGGGGAGGGGGGAGTTGCGGGGAGAGGAGGGAAGAGTGAGGAGAGGTGGGAAAGGGGAGGGGGAAATGAAGTGGGGAAATGGGTTCGGAGGTAGGGGTAGTGGGGGGAAATGGGGAGGGGAGAGGCAGAGGGCAGACGGGAGGAGCGGAAATGGGGCGTGGAAATGGTGAGAGGGAAGGTGGGAATTGGCGAGGGAGTGGAGGGGGAAATGGGAGAGATTGTGGGGAATTGGCAGAGGAGAATGGGCAGTGGGGGGGTGGAAAGTGAGGAGAGGGAGGGAAATGGGGGTGGGGGGGGGAATAGGGATAGAGGGCCGAAATGGGGGTAGGGAGAGGGGGAAATGGGGGAGGCAGAGGGCAGATGGGAGGAGAGAAAATGAGGGGAGCGGGGAACTGGCGGGGGAGAGGGAGGGCAGGAAATGACGAGGGACTGGAGGGAGGGGGGAATTGGCGGGGGGAATTGGTGGGGAGTGGGGGGGGTGCGAATTGGCAGGGGAGAAGGGGGAATTGGCGGGGGAGAGGTAGAAGGGAGAAATGGTCTGGGATAGGAGGGGGCGGAATGGAGGGGAGGGGGTAATGGGGCAGCGTGAGAGAGGGGGGGAAGGTAGGAGAGAGGGAGGGGGTAGAATAGGAAAATTGGTGAAAGTGGAGTATACGTGCGGGCTGGGACATGGGGAGAAGGGGGAAATAGGAGCAATGTTGCTGGGAACCGGGGCAGAGAGAGAGAAGGGTTTGGAAGCTATATTGGGCAAGGTGGTGGTGTAGGCTTGGTCTGAAAATCTTGCAATGGAGCTTTTGTCAATCGGCTCCTTTGGATGTTGAAAGTGGTATTGGGGTGGAGCAGTGTGAAGAGCAGCAATGTTGATGTAGGAGCGGCTGACTCAGATTGGAACTGAGAGTCGGCTGACAAGAGTGGGATGATGATTGGGAGAGGCGGGTGGTGGGAATAGGAATGGAAAGAGGTTAAAAATGAGTTATATGATTGAGTCAGGATAGCGTTACATTCAGAGGAAATAAATGGGGTGAGCATGGCAATTGTGATTCAGCTCAATGCTGCCATCAAAAAGGCTTCATCAGAAGTTTAATCAGTTTTTTTAAAAGCCCATTTTTAAAACTGTTGCATGTTTACAAATTGAGCACAGTATTGATTTGATGCCAAGTGAATTAATGTGCAATACATGTTCGTGTTGTTAATATTTTGATTATTGGATGCATGCATGTGCATGTGTGTGTGCGCCTGTGCGTCTTTGGCACCAGAAGCAATGGCATTTTGTAACTGGCAGAGCTGAGGATAGGTTTTCCTATGTTATGGCCCATCCTTTAGCTCTCTCCCAGGGAGAAACTTTCCCTGATGGAAAGACAAATGCTTAAAGCATTTGAAATGTCCGATTTATTAAACAACCGTAGATTTGTTTGTGGGGAAGCTAGATAAGTACACAAGGGAGAAATGAATTGAAGGTTTCGCTGATCGGGTGAAATGAAGAGGGGTGGGAGGAGGGTCTGGTGGAGCATGAGGACTGGCATGGATGAGTTGGGCCAAATGGTCTGTTTCTGTGTTGCTAAAAGGGTCAGCAGATGGAAAGGGAGTTACACATTAGGTGTGAATGGTGGTTAAAGGAGGAACCTTAACTACGTTATTGTTCCTTATGTTGCTTCTTATGTACGATTTTTAAAACCTGTTACTTTGAACCCAGCTGAGGGTTTACTGTGCCTGACGTGGAAGGCAGTTAATGCAGACTGCTGGAATTGTAACAGGTTATGACTAATTACAGATAATTTGGCCCTCCCAACTTTTGGGCCCTTTGCCTGTCCTGGACTTGTCCCTTGATCGTCATGTGGGGTTTAACTAGGGATTAGTGGCAGTAATAGTAGCTACAACATTGATTTAGTAATCTGGTGGATACTTGTGAATACCTAGTTCACAACTTGGAATTGTAGGCCTGGCTATCATTCCACTTGCCTCACCAGAGTGAGTTCCTATATTTCCCCTTGCAGCTTCATGTTAGAATGTGCAGTGTGTAATTGAGTGTAAAACCAAGGAGGATAAATGGAGTTGAGGTAGAGATCAGGCATGACCTAATTAAATGGCACAACAAATTTGAGGGCCTGAATGGTTGCCTCCTGCTACTCTCAGGAACCTGGGCATAACAACTTTCATTTATATAGCGCCCTTTTTAAGGAAGAACAATACCCTGAGATGCTTCAGGAGTGTGAGGCAAATGCCTGATAAACCAAAGCAGGAAAGATGAGAGGAGTGAGGTTAAAAAGGGCATGATATAAAGTTAGATTCGAAAAGTTAACTCTGTTTCTCTGTCCACAGATGCTGCCAGACCTGAGTTTTCCCAGCACTTTCTGATTTTATCTCGGATCTCCAGCATCCGCAATATTCTGCTTTTATTTTAATGTCAAGTTTTTGTTTGATAATGCTCCAGTGAAGTGCTTTGGGAAGTCTTGTTGCGTTAAAGGTGTATTGTATACACCGCTTATTAGACGCTGTTGAGATATCACTGAAGTTTGTTGCTGTGTGCATGCTTGTGTGTTGCATACAGGACCACCTCACATAAATTCAGGAGGTCTTTGTAATGCCCTGGTATTACAGCTCAACAAGAATCTGTTGATTTTTCCATAGGTTCCCAGTGTTTACTCTCTACAGCACTGGTCATGGATCAGTGCGAATGGTGGTGTGGAGATTGTTACTGACATGTGTTCTGCTTTAAGCAGTTCCAAAGTTGATTTATGTCCACTTTACTATAACCTTGATACCATTTCTTTAGTTTCTGGCATTTTTCATAGTTCTTGGAAATAATTGGATCTAAAAGAAAAGAGAAAGACTTGCATTGATATAGTGTTTTTCATGACCCAAGGAATGCGCTTTATAGCCAGTGAAGTATTT
The DNA here is from genome assembly GCF_017639515.1 of Carcharodon carcharias. Lineage (NCBI taxonomy): Eukaryota > Metazoa > Chordata > Chondrichthyes > Lamniformes > Lamnidae > Carcharodon > Carcharodon carcharias. The sequence continues at coordinate 23,886,087 of NC_054498.1, forward strand.
TTGAAGTGTTCTCACTGTTGTCAATTAGGCATCATATCTTCTAAGAAATAGCAGGGATGTGGAATCTTAGTCTTGATTTTGTGAGTGTCAGGCAAGCCAAAGCAAGCAGTATGCCTCTGCTATAATTTAGAGAGATGCCCTTGCAATGTATTTTAGCGGATGTCTCCAAAATTCACGAAGGAAGCAATGTTGAACAAGGTCCAGCATCAGGTTTTCTCCCAAGTCCCTCAAGTATATCAGTGACATATGTATGTGAAGGAGTTTTATTTACACGGCCTTTCCATCGTAGAATTTACTTGTAGATTGATTCTGGCTAAGTAATTGTGCCAATATCAAGACTGTCCAGTTTTCTGGGCTTGTAGTAGGTTTGTTGGAACTGGCTGAAGGTATTTCTGGAAGGTTCCTGCTGGGTTATGTGTGTTTTAAATTTGTTCATTTTGTTGATAATGAAGGTGATGGATTTTTGGAGTTGTTTGATGCAAGGCCAGCATTTATTGTCCATCTCTAATTGCCCTTGAGAAGACGGTGGTGAACTGACTTCTTGAATGTAAGTGACTGACTTGCTGGGCCATTTCAGAGGACAGTTATGGGTCAACCATATTGCTGAGCATTTGGAGTCACGTATAGGCCAGACTGGGTAAGGACAGCAGATTTTATTCCCTAAAGGACATTAGTGACCCAGATGGGTTTTAATAATAATCCTAACTGAATTTAAACTCCCCAGCTGCCTTGATGGGATTTGAGCTCATGGCACTGAATCATTAATCTAAGCCTCTGCATGACTGGTCCAGTAAATTTACCACACTGCCACCATGCTGGTACAGGTGTGAAACCAGTTTGTGTGACACCCTTGCAGTTTTAAAATGTAACTGGATTTACATTATAACTATTGGGCCCAGTATACCGGAGTTTCTTCGCTTGTGGTTGCTCGCCTGCAGTTGTTGGGTGAGAAATTCCGAGGCTGCCCAGGAGAAGATGAAGGTGCCAACTGTGATGTGTGAGCTGCAAATTCTACTTTTCCCGATGTTGCTGACTATTCTGGGAGACTCCTGGACAACCTGACAAGGTTGCGGACACTGAGTGATAGCTTCTGGTGAGGAAGGCCCAACCAGCTTCAGCTGCTTCATCAATGACCTTCCTTCTATCGTAAGGTCAGAAGTGGGGATGTTCGCTGATGACTGCACAATGTTCAGCACCATTCGCGACTCCTCGGATACTGGAGCAGCCTATGTCAAAATGCAGCAAGATCTGGACAATATCCAGGCTGGGGCTGACAGGCGGCAAGTAACATTTGCGCCACACAAGTGCCGGGCAATGAGAGAATCAACAAGAGAGAATCTAACCATCGCCCCTTGACATTCAACTTCATTACCATCACTGAATACCCCACTAGCAACATCCTGGGGGTTACCATTGACCAGAAACGGAACTGGACTAGCCATATAAATACTGTGGCTACAAGAGCAGGTCAGAGGCTGGGAATCCTGCAGTGAGTAACTCACCTTCTGACTCCCCAAAGCCTGTCCACTATCTACAAGGCACAAGTCAGGAGTGTGATGGAATACTGTGCACTTGCCTGGATGAATGCAACTCCAAGAATGCTCAAGAAGCTTGACACCATCCAGGACAAAGCAACACGCTTGATTGGCATCCTATCCACAAGCATTCACTCCCGCCACCACTGACACTCAGCGGCAGCAGTGTGTACCATCTACAAGATACACTGCAAGAAGTTATCAAGCTTCTTTAGTACCTTCCAAACCCACGATCACTATCACTTGGAAAGACTAGGATAAATGATAGATGGGAAGTTCCGCTCCAAGCTGCACACCATCCTGACTTGTAAATATATTGCCGTTCCTTCACTGTTGCTGGGTGAAAATCCTGGAACTCCCTCCCTAACAGCACTGTGGGTGTACCCACACCACAGGGACTGCAGTGGTTCAAGAAGGCAGCTCACCACCACTTTCTCAAGAGCAATTAGAGATGGGCAATAAATGCTGCCCTAGCCAGCAATGCCCACATCCCTTGAATGAATTAAAAAAAAAATGGTCCCTAGTTTCCAGGCTTTTGGTGTGTGGCTCTCTTTTAAACTGGTACCTGCTGTACCAGGGACTTCCAAGAAGATCACATTTAACTCAAAATGAACATGTTTCTTTGAAGAGATTGGGCACAAAGGACGAGGAAATGCAGTATGAAATTTTGAAAGCTTATGGCAAGGTTCCATATTGAAGATTAATGGCAAAGATAAGATGTCACAGAGGAGGGGTTAAAACGTGGTGCTGGATCAAACTTTGGTTTAAAAGCAGCAGAAACAGATCATAAGTAGGGCATCCTGGAGATCAGTTTCAGGATCCTCCTCTATTTAATATAGGCCAGTGACAGGCACTCTGGTATTGGAAACAATATCTCCCAAGTTTACTGTTGATGTATAAACAGGAGGCAGTGTAGCAGTAGCTCCAGTCAAGTGAAGTCACTACTGTTAACTTTAACTTTGTGACCCTGGGCTTCACTCCAGTCTACATGGTGGGCATTTCTGCACACTGGCCAGTGAGTCTTTCCTCCTCTCCAACAGACCGTAGACCTCCCTCATCATTTTGTGTGGCCAGCCTCTAATTGCCTGCCTGATGTGCGTCCAAGATTTCTTGCTACAACTTGCTATTGATTGAATAGGTACACATTGCAGCCTTTACTGGAAAGTTAACAGTGATTGTGCAAGCCCGCCATGCCGCTGGTGGGGTAACGTGGAGTGCCACTGCATGGTGGGTTTATGCCAGGCTGTTAGTCAAATCCTAAGGAATTCACCCCTGAAAGAGAGAAAAGTAAAAGGCAGTTGCTTTTAGACAAGTTTGATGAGCGACTCTGAACGGACTCTGGCAGTGCACTGGGACCAATACATTTCCTAGGCTAAAGAAAGGTGGGGCCGGCTGGGGGGGAGATTTCCATAACCATTTTCCTTGGTTGTGAACTCTGGATCTTTTTTGTATGCAATGTCATCGTTGGTGGAGCAGATGGAGCTTTTTGTGACAGATTTGAGTCTCTCCTGGGTCTAACATCTTGTCTTTAAGAGCTTCAACATTGTGAGAATCAGGTTGCAGAGTCCTGGTGGGAGCTACAGCAAGGAGAACAATCCATTCAGAAATGCCAGTGTTCATTACAAGCTATATTGATCCATTAGATGACAAATGTAGGGAGAAAGTGCTGATAACATAAAAACAGGCTTTAAAATAAATTTATGATCGGTATATATATAAGCTCCGCATTCCTGTTGCCACATTCTGAAATATGGTAAATGTAATAGTGGTTAATCAGTGAAACCAGCTGATATGGTAGTGCCGCAGATTAAACTATTGCACGGTTCTGAGCCCAAAGTAAAGCAATGGATGCGCTGAGTAATCATCCCCACGTGTCACTTCTTTATTAGTGTCAGCTGTGGCTCAGTGGGTAGCAGCCTCGCCTCTGAGTCAGAAGGTGTGGGTTCAAGTCCCACTTGAGCACAAAATTCTTGGCTGACACTCCAGTGCAGCATTAAGGGAATGCTGCACTGCCTGAGGTGCCTTCTGTTGGACGAGGTGTTAAACTGAGGCCTTATATGCTTATCAGGTGGATGTAAAAGGTCTCATGGTACTGTTTTGAGTAAGAGCATGTAAATTCTCCCAGTGTCCTGGCCAATATTTACCCCTCAGCCAGCCTTCCAAATGTCTTTATTATATTGCTGTCACTGGGTCTTTGCTGTGTGTAAGTTGCCAAGTTCACTACATTGCAACAATGACTGCACTTCGAGATACTTCACTGGTTTTAAAGTGCTTTATGATGTTTTGAGGCTGTGAAAGGTGCAATAGAAATGCAACTCTGAGTCTCTGCAGCAAGCTTTTTTATTACACAGGGAATGTTGGTGTCTTTTCCTAGCTTGGTGAAGCAAGGTGGCACACTCTAACCTACTGTGTTTGAACTCAGTGGGAACTGAGGGTCCTGTTTGGGGGGAGCACAAATCGGAGTAGAGGGGTTGAGAGTCCATACATGCAAATCTTTACTTTTCTCTCAGGTTGTTAGCAGGAGTTTCTCTGGAAATTCACCTTCCGTTCCTGGAGACTGCTGGATAATCCAAGAGGAATGTCGGCTGTAGTTTGTGGGTGATGGTGCTCCCACAATATGGGCCAGTGGTTTTGGTTTCAACCATGACCTGCTTGCAGCGCAGACCCTTTCATGCATACATGCCTCTAGGGCCAACCAAGTTGACCTAAGGCAGCGCCTCTGTAGTTGAATTTCTTGATGGTTCCCTTGACTCCATCATTTTCCAAGGATCGGACTAGGAAAGCCAGTGTGGTTTTAGTATTGATTTAGGAAACCACCAAACTCTGTGGTATTGAATGAAAATGCTGTGAATTTCTACCCTGGAATGAAATATCCCCACAATACGGGGGGCTCATATATGCAGTTTGTGGTATTTTATCTACACTTAAATGTCATAAGAGATTTAGAGGTGATGGTGTAGTGATATTGTCACTGGACTAGTAATCCAGAGACCCAGAGTAATGCTCTGGGGACCCTGGTTCGAATCCCACCATGGCAAATGGTAGAATTTGAATTCAATAAAAATCTGGACTTATAAGTCCAATGATGACCATGAAACCATTGTCGATTGTTGTAAAAACCCATCTGGTTCACTAATGCCCTTTAGGAAAGGAAATTTGCCATCTTTACCTGATCTAGCTTACATGTGACTCCAGACTCTCAGCAATGTGGTTGACTCTGAAATGGCTGAGCAAACCGCTCAGTTGTATCAAACGGCTACAAAGACACAAAAAAGGAATGAAACTGGACGGACCACCCGACATCGACCTAGGCACCAGAAACGGCAACGGCAGTCGCAGCCCTGTCGAACCTGCAAAGTCCTCCTTACTAACATCTGGGGGCTAGTGCCAAAATTGGGAGAGCTGTCTCACAGACTAGTCAAGCAACAGCCTGACATAGTCATCCTCACAGAATCATACCTTAAAGATAATGTCCCAGACACCACCATCACCATCCGAGAGGGGCTGCACAGTGGTGTACAGTCAGGAGGGATTTGCTCTGGGAGTACTCAACATCGACTCCGGACCCCATGAAATCTCATGGCATCAAACATGGGCAAGGAAACCTCCTGCTGATTACCATGTACCACCCTCCCTCAGCTGATGAATCAGTACTCCTCCATGTTGAACATCACTTGGAGGAAGCACTGAGGGTGGCAAGGGTGCAGAATGTACTCTGGGTGGGGGAATTCAATGTCCATCACCAAGAGTGGCTCGGTAGCACCACTACTGACTGAGTTGGCCGAGTCCTAAATGACATAGCTCCTAGCCTGGGTCTGCAGCAGATGGTGAGGGAACCAACAAGCGGGAAAAACATACTTGACCTCATCCTCACCAACCTGCCTGCTGCAGATGCATCTGTCCATGACAGTATCGGTAAGAGTGACCACCACATTGTCATTGTGGAGGCAGAATCCCGCTTTCACATTGAGGATGCCCTCCATCGTGTTGTGGGGCACTACCACCGTGCTAAATGAGATAGATTTTGAACAGATCTAGCAACTCAAGACTGGGCATCCATGAAGTGATGTGGGCCATCAGCAGTATTGCACTCGAACACAGTCTGTAACCTCATGGCCCGGCATATCCCCCACTCCACCATTACCATCAAGCCAGAGGGTCAATCCAGGTTCAATGAAGAGTGCAGGAGGGCTTGCCAGGAGCAGCACCAGGCATACCTAAAAATGAGGTGTCAACCTGGTGAAGCTATAACACAGGACTACTTGCGTGCCAAACAGCAAGTGATGGACACAGCTAAGCGATCCCACAACCAATGGATCAGATCTAAGCTCTGCAGTCCTGCCACATCCAGTCATGAATGGTGGTAGACAATTAAACAACTCGCTGGAGGAGGAGGCTCCACAAATATCCCTATCCTCAATGATGGAGGAGCCCAGACCAGCACAGCAGTGCAAAAGATAAGACTGAAGCATTTGCAACAGCCTTCAGCCAGAAGTGCCGAGTAGATGCTCCATCTCGGCCTTCTACAGAGTTCCCCAGCACCATAGATGCCAGTCTTCAGCCAGTTCATTTCAGTCCACGTGATATCAAGAAAGGACTGAAGGCACTGGATACTGCAAAGGCTATCGGCCGTGACAATATTCTGGCAATAGCACTGAAGACTTATCCTCCAGAACTTGCCACGCCCCTAGCCGAGCTGTTCCAGTATTGCTACAACACTGACATCTACCTGGCCAAGTGGAAAATTGCCCAGATATGTCCTGTACTCTCAAAGCAGGACAAATCCAACCCGGTCAATTACCACCCCATCAGTCTATTCTTGGTCATCAGTTAAGTGATGGAAGGGGTCACCAACAGTGTCATCAAGTGGCACATGCTTAGCAATAACCTGCTCACTGCCCAGTTATGGCTCTGCTAAGGCCACTTGGCTCCTGACCTTGTTACAGTCTTGGTTCAAACATGGACAAAAGAGCTGAACTCCCAAGGTGAGGTGAGAGTGACTGCCCTTGACATCAAGGCAGCATTTGACCGAGTGTGGCATCAAGGAGCCCTAGCAAAACTGGAGTCAATGGGAATCGGGGGAAACATACCTAGTACAAAGGAAGATGGTTGTGGTTGTTAGAGGTCAGTCATCTCAGCTCCAGGACATCACTGCAGGAATTCCTCAGGGTAGTGTCCAAGGCCCCACCATCTTCAGTTGCTTCATCAGTGACCTAAGGTCAGAAGTAAAGATGTTCGCTGATGATTGCACAATGTTCAGCACCATTTGCAACCCCTCATACTGACGCAGTCCATGTCCAAATGCAGCAAGACCTGGACAATATCCAGGCTTGGGCTGACCTAGTGGCAAGTAAAATTCACGCCACGCAAGTGTTAGGTAATGACCATCTCCAACAAGTCAGAATCCAACCATCGCCCCTTGTTGTTCATTGGCATTACCATCACTGAATTCCCCACTATCAACACCCTGTGGGTTACTATTGACCAGAAACTGAACTGACTAGCCATATAAATACCGTGGCAACAAGAGCAGGTCAGAGGCTAGGAATCATGCGACGAGTAACTCACCACCTGACTCCCCAGAGCCTGTCTACAATCTGCATGGCGCAAGTCAGGAGTGTGATGGAATACTCCCCACTTGCCTGGATGAGTGCAACTCCTACAACACTGAAGAAGCTGGACATCGTCCAGGACAAAGCAGTCAGCTTGATTGGCACCACATCCACAAACATTCGCTCTCTTCACCACTGACGCACAGTAGCAGCAGTGTGTACCACCTACAAGATGCACTGCAGGAATTCACCAAGGCTCCTTAGACAGCACCTTCCAAACCTACGACCACAACCACCTAGAAGGACAAGGGCAGCAGATAGATGGGAGCACCACCACCTGGAATTTCCCCTCCAAGCCACTCACCATCCTGACTTGGAAATATATCATCGTTCCTTGACTGTCGCTGGGTCAACATCCTGGAACTCCCTCCCTAACAGCACTGTGAGTGTACCTACACCACATGGATTGCAGTGGTTCAAGAAGGCAGCTCACCACCACCTTCTCAAGGGCAATTAGGGATGGGCAATAAATGCTGGCCCAGGCAGTGACACCTACATCCCGTGAATAAATTTTAAAAAAGAGAGATCAAAGAAAGTTATGTTCTGGGATGTCAACCTTTAGGTTATGAAGATTAACTCAAAAAGTTGAACTTTGATTTTTGGTTGGACTGGATTTGGATGGGCGTGCTCTGGAGTTTTAGAATGGAGAGAGAGGCCGGATGATATGAATAGGAGTTAAGCTACACGTAGTATAAATGAAGAACTTGAAGCAAGTAACCATAAACAAACTTCAGGCAAGGTTAGCCTTGTAGAAATATCCTGTTTCCATCACCCCCGCCCCTCCCAATTCATTGGTAATGGATATTTGGAATCAGCTCTTAGGAAGAACACTCAGTAATCTCCTGCAAGACAAAGTTAGATAAATAGCGTGGAATAGGTTTGAAGGCTGGACACATGAGCAAAGATAACAAACTACTTCAGAATCCATCGGTATTGGGCGACTGAGTACGTCCATTTCTGTGGTTTGCATGGGATCCTGGGATTTGTACTGATTTATTTTTGGAATTACATTGGGGGTGTCTGTCTGCTTTCCCACAAAAACCTAAAGCTTGATATTTCTGGTGTTCGTTCAGGGTAGGTGCCATAGATGGGGGCGGGGGGCAACTTTGAGTGTGGAATGGAGTTGTAAAAGTAATTGAGCACAACTCCTAGAAGATGTCCCAGGCCTAGAATGCGTAAAGGCCCCTCAGCCCATTACTTTGCTTTCACCCCATCCGAGGACCTTGTACTGTGCCAATTCCGTTCACCTCATCACTTTCCTTCTGTCACAAGATTGTTCTCTTTCACAGATTTGAGCTTTGAGGACAGGACTTGGAGAGACTGCCTTGCATGGGTGTGTTTGTGAGTTGATTTATTGAGCTGCACCAGATTGCAAATGCAATGGAAAGATAAATCCAGATAAACACAGAACTAAATTGCTAGAGAAGGTCTGAGGTTCACACCGGTAAAAGGCAAATTTAGGACTGATGTAAAAGAATGGACAATGGCAATAAATTTGCTTGTGGAGTAGTGAAGGGGGAAAACTAGGAATTTTTTGGGGAAGGGGATCATTTTGACCTCCTTCATTCATGATTATCATGTAACAGTGAATCAGGCAGAATCCTGGAATGTTTTTGACTTTTTCTGCATCGTACATTAAGCCTAACGCCCCCCTTTTCATAGTGAATCTCTGCCCAAATTGAGTGATGGCTGAAGGAGGGTTAGCATTGGCTGCTTTGCCCTTATGGGTGAAGAAGCCTTGATGAGATGCTTTCACATCTTGAACCATTGCTTTAATATCTTTAGAAGCATTGAAATCCGAGTGTGGGCATTTATCCGGTATTGGTGGAATGGGCAGATGCTAGTGCGTTCGAGCTTCATGCCCACAATAGGATATCTTTGCCTGCTCCAGTAATAGGTGTGTACTGCAGATATGTGCCTCCACTTGTCACCTGCATTTCCCCATCTTCCTTGTTATAACGCTTTGGGTGTGGGTTCCCTGTGATTTTCACTGTCAATTTCGATCTAAGTGGGCAGCCAAAGTGTGGCAGGCACTTTCCCTCTGGCAGTTTAAGCTGTTGTTGCCTCTTCCTTTGCCACTGAAGCTGCAAAGGGCAATGAAGAGCAACCACGTTTTAAAAAAAAAATGCTGTGCTAAAATAAAGTTGCTTCAAAGGCTGGTGCCTAGTTTCATAAATAGAAACTGTTTCCATAAACACTCAGCCCATCACTGCAGAGATTTCATTCATTGACAGGTAGTTAGGGAAAAACTGGCATCGGATGAAAGTTGCGGATTCAGCAACACCTTTTAACTTTGGAGTTTTGTTGTGCCTCGCTCCCCGCATTTATTGAGCTGAGGAATGTTGATGCACAGGTCGTTTTCTCTCACCTCGATCATGGTGTTAGGGTTGAGAATGGGCTACTCCGTCCCCAGGCAACCATCTGTCAGCCACAATTTCAGGCGCATGTGTGAATTTTTCCACTTCCCGCTCCAACAGTTTGTCTGCCTTTTTCTGAACGATATTGCTGATTGGTGGGTTGTGGGCCAAAACGTGAACTGCTCGCAGGAGGCCTCCCAACCTTCAGTTGCTGCTGAGACCCTTGCTCAGCCTTTGTTACCTCCTGACTCAACCATTCCAGTGATTCCTTAGGCAGACCTCCCACCTTCAGCCCTCGATGAAGCTGAGGACATCCAAAACTCTGCTGTCTGTATCATAACTTATGTCAAGTTAACCTTTTAGATTTCACCCCTGTACTCAATGATCTACATTGGCTCCCTTTACATCGATGACTTCAATTTTAAAATTCTCACCCTTGTTTTCAAAGTCCTTCATGGCTTGTCCCTCCCTATCTGTACTTCCCTCAAGCCCTACAATCCTCTGAGATATCTGCACCCTTCTAATTCTGGCCGCATCCACATCCCTGATTTTAATCCCTCCACAATTGGGAGCCATGTCTTCAGCTGTCTCGGGTGTCTGACTCCTACCCTTACAGGACAGGAAAGCAGTTTTGTACTATCTGCCCCGTACAAACTTTCCCCAGTTCTTTGTGAGGTTGGGATGGGGGGGAATGGAGTTGGCAGTACAGTTGCCACAAATATTCAGAATTCAGCTTTAAAATAATCAGTGCAGGAACAGAAATGGCTGTACAGTTCATGTTTTCCTCTTGAACCAGTTGCTGCCCCATGGGCTTTGTAGTTGGGGGCCACTGAAACAGGACTGCTTTTGAAGCCTTGCCAATAAAGCGGGGAGATGGAGGGCGGGGGCTGCTGTTTGAACATGGCAAGTGACTGAGCGGCAGAAATCGGTCAACCAGGGCTGGAGATTTGTAACCCAAGGTTTATCTCATCTTTCCCTGGAGGGGTTTCGTATGGTTAAGTGTGTGTCGTGAACTTGCTGACATTTCCCCAGGAAGATTTAGCCTTTGAAGTTTGGTTGTGTTGCGCCAATTTGGATGATTTGGTGGGGGGTTGGGGGGGCGGATTCTGGAATACATGGTGACAAGAAATTTTGCTGTAATTTTCTTCAGAGGTTGAAGATGGTGCTTTTTTTTTGTCAAGTACATTTTGTTTTTTCATCGCCCGCCCACCCTATACCATACAGGAGCTGTTGCTACTTGACTTTCTTGTGCTTCCATCTCTATTTCGAACTAGTTCTACATGCGTGAGATTCATGCTTGTTTAATTTGGCAGGCAGAAGAAATTCCTTTGATGTGCTCAGTGATTGAGACACGTGTTTCGAAGCTGAGTGAGGTGACGCTTGCTTCTGTCTTCATCTCAAAGCTAGCACAGCAGTCTCTCTCTTGTGGAAAGGTGCTCAGATTTTTTTTGACGGGATGATGATAAAAGAGGGACGGTGATTGGCAAGGGGGTAGCAGGAACCTTCTCTGGCTCACCCTGCATGTAGGAGGAAATATTCGTACATTAGGAATAGGGCTTCAGCAGTTCTCTGATACGAAGAGGTGCTGTGACACTGAAGCTGTTTCACACTGAGCTGGTTCAAACGATGGAGGTGGAATGTGTGCCTACGATATTACTGAAGTAAAAAGGCTGCAGATTCTCTTGCATATTTCTCAGATCTTTTTAGGGTCCAGGAGATCAAGCAACCTCGATTTTTGGTGGCTCATCAGTTAAAAAAGCAGATTGTGCAGCTGACTCTAGCCTCGTGCTACATTTCTTTACACATAAGGACGTTGTTTCTGGAGCTCTGGTGAAAATTTATCTTAATATAATTGTGGTAAACAACATGTTTGAATGAAGAAGGAGCTCATTTTATCGTAAGTAACACCTGAGCTTTGTGTGTGTGTGTGTCTCTCTCCCTTCTCCCCCTGTATCTGCTGTTTTGTGACCAGTTCTCTGCTGCTCTAACCAGTCCCTCAGCTTCACAACAACTTACATTTTAAAAAAATTCTTTGACAAGATGTGGGCATTACTGGCAAGGCCAGCAATTTGTTGCTCTTGAACCGAGTGCCTTGCTAGGTCTTTTCAGAGGGCAGTTAAGAGTCAACCACATTGCTGTGGGTCTGGAGTCACATGTAGGCCAGATCAGGTAACAATGGCAGATTTCCTTCCTTAGAGGGCATTGATATTTTTCCAGTGTCGCGCCTCTAAAGCGGCATTCATGAACCAGATGGACTTTTGTGACAATTGATGATAGTTCCATGGTCACCATTACTGAGACTAGCTTTGTATTCCAGACTTTGTTGCACTTAAGTTCCACCAGCTGCTGTGATGAGATTTGAACCCATGTACCCAGAGCATTAGCCTGGGCTCTGGATTGCTTGTCCAATGACATTACCATCATGTTGCCGTATCCCTGTGCCTTTAATGTGGTAAAATATTTTAAGCACGTTGCAAACGTTATAACCAAAACTTGTCACTGATCCACTCATTAGCACTGGTGACTAAAAGCTTGGTCAAAGAGTAGGAGTGTTTTAAAAGTGGAGAGGAGGAAAGATTTGGGGAGGGAGCTCCAGAGCTTGGAGCTTAGGCAGCTGCAGGCACGGCCACCAATGGTGTGGGCGATTAAAATCGAGTTGCTTTAGAGGCCAGAATTGGAGATAAAAACAGAAAATGCTGGAAATACTCAGCAGGTCTGGCAGCATCTGTGGAGAGAGAAACAGAGTTAACCTTTCAGGTTACGTTTCAACCTTCCATCAGAAGGGAGTGATTTTGCCGCAGGGGCTAACGACCCAGAAGTTGAACATTTAAATTTAATCGTGGAATTAGGTTCAGTTGATTTGCTGAGTTTTACCTTTTTTTCCTCTAATGACCCCTTCTTGAGAGGTAACATAGGAAATAGGAGCAGGAGTAGACCGTATGGCTCCTTGAGCCTCTTCCACCACACAAGACTATTGCTGACCTTCTACTCAGCTCCACTCTCCCACCCTTTCCCCATACTCCTTGGTTCCCTTATTGTCCAAACATCCACCGATCTTAGTTTTGAATGTACTTGATGGCTGAGTGTCCTCTGGGGTAGAGAATTTCAAAGATTTGCAACCTTCTGAGTGAAGACATTGCTCTCCCTTTCCAGTCCTAAATGACTGGCCACTAATTCTGGACTCTCTAGCCAGGGAAAATTAGCCTCTCAGTATCTATCTGTCAAGCCCTCTAAGAATTTTATATGTTTCAATAAGATTACACCTCATTCTTCTAAACGCCAGAGAATATAGACCGATTCTACTCAATCTCATCCTACCATCCCTGACATGACCTTGTCACAATTACACATCAGAAGGCTATTTGAGCCATCTTAATTCATATATCCAAGCACATCTTAAAGTTTCTTGTGTCTCTCTTTGTGGGTCTGTCTGTGGGTCTGGCTGTCTCCCTCTTCCTCTCTCGCTCTGCCTGTGGGCCTGACTGTCTCCCTCTCCCCCTCTGCGACTGCCTGTGGGTCTAGCTGTCTCCCCACTGACCCCCGCCCTTCTTTCTCTCTGGCTGTCTGGCTCTGGCTGTCTGGCTCTGGCTGTCTGGCTCTGGCTGTCTGGCTCTGGCTGTCTGGCTCTGGCTGTCTGGCTCTGACGCTCTGGCTCTGACGCTCTGGCTCTGACGCTCTGGCTCTGACGCTCTGGCTCTGACGCTCTGGCTCTGACGCTCTGGCTCTGACGCTCTGGCTCTGACGCTCTGGCGCTCTGAAGCTCCCGCTCGCGCTCTCTCTCCCGCTCGCGCTCTCTCTCCCGCTCGTGCTCTCTCTCCCGCTCGCGCTCTCTCTCCCGCTCGCGCTCTCTCTCCCGCTCACGCTCTCTCTCCCGCTCGCGCTCTCTCTCTCGCGCTCTCTCCCCGCTCTCTCGCACTCTCTCCCCCGCTCTCGCCCGCTCTCTCCCCCGCTCTCGCCCGCTCTCTCCCCCGCTCTCTCGCGCTCTCTCCCCCGCTCTCTCGCGCTCTCTCCCCCGCTCTCTCGCGCTCTCGCCCCCGCTCTCTCGCGCTCTCGCCCCCGCTCTCTCGCGCTCTCGCCCCCGCTCTCTCGCGCTCTCGCCCCCGCTCTTTCGCGCTCTCGCCCCCGCTCTCTCGCGCTCTCTCCCCCGCTCTCTCGCGCTCTCTCCCCCGCTCTCTCGCGCTCTCTTCCCCGCTCTCTCTCGCTCTCTCCCCGCTCTCTCCCCCGCTCTCTCCCCCGCTCTCTCCCCCGCTCTCTCCCCCGCTCTCTCCCCCGCTCTCTCCCCCGCTCTCTCCCCCGCTCTCTCCCCCGCTCTCTCCCCCGCTCTCTCCCCCGCTCTCTCCCCCGCTCTCTCCCCCGCTCTCTCCCCCGCTCTCTCCCCCGCTCTCTCCCCCGCTCTCTCCCCCGCTCTCTCCCCCGCTCTCTCCTGCGCGCTCTCCCCACGCTCTCTCGCGCTCTCTCCCCGCTCTCTCCCCCGCTCTCTCCGCGCTCTCTCTCCCGCTCTCTCGCGCTCCCTCCCCCGCTCTCTCGCGCTCCTTCCCCCGCTCTCTCGCGCTCCTTCCCCCGCTCTCTCGCGCTCCTTCCCCCGCTCTCTCGCGCTCCTTCCCCCGCTCTCTCGCGCTCCTTCCCCCGCTCTCTCGCGCTCCTTCCCCCGCTCTCTCGCGCTCCTTCCCCCGCTCTCTCGCGCTCCTTCCCCCGCTCTCTCGCGCTCCTTCCCCCGCTCTCTCGCGCTCCTTCCCCCGCTCTCTCGCGCTCCTTCCCCCGCTCTCTCGCGCTCGCTCTCCCGCTCTCTCGCGCTCGCTCTCCCGCTCTCTAGCGCTCGCTCTCCCGCTCTCTAGCGCTCGCTCTCCCGCTCTCTAGCGCTCGCTCTCCCGCTCTCTCCCGCTCTCTCGCGCTCTCTCCCCCGCTCTCTCGCGCTCTCTCCCCCGCTCTCTCGCGCTCTCTCCCCCGCTCTCTCGCGCTCTCTCCCCCGCTCTCTCGCGCTCTCTCCTCCGCTCTCTCGCGCTCTCTCCCCCCGCTCTCTCGCGCTCTCTCGCGCTCTCTCCCCCGCTCTCTCGCGCTCTCTCCCCCGCTCTCTCGCGCTCTCTCCCCCGCTCTCTCGCGCTCTCTCCCCCGCTCTCTCGCGCTCTCTCCCCCGCTCTCTCGCGCTCTCTCCCCCGCTCTCTCTCGCGCTCTCTCTCGCGCTCTCTCTCGCGCTCTCTCTCGCGCTCTCTCTCGCGCTCTCTCTCGCGCTCTCTCTCGCGCTCTCTCTCGCGCTCTCTCTCGCGCTCTCTCTCGCGCTCTCTCTCGCGCTCTCTCTCCCGCTCTCTCTCCCGCTCTCTCTCCCGCTCTCTCTCCCGCTCTCTCTCGCGCTCCCGCTGTCTCGCGCTCCCGCTCTCTCGCGCTCCCGCTCTCTCGCGCTCCCGCTCTCTCGCGCTCCCGCTCTCTCGCGCTCCCGCTCTCTCGCGCTCCCGCTCTCTCGCGCTCCCGCGCTCGCTCTCCCGCTCTCTCGCGCTCGCTCTCCCGCTCTCTCGCGCTCGCTCTCCCGCTCTCTAGCGCTCGCTCTCCCGCTCTCTCGCGCTCGCTCTCCCGCTCTCTCGCGCTCGCTCTCGCGCTCGCTCTCTCGCGCTCGCTCTCTCGCGCTCGCTCTCTCGCGCTCGCTCTCTCGCGCTCGCTCTCTCGCGCTCGCTCTCTCGCGCTCGCTCTCGCGCTCGCTCTCTCGCGCTCTCTCTCGCGCTCGCTCTCTCGCGCTCGCTCTCTCGCGCTCGCTCTCTCGCGCTCGCTCTCCCGCTCTCTCGTGCTCTCTCGCTCTCCTGCTCTCTTGTGCTCTCTCGCGCTCCCGCTCTCTCGCGCTCGCTCTCCCGCTCTCTCGCGCTCGCTCTCCCGCTCTCTCGCGCTCGCTCTCCCTCTCTCTCGCGCTCGCTCTCCCTCTCTCTCGCGCTCGCTCTCCCTCTCTCTCGCGCTCGCTCTCCCTCTCTCTCGCGCTCGCTCTCCCTCTCTCTCGCGCTCGCTCTCCCTCTCTCTCGCGCTCGCTCTCCCTCTCTCTCGCGCTCGCTCTCCCGCTCTCTCGCGCTCGCTCTCCCGCTCTCTCGCGCTCGCTCTCCCGCTCTCTCACGCTCGCTCTCTCGCTCTCGCTCTCGTCTGGCTGTTTTGGTCTGTGTCTGTCTGTCTCTCTCTCTCTCTCTTTATCTGTTTTTTAGAATTTCCTAATGTCAGATCTAAAATTACCTGGTAATTTGAACTCGCGTTCCCTAGTTTTACTCCTGTTAAATTTAAAACAATATTCTAGCTTTACTCTTTCTCGATACAATCACTTGCCTTGCATCACCTTTTTGGGTCAGGCTGCAAAATTCCAAGTTTCTCCAATGCTCTATACTCTGAACAAAATGAAATGAAAGACTAGCATTTATGTGGTGCTTTTCACACCTTCAGGACGTTCCAAAGTGCTTTGTAGCCATTGAAGTTGTTTGAGCGTAGTCACTGCTGCAATGTGGGGCGCAAGATATACAATTTGTGTACTGACTCCCACAAACAGCAGTGTGGTAATGACCAGGTAATCGTCTAGAGCGAGGCAGTAAATATTGCTTACCAGAACCATCCAATTCCTAACCAATATTTTAAAAAAGCACTCATGTTCACCACTATGCATTACTGAAAACTGTAATCAACTGATACTGGCTGTCCCTGTGAATTCGTGTGTGAGGAGGTGCAATTATCAATGAATATTTAACAAAATAGTAAATTTAATAAAAGGGCTTTAAGGCTTAAAAGTTTTTTTTAAAAAAAAAACTTGTTCTCTGCCTCACTGAGATGCAGAGTAATGTTTGTGATGAGGTCAAGTTGTGAAGTGATTGTCTCTGTCTCTGTGTCTGTGCGTCATTCCCAAAAAAAATGGCAGGGCTTCCTCATAGGAAGCGTAAAGGATTGCATAACTCAGCCTGTGCCAATTTGTGATAACTCCATCGGCTTACACACACAGCCTGGCCATGCAGCACCCTCTCTAAACCTGCACTTATACTCTGAAATGTTCAGATTGAAATATCTTTTAATTTATTCTAATACTGAGCAGTTGGCAAAGTGATAAAAATTGAAAAGCTGGGATATTCAAGCTGTAGCCGGACATCCGCCTAATGCAATCCGATCGCTGCTGTCTGGCAGCCGTAAGGCGCTGGTGTCATGACAGACGAGGGCATCATTTGCTTGTAAGCAGCTTTTGGATTTGCTGAATTCTGGCCCTGCTCCTGTAGGAGCGCAGCGCGGGCTTTAGAATTGAGAGTAGTATAACTGCACTCTTGGGCAAACAGCAGCCAAGGGTCTCTGCTCGCAGCAACTGACCTCTACCGTTTTTCTTCATTGTTACCAAAGCTTCCTTTCTTGTGTCAAGCTTGATCCCTGCCATAAACAATGTGTCTGTTAGCTGTTGCCATGCTTTGCCGAGCTTTGAAACTGCTTGTTGAGATGTGCACGGGAACAACAGAGGCTGATGTTGTTTTCTCTCCTTTCTTTCTCCCCTTCCCCATCTCTCTCTTTCTCCCTGACCCTACCCGCCATAACTCCCTCCCTTTCTCACCTCTGCCCCCTCTCTTGCCCTCCCTCACTTCCCCTCTTCCTCTCTGTTGTCCCCTCTCCCTGATCCACCCAACCACCCCCCCCCCCCCAACCCACACACACACTCACAGACACACACTCACAGCTGGTTCAGTAGTATTTGGATTTTTAAATGTGGGGATATGATGGGGTAGTGTTAATGTCATTGGGATAATAATCACAGGCTAATACCCTGGGGACATGGGTTTAAATCCCACTACAGCAGCTGGTGGGAATTTAAATTCAATTAATAAACCTGATATATAAAGCTAGTCTCAGAACCCATCTGGTTCACTAAAGTTCCTTAGGGAAGGAACCTGCCATCCTTACCTGGTCTGGCCTACATGTCACTCCAGACCCACAACAACATGGTTGACTCTTGACTGCTCTCTGAAATGGCTGAGCAATTGGGGATGGGCAACAAATGCTGGCTTTGCCAGCGATGCCCATGTCCCCTGAAAGAATAGAATAAAAGAAAGTCTGTCCTCGCAAGTGGTCCAGCGGCAGACACAAGATCAGATTGTAAGCTATCCTGCAACATTGGAACCTCTGCAGGCAGGACTGTGCCAGTGGTGGGTGAGCATAAATTGAGATGGTGAGAGGAGAGGTGTATGGCGCACATTGCGGCTCGCTGTGGTGCTGAGTACTAAACTCCATTTGCATGTGTGGAAACTCTGAAGGGCAACAAAAATATCCGGTCCCTCCCAGCACAATGTTTCTTTCATTTTTCTGTTTTCAGTAAACTCTGGAGGTTGAGGATTTTCCCCTGCCTGTGAATGATGACCCCAAACCATGTGGCTGACTGTCCCTCTGAGAGGTCTCTCTGTCACCTCTAACACCAGCAACCCCAGGTAACTGCAAGTCTATGACTTCTTTGCTAGTTTCCATTATTTTGGTACTATTTTGCTCACTGTTTTATGCATTTACATTGATGGCAATTTTTTGACTATTTTTAATTTAACGTGAGCTAAAACGGTGCAGTAGCATACTGAGCTAGCAATGCAGATGTTAAGAGTTCAAATCCCACTATGGAAAACTTGAGGTACTGAATCCAATAAACCTGTTAATTTGTGAGTTGTCATCAGAGAATCAAAGATGCGGAATTGTCATAAAAATGGTCACTATTTATCCCTCAAGCAATTTCCCTAAAACAGATTGTCAGGTAATTGTTACAATGCTGCTTGTGGGAGCTTGCTGTGCACAAATTGGTTGCCACATCTCCAGCTTTTATAACAGTAAATGACAAAGTATTTCATTGGCTGTGAAATGCTCTGGGACACCCTGAGGTTGTGAAAGGCACTATTTAAATGAAATATAGTCTTTACCGTCCATTCTTACCCAGTCTGGCCTTTGCTTGACCCCAACCCTCCAAGAAGTGCTCAACTCTTAGTGCCCTCTGAAGTGGCCTCACCAGGGACTTGGTTGCCTCTCTCAGGAATGGGCAATAAATTGTGCCAGTTTTGCTCACATCCTAAAAACGCAGGTGTTTGGCTTTGAAGCCATTTTGGCTTGGAAACTTTGCCAGTTCAGATTTTTAAGTATCGGATTTTATTGTTCAGTATGATGAATATCTGAAATGTGTAATTACTTCAAGATACTAGATGAGAGACAATTTAAGGTGTTGATTTTACTAATTGGTGTAGATGGGTTGGGGTAATTGTACGCTGCATCCTTGTGTGATGGTGAAGGTTTTACATTGTGAAGTGTTTGGTAGGATGACCCATTCTCACAAGGGTTTAGTCAGTTCACTTTCAGGAATGGTGGACAACAGTCTTGATGAGTTCTACTAATGGTTTGTTGCTTGCTTTAAAGGTGTAAGTGCTGTGTGACACACTATTCAGCGCCTTGCAAGAGTTGCACATACCTAAGGCGTTGGATGCTGGGACTGTTCTTCTTGGAGAAGAGAAGGTTGAGAGATTTGATAGAGGTGTCCAAAATCATGGGTTCGGACACAATAGAAGGGGAGAAACTGTTCTCATTGGTGGAAGGACCAAAGGAGACAGATTTAAGGTGATTAGCAAAAGAATCAAAAGCAACAAGAAGAAAAACTGGTTTACACAGTGAATTGTTTGGATCTGGAATACACTGCCCAAGTGTGTGGTGGTGGAGGCAGATTCAGCATGCCCTTCATAAGAGAATAGGATAATTTTCTGAAAAGCAAAAAGTTGCAGGGCTACAGGAAAAAGGTGGGGAGTGGAGCCAGCAGAGTTGCTCTCGCAGAGAACCAGCATGGACACAACAGGTCAAATGGCCTCCATCTATGTTGTTGCCATCAGCTGCCTCTCGATTCGAGGGTGGCGTTTACTTCGGGTCGCAAGTTTCTGCCATGGGTCTTTATGTGACTGAACAGGCCGATCCTTGACTCGCAGAACTTTGGGCATAAGAGGCAGGATGTCCCACGAGGTACTGGGATCCGGAGTGCAGGATTTGCTTTCTTTTCTTTCCTTCTCTGCCACTGCTCTGCCTCACCATTAAGATGTTGTGGCTCCAAGTGTGGTGCTGCTTGATGGAGAAGTTGTTGCCATTCTGAGTGATTGACAGCAAGCTGCCCCCAGTCATTAAGGTCAAAGCTGCCGTTCAAGGAGAGGTTCAAAGTGTCTTTTGAAGTGTTTTCTTTGTCCTCCCCTAGAATATTCCCCAGTTGAGAGAACAGGACTTGGCGGGAAAGACAGTTTTTGGCCACCCAGACATGACCATGGTGTCCAGTCCATTGAAGTTGGCTTTGCAGGGGCTTTGCCTGACTGCTTGTGGAGCTGGCTTCATGAAGGGCACTAGAGTTTGTTCAATGACCCTCTCGTTGAATTCGAAGGATGTGGCGAAGGCACTGCTGGTGGAATTTCTCTAGCACTCTTGTGTGTTGCTAATGTACAGTCGAGGTGTCACTGCAGCACAGGAGTGTGGTGATGATAACCGCTAGAACTTTTGTTGACTTGCTGAGATCTTCGTTGTCAAACATTTGATGCCGTAGAAGACTGAGCTGATGCAACTGATCCGGCGTTGGATCTCCTCGTCAACGGTGGCCTTTTGGGACTCGTGGCTGCCAAAGTATGGGAAGTGCTCAACATATTCCAGAGGAACATCTGATGTGGATTTGATGGTGAAGGAATTCCTGTGAAACTGTATCCCAACAGGAGACCAGAAACTTGCCAACCTCTTCTCCAAACCCCAAGATAATACTGTGAAAAATTGAAGTAAATCAACAAGAAATGTTAAGTGACGACAAGGTAGGAATTGAGAACTTAGGTTTTGAAGCATTGTTGGTCTTATACAGCCATCTTTCTGACATTTTTTGGGGGTTGACTGTGTATCTGTTGGCAAAGATTTGAATGATGGTATGTAGCTGTGGTTTTTTTTAACAAAAAGGGGTAGGACCAATTAGGGATAAAAGGAGGCTTGCATGTGGAGGATCGGGAAGTAGCAGAGGTATTAAATGAGTACTTTGCATCTGTCTTTACAAAGGAAGAGTATGCTACCCAGGTTGAGGTGAGAGGAGGTAACTGGTACAATCAAGGAATTTACAATTGAGAAGGAGGAGGTGTTAGACTAACTTTACTTAAAATTGATAAAGCACCAGGACCAGATGAGATACATCCGAGGATACTGAAGGAGGAGAGAGTGGAAGTTTCAAAGGCACTGGTGATAATCTTGCAGACTTCCTTGGACACAGGGGTGATGCTGGAGGACTGGAGAACTGCAAATGTTACACCCTTGTTCAAAAAGGGGTGCAAGGATAAAGCTGGCAACTGCAAACCAATCAATTTGATTTCAGTGGTAGGGAAACTTCTGGAAACTATAGATTGGGACAAAATCACTATTTACTTAGACAGGTGCGGGATAATTAAGGAAAGCCAGCATGGAGTCATTAAGGAAAATCATTGTTAACTAACTTGCAGGAGGTAACAGAGAAGGTTGTTAAGGGCAGTGTTGTTGATGTGGATTTTCAAAAGGGATTTGATACAGTGCCACACAATAGACTTGAGCTAAATTCTAGGTCATGGAATAAAAGGGAAAGTAGGCACTTGGAAAAGAAATTGGCTGAGTGACAGGAAACAGAGAGTAGTAATAAATGGTTGTTTTTCAAATTGGAGGAAGTGGAGTTCCCCAGGGGTCAGTGTTGGGACCTTGCTCTTCTTGATATATATTAATCACCTAGACTGTGCAGGGCATGATTTTAAAATTTGCGGATGATATGAAGATTGGAAGCATTGTCAACCCTTGAGGATAATCTTGAATTTCAAAAAGACATAGACATATTGGTGGATTGGGCAGACAAATGGCGGTTGAAGTTCAATGCAGAGAAGTGTGAGGTAATTAATTTTGGCAGGAGGAATATGGAGAGACAGTACAAAGTAAAGGGAGAAACTCTAAAGGAGGTGCAGGAACAAAGGGACTTCGATGTATATGTACATAAGTCATTGTAGGTGGCAGGGCATGTTGAGAGAGCAGTTAATAAAGCATATTAAAGCATTTAATAAAACATAGGTTTTATTAATAGGGCATTAAGTCCAAGAGTAAGGAGGTCATGTTAAACTTGTATAGGACACTAGTTAGGCCTCATCTGGAGTACTGTGTCCAGTTCTGGGTGCCATACCTGAGGAAGGATGTCAAGGCATTGGAGAGAGTACAGAGGAGATTCACAAGAATAATTCCAGCGATAAACAAATCTAACCATGAAGATAGATTGGAGAGGATGGGTCTGTTTTCCTTTGTGAAAAGAAGGCAGAGAGGAGACTTGATAGAGGTATTCAAGATCCTGAGGGATAGTGACAGGGTAAGTAGTGAGAAACTGTTCCCACTCAAGAAAGCATCAAGAACTAGAGGGCACAGATTCAAGTTAATGGGCAAAAGGAGTAAATGTGATGTGAGGAAAAATTAGGGTGGTTGGAATCTGGAACGAACTTTCTGAAAGGGTGGTGGAGGCAGGTTTGATTGCGATATTTGAAAAGGAATTGGATTGTTATCTGAAAAGAGAGGATTTGCAAGGTTACGGAGATAAGGCAGGGGAATGGGATTAGATAGAATGCTCTTTCAGCGAGCCAGTGCACTCGATGGGCTGAATGGCCTCCTGCACTGCAAAGATTCTGTGAAATAGAGTAGAAAAGCAAGGAATAGGTGTTTATAAATCAGTGGTTAGGCCTCAACTGGAGTAAAATGTCCAGTTCCTAACACCACGCTTAAGGAAGGATGATAGTACATTAGGAGAGGGTGCAGAGGAGATTTGCTAGAATGGTACCAGAAATGAGGGACTTCAGTTACGTGGTGAGAGTACAGAAGCTGGTATTGATTTCCTTTGAACAGAAATGGTTAAGGGGAGGTTTGATAGAGGTGTTCAAAATTATGAATGGGTTTGATAGACTAGATAGAGCAAAACTGTTTCCACTGGCAGAGGGGTCGATAGCCAGAGGAGACATTTAAAATAATTGGCAAAAGAAACAGTAGGAAGATGAGAATTGTTCCTCTCAGTGAGTTGTCATTTGGAATGCACTGCCTGAGTGATGGAAGCAGATTTAATAGCTTTCAAAAGCAAATTGGGCATATGCTTGAAAAGGGGAAAAAGAATTGCAGAGCTATTGAGGAAAGAGCAGGACTACTTGGATAGCTCTTTCAAAGAGCTGACATGGGCACAGTGGGTTGAATGGCCTCCCGTGCTGTAAGATTCTGGCGGGATTTTCCACACCCACCCACCGCTGTGATCTTCTGGTCGCGCTGCAAGTCAATGGACTTCTGGCTGGGGCGCTACCTCGCCCGCGGTGGGTCTCGCCCGTGACAGGGCTGGAAAATCCCAGCTCCCGTGATTCTGTCCCCAAATTTTACACTCACTCAAGTTTCTCCAAATATAATATATAAGTAGCATTTGGTTCCATAGTTTTTGCCCTTTTAGTTTTGTTCTAACTAGAATTTATTTTAAAAAGTTGTTATTCCTCTTGCACAACTGAAAGCTGTAAGAAGTGTTGGCTTGAATGAGAACTGAGATTTTGTTTCCCTGTTTTAACTTCAAATAGCTTGCTAAAAGCTGTACTGCTGACGAGCGAATCGGTCCTGGAAATAACATTCTTTCAGTTTTAGTGCAGATCCCTTATCTCAAATTTTTAGTTCTAGGAATTTTAGTTCTAATTTTGTTAGCTGGTGAAATAGAATAATTCCCCCATTTTAATCAGTGAGCTCAATCACGGTTGGCTGCTTTTCTGTGTTGTGTTTAGTTATGCAATTCGGTGCAATGGATATTTAACTTAATTGTTTGAGAATAACTCATACCTTATGGCACTGAATCCTGGGCTTGTACCACAGACTGGTACAAGCAATGGAATGAAGTCCCACATAGAGTGGTGGATGCAAAAATGTTGGAATTGTTTAAGAATCAACTGGGAGACTCTAGAGCCATTCTGGAAGGATGAGCTAAGCTGGGCAGAATGGTCTTGTAATCTAAAGTTATTTTGTGATGTCTTGTGAATATCAATGCCTCTGAAGAAAGAGGTCCTGAAACAGGTCTTCAGTTTGGCTGCTGATTTTTCTTTTTCTACACATAAATGTTTTAATTGTCTTGAGATATGTTAATACCATAGTACTGTCGATGCATTCCATTGCCTCATAGAATCATCATAGGGCAAAAGTCGAAATCATTAACGTTCAATGAGTCTTAGTCAGTCTGTTTGTATTGAACCTTTAATCATGGCTGTCAAAACCAGACATTGTGGACTTCCCCTCAACACGTTAAATAGCCGCTTTGAGTTCTGTTACATGACGGTTAGAGAGTGTGACTGTTTCTGGATGGAGCCAAAGTTGAAATGAAGTACAACAGACCATTTTTGGGTCACTTAGGAGAGGTTTAGAGAAAGAATCTATGTCCATTCCTGGTTGATACCATCTCACCTTCATTTCTGAGTAGGTTGCTCTGACCTGTGTCTTTTTTTCCCCAAGGTCGCAGTTCACATTGATTGGCAGGTAGCCTGTAGGGTCTGTAGGGTTTTCGCAGCATTCCTTCTGTCACCCATCCAGCTGTAATGGTCCTGAAGCTTGCCAGCTTGTAAGGAAAATGGCATTGCGATGACAGCCAAGTCTGGGACCTGCATGCCCAACCATCTGCTTCAGGTCCCTGCTCTCTTGTGCTTGAGCAACCGTCCTACCCTTAAATCCCTCCTTTATAATGCCTCGGGTTTTTATTATGTGGTAATTTTCCAGTTTATCAATGTAATCCATGTATCACAGTATGCTTTACCAGAGAGCTGCTTGGATACATTCTGGAAAGGGGATACGAAGGCTTACAAAGCAAAAGGCTATGGCAGCCTTACCGGGTAGCTATTTAGTTAATGATACCCAGAGTGACAGGAAGTGACAGAGGGTACAAACATTAAAAAAAGCAGCAAATAGGTTCAAAGGGGGTGAAAAATTGTAAAAATGCTAAATTAATGGCTCTTAGATGCATGTAGTATTTGGAACAAAATAAATGAATTAATGGCACAAATAGAAGGTATGATCTTATAGCCATTACGGAGACGTGGTTACAGGGAGATCAAAGCTGGGAACTAAATATGCAGGAGTATGTGACTTTTCAAAAGGGCAGGAAGGATAGGGTGGTGGGATAGCTTTGTTAGTACGAGATGGAATAAGTACGATAGTAAGAAAGGATCTTGGATCAGAAGGTGTAGAATCCATATGGGTAGAGGTAAGAAATAACAAAGGGAAGAAGACTTTGGTGGGAGTAGTCTATAGGCCCCCGAACAGAGCATTTAGAATTAATCTAATAATCTAATCAAGCAGAGTCAGCATGGCTTCATGAAGGGGAAATCATGCCTAACAAATTTATTAGATTTTTTTGAGGAGATAACAAGCAGGATAGATAAAGGGGAACCAGTAGATGTCATATATTTGGATTTCCAAAAGGCGTTCGATAAGGTATCGCATGTAAGGCTACTTTTAATAAGATAAGAGCCCATGGTGTTAGGGGTAGTATATTAGCATGGATAGAGGATTGGCTAATAGAATAGAGAGTTGGGATGAGGAGGACATTTTCAGGATGGCAACCTGTAACTAGTGGAGTGCCACAGGGATCACTGCTGGGGCCTCAATTATTTACAATATATATTAATGACTTAGAAGAGGGAAGTGAATGTATCACCAAATTTGCAGATGATTCAAAAATAGGTGGGAAGGCAAGTGGTGAGGATGACACAAGGAGTCTACAGAGGGATATAGACAGGTTAAGTGAGTGGGCAAAAAAGGTGGCAGATGGGATATAATGTGTGAAAATGTGAGGTTCTGCACTTTGGCAGGAAGAATAGAGGAGCTGAATATTATTTAATTGGAGAAAGACTGCAGAAGGCTGCAGCACAGAGGGACTTGGGAGTCATTGTGCATGAATCCCAAAAAGCTAACATAAACGTTCAAGGTGATAGAGAAGGCAAATGGAATGTTGGCCTTTATTTCAAAGGGAATGGAGCATAAAAATAGGTAAGTCTTGCTAAAACTATGCAAGGCACTTGTTAGACCATACCTAGAATACTGTGAACAGTTTTGGTCCCCTTGTCTAAGGAAGGATGTACTGGCATTGGCGGCAGTCCAAAGAAGGTTCACTAGGTTGACCCTGGGTATGGAGGGATTTTCTTATGAGGAGAGGTTAAGTAGGCTGGGCCTGTACACGTTGGAATTTTGAAGAATGAGAAGCAACCTTATTGAAACATATAAGATTCTTAGGGGGCTTGACAGGGTAGATGCTGAGAGGTTGTTGCTCCTTGTTGGGGAGTCTAGGACCAGAGGGCATAATCTCAGAGTAAGGGGTCACCCATTTAAGACAGATGAGGAGGAATTTCTTCTCTGAGGATAGTCAATCTGTGGAATTCTTTACCACAGAGGGTTATAGAGGCTGGGTCATTAAGTATTTTCAAGGCGGAGATAGACAGCTTTTTAATCAGTAAGGGAATCGAGGGTTATGGGGAAAAGACAGGAAAGTGGAGTTAAGGATTATCAGATCAGCCATGATCTCATTGAATGGTGGAGCAGACTCGATGGGCCAAATGGCCTATTTCTACTCCTATGTCTTATGGTCTTTAAGTCACAATTATGGTATTTGAGCTAATTTGCCGTCTTTTCAGTGAGATGGCCCATGCAGCTTCTACCCACACCAGAGGCCGTGTAGGAATCATGAATTAATTGTGAAGACACTTGGTAACTTTTCAGTCATGGCCAACTATGTTACTGATGCTGTTGCTCATTCAGATGTTAAAACAGCTGAACTGTAGTAAGGAACAAATTCATTGGCTAAGTGGCAGACTAATGATTGACCTCCCACCAAAGTATTAAGCTGGCTGCTGTATCCATCTGATGTCTCTTAGATATGCTGAGCATGATTCTGAATGTACCATCAGTTGCCTGAGTGTGTGCCCCTACAATTCCCTTCTCAAATCCTTCTCCACTTCTCTCCCTTCTTAAAGTCAATCCCTTTGACCAAATAAAAGCAGAAAATGCTGGAAAAACTCGGTGGGTCTGGCAGCATCTGTGGAGAGAGAAACCAAGTTAACTTTTCAAGTCTAACATGATTCTTCATCAGAACAGTTCTGTTTCGCTCTCCACAGATGCTACCAGACTTGCTGAGTTTTCCAGCGCTTTGTTTTTATTTCAGATTTCCAGCATTTGCAGTATTTAACTTTTATATTGCTCTTTGACCAAATCTTTGGTGATCTCTCCTGAATTGATCTTTTAACTTGGCATCTGTTTCTCCCCAACACTTCTGCTCTGAGATGTCTTTGCATGTTAAAGGTGAGATAGAAAAGCATGTTAGTTGTCATAATCATAATGTGCGTTTCCGATGTTAGCCTTTGTGCTCTCACCTGTTGAGTCAGCAGATTGTGTGTTCAAGTCCCACTCCAAAGATTTGACCACATTCCAAGGTTGACATTTCAGTGCAGTACTGAGGGAGTGCTGCACTGTTGGAGGCACCTCCTTATGGCTGAAACACTAAACCAAGATCCTGTTTTTCCCCCTCAGGTGGTCATAAAAGATCCCACCCACTACTTGAAAAAGAGCAGGGGAATTCTCCCTGGTGTCCTGGCTAATATTTTTCCCTTGACCAACTTCACAAAAACAGATCATCAGGTCATTTATTTAATTGCTGTTGTGAGAGCTTAAACTGGTTTTCCTAAATTAGAACTAATGATTGCACTTCAGATGTCTTTCAGTGTTTCAGTGGCTGTGAAGCTCTTTGGGACATCCCAAGACATGGAATGCTCTGTGTAAATGCGAGCCATTTCATTCTTTTGTTCTTTGTCAGTTTGCTAATGTCACCTGTAAACCAGCTCCTGACCTTTTGTATTTGGATGTGTGAAAGTGTCATTGCAATGAAAACAATGCTTGGCGGCTTCTGTCCTTTTTGAAGCTGGGAAACCAGGCACTGATGTAATTACTGTAGCTCGAAGCCACAAAGGCTCTTGTTACACTATCCTGTAGTGGTGATTAATTCATAGATTCCTCTCCGTGGTTTCCATGTAATTTCAGGATTAATTTTACTTGTAGTAGGCTTTGCTTTTTATACCCATGCGTTTTACCTGATCCTGTAATTCCCTAATAAGGTCATTACATCTCTGGTTCATATGAAGTCCCCAAATTGTGTTTTCTTTATTCCACTGGCTTATGATGCCCTCTGAACTCTGTTGAATTGTAGTTAAGCTGCATTTGTATGCTAGGCAAACATTGAACAGTTGTCTGGCTAAAACTCAGTCCGTGGCATTCAAAGAGTTAAAACTCTTATTGTGATCGTATTGAAGCATATAAAATCCTGAAGGGATTTGATAAGATAGATACTGGGAAGATGTTTCCATTTGTGGGCGAGAGTAGAACTAGGGGGCATAGTTTAAGAATAAGAGGTCTCCCTTTAAGATGGAGGTGAGAATTTTTTTCGCCGAGTCGTTAGTCTGTGGAATTCTCTGCCCCAGAAAGCAGTGGAGGCTGGGCCATTGAAGTTATTCAAGGCAGAGTTAGATAGATTTTTGATGGAGAAGGGAGTTGAGGGTTCTGGGGGACAGACAGCAAAGTGGAATTGAGATCACAACCAGATCAGCCATGATCTTATTGAATGGTGGAGCAGGCTCGAAGGGCTGAATGAGCTACTCCTTCTCCTAAGTCCTGTGTTGCTAAAACTCAGTTTGGATCAGCAATTTTCAATTTTTCAAGACTGCTTTAGGAAATGGCTCCCAGTCTGTTACTTTGGGTCCCATCCGGTTCTAAGATTTGTAACATGATCAATTTGAGAATCTATCCGTACGTGGGACAGATGATGTTTGCTGTGAAGCTCTTGCAGCTGAGAGGGCAGAGGGATGTTACCATTTCATTTGGGTGAAGGAGGTGGGGGGCTCCACTCTAGATCACAGCTACATGACTACTGCTGTAAAGTGAATGTGGCTCCAAAAAATGCTTCCTCCCCAGGTTGAATAGTTGACTGCAATGTTTAGGCCCCCACTCTGGCAATTGAGCAGATGGCCCTGATACCAGAGAGATGTTAGCTCCTGCACCCCAGTTCGGCTGACAATGAAAATTGGAACTTAGAAAATGCTTTTTTGCTCTGCTATATGCATTTCATTATCCTAAAATATTGCTCTGTATCTGGCTGTGGCATCTCCAACCGCTTTCGGGGAAGGAAACCACACATCTTAATGGCACTGGATTGCAGTATTATGTATGGTTTGGTTATAATCGTTTGAGAGCACAATTAACAAATCGCTGAAAAGGTTGAAGCAGCAGCAAGCCTGAGATGACCCATTTTATTTGTTTAAAGACATAGTTGCAACCTCCAAATTTATTGGGATAAATCCATGGCGGGTTGCAGTCGATGTAAAATCACAGCGCATTGCAGTTGTTGTAAAGTGGAGTGGAGCACAAAAGAAAGTGGATATTGGAGTATTTTTATGTGCAGTCTACTGATTCAGAGTAATTGTGCTGAAATTTGAATGGCCTAATTTAATCAGCAATGTAAATACCATGGGAATTCAGCACAGAAATAAATTGGAATCATCAGATAATTTGAATTAAGAGTGGCCTTTATCTAATCCTGTAGTACTTGGGGGTTATCTGTATTTCAACAAGTTTTTCTCTCCAGTTTTAAACAGCTGAACTATTGATATCTCTGTTGCTTTATACTTTGGGTGTCAGATGTGGCTCATTTGGTACCATTCTCACCTCTGAGTTAGAAGGTTGTGGGTTCAAGTCCCACACCAGAGATTTGAGCACAAAATCTAGGCTGGCAATTCAGTGAGTGCGGTGGTGAAGGAGTGTTGCACTGGTTGAATGTGCTGCCTGTCTAATGGAGGCATTGTGAAGGAAGAGCAGGGGAGTTCCCCCATAGTCCTGGCCAATGTTTATCCCTCAACCGATACCAAAAATAATTTATCTGGCCTTAAACACATTTCAGTTTGTGGGAACAACAGCAGCTACTTGAGCTCTCGGCCCAAAGACAGGTTCTTGATGATTGTTCGTGAACCATGGAAAAGTGTTGCGATTTTATTTTTAACTGCAGCCAGGGTGAGGAGGCACGCCCCCCCAGTCTACCTCAGCTGGAATGGAGATTGAACCCTATGTGTTGGTGTTTGGTGTTATCTGATCCACGTACTAGCTGTCTAGCCAGCTGAGCTAACTAACCAGGTCTTTTGGGAATTTACTGTGCACAGACTGGTTGTCACGTCTCCTGTCTTACAACGGTGACTATATCTAAAAAGTGCTTCATTGGCTTTAAAGTACTTTGGGACTCCCTGAGGTTGTGAAAGGTGCTATATAAATGCAAATATTTTGCTACAGGTTGGGTAAGGATGACTCTGGGTGTGGGAGAGTCCAAGGGAGACCTGCCTGTTTTGTTCAATGAAGAAGCCTTTCGTTTCTCCCTCCTACTTTATAATTAAGCATTACAGATGTCGAGCAGGTTACTGTTTAAGATAAGCTTGGTGTCATTTTGGAAATACCAGTGGAAGCTGAGCTTTCTGCAGCTTTCTTTCCTGTACTGAGAGATTTGCAGTGCAGCCACTCATTTGTTAACTGACAGATCCTTTCCTTGCCAAGGCAGACCACCCAAGGTGAGTCATTACATTATCGCAGTAACAGCCTCCGCTTTACTGATAGCGTTGGCAGAATGTGGTCGGTGTAGTTCCGCGTTACTTCAGGGGAGGCTCCCTTTCAGATAGCTGGGGCTGTCGCTGCCTGATTTGTGGTAGCATTTGACCTTTCTGCTGTAAAGAATGGCCCTTTATTTTTCAGTGGCAATTAGCTGGCTAAGGTTCATCTTGATTTATATGGAGAGCATTGAGAACACAAGCCATTATGTCAGTAATTGCAACGTTGCAGCTACAGAGCTTTTACCCTAGAAATAGAATCTCTCTTTACTGTGTTCATTTATAATCTTAACTCTTATTGTGTTTAGTCACTGACTCTCTCTTGTTATGGACTATGGTTATCACAGTAAGGGGATACACGATTGCTCCACAGTTGATATCTAAAGTTTATTTGGATGGTATCATTATGGACCAGATTGAAAGATTGAGAGTGATAATAAGTACCTCACAACAAGTCGATCTGACCATTCAGTCCCACAGAAATATTGAGGTGTTTTGTATGATGCAGAGGATATTTAAGATCTGATATAAAAAAAATACAGAGTTTGAGCAATGTCTTAACTATCTCGTATGAGATCGTAAGTTGTTTTTGTATCTTCGAGCTCCTATCTCAGAATAATGTGAAGTAAATGGAAGGATTTGCAGCTGATCATTAGAATGTGACGTGAACGCTCTTTCTATTGCTGAGAGTTATCTTTATACCAATTGATAGGTTGGGTTTGGCGGGGCAATGCCAGCACTAAGTCAAATGCTGCCTAAATCATACGGTGGGCAGCTTTTATATCTACTCCCACAACCCATATGATATGGGATGGCTATCAACACCCAACATACGTGAGGCTCCTGTTGGATGTCAACTCTCGATTCGGAACTAAAGCTCTCTCAACTAGCAGCTTCCAGTTGCTGGGCTGGTCAGAAGCAGAGATTGAACACTGCACTTCTGACTTGGAGGTGGGGTGGAGGTTGGTGGTGTGGGTGGTGGGGCCAATGCTAGCACTAAGTCAGATGCTGCCATTATAAAATACTCCTATCATACAGTATATAACTACTCCTTTTGTAGCATGAAATACTTATCACAAGCAACCTTCAACTCTGGAGCCATTTGCGGCTCTCAACCTTTTCCAGTTGGATTGCGTTATGCATAAAACCCAAAAACAAGAGTCAAGAAAAATAAGAGTCATGTTTTTATTGTACAGAGAAAAGATTAATTTTGGAACTCTCTTCCTCAAAAGGCAGTGGAAGCAGGGTCTTTGAATATTTTTAAGGCAGAGCTAGATAGATTCTCGATAAACAAGGGGGTGAAAGGTTACCAGGGAAGACAGGAATGTGGAGTGGAGGCTACAATCACATCAGCCATGATCTTAATGAATGGTAGAGCAGGCTTGAAGGGCTGAGTGGCCTACTCCTAATTCATATGTTCACGTTATACTACACTTATTGATTTCAAATAATTATTTTAATGAAAAACATCGTCGTACTCTAAATAAACCAGTATGGTATAGCTACACCATGGTTATAGACAATGCCTTGATTTGAGAACCAGGTTTTACGGTAGCAACCATTATTATTTCTAATATAACTGAGACGATGTATTCCGATTGTACTATTAGTTTTTTTATTAAACATGACAATCAGCATAGAAAATTGTCTTCACTCTATGCACCTTAAATTAGTGTGTTTTAGAGATGATTTTGACAAAATTATAGTAAAATTAAAATCCCATTTATCACAAGATTTGTTATTAATAGCAGACTTTCAGTTTTATATGTAAATTTTTTTTTTCAAAGTGGAAACATGCAGCTTTGCATTATTAATAGTCATTTGATTGTACAGAACTTGAGTATCACTGAAAAAAAAAGATGTTGAAACTTTTCATCTTGCATTCATCAGGACACTCACAAGAATACCAAATGTAAAGGGAACAACAGTTTATACTTCATGAGAAGAGAGTGCTGTTTGGTTGGCAAGTGGACTCTGGTAGAGGCGTTGCCATGGAGAATGCACCAGTTAACTGATGACTGATAGTTAACTGTCTGGCTTTGTTAAGTTCGAACCAGGCAGATTGACTCTGGTTAAGGCATTGCCCCAGGGAATGAATCAGAGCATGGCTATCGGCTTTTTGTCTGCAAAGAGCAGGCCCTGTGTATTCATATTTGCAGCTTCTGGTGCACGCAAATGTGCTACATTGCGAGCCCAACTGATGATCTTAAATTGGTTGTCAGCGTAATCCTTAGAACACACGGGATTAATTTAATCTGGTTCATCATTTTAACATTTTTTTTAACATGCGTATACATAATTCATGCAGATGGACGCACAAAATGTGAATGTGCATATACTGGAGATATGAAGAAAAAAACCCAATATGCAATAAAAGGTCAAATGCAAATTCAGAGTTGGGTCTCTTTAATTTTGATTTTTTTTTCCTATGATACAAAAACTCAATGTATGTCCTTTATATGCAAATTATTATTCTACTAGAGACACTTGACAACTTGTCATGTATTGAATAAGAAATGCCAATTTTTATCGGCTCCGAATAATTTTGATTTTGGGCAACCTTTTCAAAACAGGCTCTTCAGGTAAAAATGTTACTGACCCCTGCCTTTTTATAACAGATCTTGTGATAACTGGATTTTTGTTTTCCCTAATTTTGTCAGTAAAGTCCTCTTTAAAACACATGACGCATAGAGTCAAGACAATATTCCATACCGTTTCTTGTAATAAAAATAGTTTCTTGAGACACAGAATGACTGTTCTGGTTTGAAACCCATCTCCTCCTGTTTGTAGATATTATGGGGAATGTCAATGACCACTGTATCTCAAAGATATTTGGCAACCTTCATATATGAAGTCTTGCTTATAACCCGCATTCTTTGTGAGCATCTCATTTGTTTTGGCTGAGTGAGCTTTACCATGTATTTCAGGCCCTAATTTTACTTATAGTATCTATTCTATTTTATTCCCATGCGTTTTACCTGATTTGTAATTCCCTGTAAATTCACCTCTGGTTCAGTCCCCAAAAAGTGTTTTCTGAATTCCATTGGCTTCAGTGATACCCTCTGAACCCTTTGAATTCCACAAGTTAAACTCATTTCCATGCTAGCAAACATTGAAAGCCTCTGTCAAGGCAACTCAGTCCTCTCCATTCAAAGAGAAAGTCTTTTGTGATAGATTTAAGCTGAAGGAATTTGGATGATAGAACTTTAATCTGTTTCCATTTGAGCAATGCCACAGTGACCTAGTGGGCATTAGTTTGAGGTTCTGATGTAATCACTTTAAGATGGATGTGAGATGCTTTAATTAATCGTTAGTCTGTGGAAGTGGATGACCCAGAATAGCAGTTTAAACACGGGCCATTGAAATGCTTCACTACAGAGGAATGGTAGATTTTTCATTTTTGGAGTTGAGAATTTTGTTTTACACAGCAATGTGGAATGCGAGCACAAGGACAGAGGCAGCCTTGTTTTATGGAATAGGGGAGGATGGCTCTGAATGAGCACTGCTTTTCAAGTCATCTGTGTCATACTTACAAACTCAGTTGGCCCAGCAGATTGGCAATTTTTCAAGACTGGCTTTAGGATGCAGCTCCCAGCTGTTACTTTGGGTCCCATCGGACTAAGATAACAGGAGAAATTTGAGAATTATCCGTACAAGGGACAATGAGTTTGCTGGAAGCTCTTGCAGCTGACCAGGGCATGTTACCACTTCATTGGGAAGAAGGAGGTGGGGGGTTCCCTTAGACACAGCTACAAACTACTTGATGTAAAGCCAATGTGGCTCTAAAAAAACTTCCCCCCATTTGAATAGTAAATTGCAATGTTTAGGACTCTGGCTAATTGAAAAGTACGCCCTGATCCAGATAGATGAGCTCCTGCACCCCAGTTCCTGACAATGAAAATTGGAACTTAGAAAATGCTTTTTTGCTCTGCATATGCATTCATTATCCTAAAATATTGCTCTGTATCTGGCTGTGGCATCTCCAACCCTTTACACTTAATGGCACTGGATTGCAGTATTATGTATGGTTTGGTTATAATCGTTTGAGAGTTACAAATCCTGAAAAGGTTGAAGCAGCAGCAAGCCTGAGATGACCCATTTTATTTGTTTAAAGACATAGTTGCAACCTCCAAATTTATTGGGATAAATCCAGTTGCAGTCGATGTTCACAGCGCATTGCAGTTGTTGTAAAGTGGAGGGAGCACAAAAGAAAGTGGATATTGAGTATTTTTATGCAGTCAACTGATTCAGAGTAATTGTGCTGAAATTTGAATGGCCTAATTTAATCAGCCTGTAAATACCATCTAATTCAGCATCTTGAAATAAATTGGAATCATCAGATAATTTGGTAAGAGGCCCTTATCTAATCTGTAGTACTTGGGTTATCTGTATTTCAACAAGTTTTTCTCTCCTAAACAGCTGAACTATTGATATCTCTGTTGCTTTATACTTTGGGTGTCAGATGTGGCTCAGTACCATTCTCACCTCTGAGTTAGAAGGTTGTGGGTTCAAGTCCCATATTCAGTGACTTGAGCTCCACAGCGTCTATGGTAGAGAATTCCATAGGTTCACCACCCTCTGAGTGAAGAAGTTTCTCCTCATCTCAGTCCTAAATGGTCTACCATGTATCCTGAGATTGTGACCCCTTGTCCTGGACCCCCCCAGGCAGAAGAAACACCATCCCTGCACCCAGTTTGTCTAGCGATGTCAAAATTTTAGATGTTTCAATGAGATCTCCTCTCATTTTTCTAAACTGCAGTGAATACAGGCCTATTCGGCCCAATCTGTCCTCATATGACAGTCCTTCTATCCTAGGAATCAGTCTGGTGAACCTTCGCTGCACTCCCTCTATGGCAAGTATATCCTTTCTTAGGTAAGGAGACCAAAACTGCGTACAATACTCCGGGTGTGGTCTCACCAAGGCCCTGTACTGCTGCAGTAAGACACCCTTGCTCCTGTACTCAAGTCCTATCACAATGAAGGCCAACAAACTATTTGCCTCCTGAACTGCTTGCTGCACCTGCATGCTTGCTTTCAGTGATTGGTGTACAAGGACACCCAGGTCCCTTTGTACATCAACATTTCCCAATCTATCAAAATTTAAGTAATGCTCTGCAATTCTGTTTTTCCTAGCAAAATGGGTAACTTTAAACTTATCCACATTATACTGCATCTGCCAAGTATTTGCCCACTCGCTCAACCTATCTAAATCACCTTGAAGCCTCTTAATGTCCTCCTCACCACTCACATTCCCACCAAGTTTCATGTTGTCAGCAAACTTGGAAAGATTACACTTGGCTTCCTCGTCCAAATCATTGATGTATATTGTGACTAGCTGGGGCTCAAGTACTAATCCCTGTGGTACCTCACCAGTAACTGCCTGGCACTCCGAAAAAGACTCATTTATTCCTGTTCTTTGTTTCCTGACTGCTAACCAATTCTCAGCCCATGCCAATATATTACCACTAATCCCATGAGCTTTCATTTTACATGCTAACCTCCTATTTGGAACTTTATCAAAAGCTTTCTGAAAATCCAAATACACCACATCCATCGGTTCTCCCTCATCTATTCTGCTAGTTACACCATCAAAAAACTCCAGTACGTTTTTCAAACATGATTTCCCTTTCATAAATCCATGTTGACTTTGTCTAATCCTGTTGATATTTTCTAAGTGTCCTTTATAATAGACTCCAGCATCTTCCCTATACTCATGTTGGGCTCACCGGTCTGTAATTCACTGTTTTCTTCCTCTCTCCCTTTTTTAAATAGTGGGGTTACATTTTCCAATCGGGACTGTTCCAGAATCTACATAGCTTTGGAAGATGACAGCCAACGCATCCACCATTTCCATGGCTGCCACCTTTAGTATCCTGAGATATAGATTATGGGCCCTGGGGATTTATCGGCTTTCAGTCCCATTAATTTCTCCAGCACTATTGTTTTAGTAATACTAATTTCCTCTCTCTCCTCGCTGGACTATGGTTTCCTAGTAAGGGGTTATCACGATTCACCCATGAAGAAAACTAAAGTTTATTTAATGCTTTCATTCTTTGATTTCTATTGAAAGTTTGACTGAGGGATAATTTGTCTTCACTAATCTTTCTTTCCATTCATAGCACAAAAAGATTGAAAAGCTTCTGTATGATGCAAGTTTACTTTCATATCTGATTTCCCCTCAATCAATCTTGGCAATCCTTTACTATTCTAAATGAGATCGTAAGTTGTTTTTGCAACTTATATGCTCCTTTGGATCTCAGAATAATTTAAAGTAAATGGAAGGATTTCCAGCTGATCATTAGAATATGACAAGGGAACTCTCTTTCTATTGCTGGGCGTTATCATGCTGTCGCTTGATGTAGCTTTGTGCGGGGCAATGCCAGCCTCTGTCAAATGGTGCCTACCTTGCACACATGGGCAGCTTTCAAGAATCTACCACCCGCAACCTATATGATATAAATGCCTTGCTAGTGAACACCCAAGAATACGTGATGGATTTAATTGGAAGCTCAAAACACATGAGGGACAAAAACCACTTATCAAAAGCAAAAAAACAGTTGCTGGAACTGAAACAGAAATAAAAATTGAACACGGCAGTTTCTGATTGAGGTGGGGAGGAGGTTGGTGTGAAGGTAAGTACCGGCTTAGATGTTAGCAAAAGTTAGATGCTGCCATTATAAAATTCAATGCAAGCATTTATGTTAGCTTCCCCAAATCTGTCTTAAAAAAAGATCGTGCATCCGTCAGTGACAATTGGGCAACCATCAGCTTTGGAGACTTTTTTCGGCTGCTCAGTTTATTTCCATGGTTGGATTGCGTTATGCATAAAACCCAAAAACAAGAGTCAAGAAAAATAAGAGTCATGTTTTTATTGTACAGAGAAAAGATTAATTTTGGAACTCTCTTCCTCAAAAGGCAGTGGAAGCAGGGTCTTTGAATATTTTTAAGGCAGAGCTAGATAGATTCTCGATAAACAAGGGGGTGAAAGGTTACCAGGGAAGACAGGAATGTGGAGTGGAGGCTACAATCACATCAGCCATGATCTTAATGAATGGTAGAGCAGGCTTGAAGGGCTGAGTGGCCTACTCCTAATTCATATGTTCACGTTATACTACACTTATTGATTTCAAATAATTATTTTAATGAAAAACATCGTCGTACTCTAAATAAACCAGTATGGTATAGCTACACCATGGTTATAGACAATGCCTTGATTTGAGAACCAGGTTTTACGGTAGCAACCATTATTATTTCTAATATAACTGAGACGATGTATTCCGATTGTACTATTAGTTTTTTTATTAAACATGACAATCAGCATAGAAAATTGTCTTCACTCTATGCACCTTAAATTAGTGTGTTTTAGAGATGATTTTGACAAAATTATAGTAAAATTAAAATCCCATTTATCACAAGATTTGTTATTAATAGCAGACTTTCAGTTTTATATGTAAATTTTTTTTTTCAAAGTGGAAACATGCAGCTTTGCATTATTAATAGTCATTTGATTGTACAGAACTTGAGTATCACTGAAAAAAAAAGATGTTGAAACTTTTCATCTTGCATTCATCAGGACACTCACAAGAATACCAAATGTAAAGGGAACAACAGTTTATACTTCATGAGAAGAGAGTGCTGTTTGGTTGGCAAGTGGACTCTGGTAGAGGCGTTGCCATGGAGAATGCACCAGTTAACTGATGACTGATAGTTAACTGTCTGGCTTTGTTAAGTTCGAACCAGGCAGATTGACTCTGGTTAAGGCATTGCCCCAGGGAATGAATCAGAGCATGGCTATCGGCTTTTTGTCTGCAAAGAGCAGGCCCTGTGTATTCATATTTGCAGCTTCTGGTGCACGCAAATGTGCTACATTGCGAGCCCAACTGATGATCTTAAATTGGTTGTCAGCGTAATCCTTAGAACACACGGGATTAATTTAATCTGGTTCATCATTTTAACATTTTTTTTAACATGCGTATACATAATTCATGCAGATGGACGCACAAAATGTGAATGTGCATATACTGGAGATATGAAGAAAAAAACCCAATATGCAATAAAAGGTCAAATGCAAATTCAGAGTTGGGTCTCTTTAATTTTGATTTTTTTTTCCTATGATACAAAAACTCAATGTATGTCCTTTATATGCAAATTATTATTCTACTAGAGACACTTGACAACTTGTCATGTATTGAATAAGAAATGCCAATTTTTATCGGCTCCGAATAATTTTGATTTTGGGCAACCTTTTCAAAACAGGCTCTTCAGGTAAAAATGTTACTGACCCCTGCCTTTTTATAACAGATCTTGTGATAACTGGATTTTTGTTTTCCCTAATTTTGTCAGTAAAGTCCTCTTTAAAACACATGACGCATAGAGTCAAGACAATATTCCATACCGTTTCTTGTAATAAAAATAGTTTCTTGAGACACAGAATGACTGTTCTGGTTTGAAACCCATCTCCTCCTGTTTGTAGATATTATGGGGAATGTCAATGACCACTGTATCTCAAAGATATTTGGCAACCTTCATATATGAAGTCTTGCTTATAACCCGCATTCTTTGTGAGCATCTCATTTGTTTTG
This sequence comes from Carcharodon carcharias, assembly GCF_017639515.1. Classification (NCBI taxonomy): domain Eukaryota; kingdom Metazoa; phylum Chordata; class Chondrichthyes; order Lamniformes; family Lamnidae; genus Carcharodon; species Carcharodon carcharias. The sequence goes on from NC_054498.1 coordinate 23,924,824, forward strand.
GCTGAGTGGAGCTATTACTAGTGTTTATGTTCAACCAGAGCCTCCCCTCACCTAACTTTATCTTATCCTGTCATCATATTCTATTTCTTTCCCCTTGTATTTATCAGGGGATAAATGCATTTATACTGTGACCTCAACCAACCTATGTGATAGCACATTCCATGTTCTAACCACTAAGTAAAGAAGTTGCTGCTGAATTTCTCATTAGGGGTATCAGTGACTACCTCGTATTTGTGGCCCTAGTTTTGCACTCTCCACAAGTGAAAACATCATGTATCCCATGAAATTTTAAATGATTTTTAAAGCCTCTGTCAAGTCGCCTCCTCAGTCCTCTCCTTTCTGAAGAAACGATCCCATGTTCAGTCTTTTCTGATAGATTTACTTCCTGTCACACTTCAGAAGCCACAATTTGGATGGTACAACTTTAATCTGTCCTCTCACTCATCCTGAGCAATGCCACAGGTGACCTGCAAGTGGGCATTGAGACTTTGAGGTTCTGATGTAATCACTATAAGTATGTTTAATGTGAATTGATGCTTGGCTAATTAATTAATCCGCAAATGTCTGTACGAAGTGGATGACCCAAATAGAATGTTTTAAACACGGTTTCAATTAAATGCTTCACTACAATAAGGAATGGTAAATTAGTTTCATTTTTGTTTTTCAGAATTTTGTTTTACACAGCCAATGTGAATGCGAAGCACCCATGAGGACAGAGGCAGTTCACTTGTTTTCATGGCGATAGGGAGATGGATGGCTATCAGATCTGAAGACAGCAATGCTTTTCAATGACCATCTTTGATCATACTTACAGACTCAGTATTGCCCACCAGGTTGGCGCATTTAACGCGAGAGCTCTGGACTTCCTTCGATCAGCAGTGAGCAGCTGCCTGCTATGGAATCTGGTCGGACAAGCAGAGACCGAGAGAAGGAGAAAGGGGAAGAAACGCGGCGAACTAACAAGCAGACAACGCGGAGTCCCCATGGCACTCGCCCCGGCTCGAACCAGTCGTCTGGGGTGCTCATGGTTGGACCAAACTTCAGGGTTGGCAAGAAGATTGGATGTGGAAACTTTGGGGAACTTCGATTAGGTAAGTGCAGCCCCCTCAAGCATATTTATTTATTTTCCTGGCCCAGATGTGACTCTAGGACATAAAACTACCCCAAATTTGCAAATGTTAGTAAATTGATCAACTTCAGCTTTACAACTAACTTTCTGATAGCTAATTAGAAAAGTACTATCCAGGATCCAAATATGCTGCCATCTCTGTCATTGGACAGCGGCTAGCCTGGACTGTTTCCTTAACAGGAACTTCAAACACTTGATGAATGCCAATGTTTGCCTAAGAATTTTCTTTTGTGTCCCATTATGATTCATTGTTGAGAAAAAATTTCCACTCTGATTTGCTTTACCCTTTTCATAATTTTTTTGTGATACGCAACTTCTAGTACTAAAGGGCAGAAGGGGGTTGGAAGTGTCAGTGATCCCCCTTGGAAGTGTGCAAGACTGATCTAGGTGAAATGTTCCATTGTAAGTTCCTACAGCCCCTTAATGTGCTTCATTTGTCCTCTGCTGTACGCCTCTCCTTTATCCCAACAAGGGGATTGGAGGCTTTAGCTACCTTGGCCCTATTCACTGAAGCTTCTGTCTCAACCTTTCCACCTACGTAAAACACTTTTTTCAAAACCCATTTCTAAGATTAAGCTCTTGGTCAACTTTTACTGATCTGTTCCTAGCTTGCTATCCAGTTGAGTGCAATTTTTGGTCAAGTTCCTTTTACCCTTTGTCCAAAGGGAGCATTCAAACACACATTCACAACCATTATTAGTTTCTTGGTTTTGGTGTCAACTGTGGCTCAGTGGGAAGACTCTCTCTCTTGTCTGCGTCAGAAGGCTTTGAGTTCACTCTAGGATCACCCTTCATTTTCCTTCCTCTACCTAGCCAATCTAATCCAAGCATCAATGTTGATAATTATTTATCTCTCAACCCTGGAAGCGACTTCCATGACCTATGTTCTAAATCTCCTGTATTTAATTCTATATCTGTGGCTCATTGTTCTTGACCTCTTGACCACCTTTGACTGAGAGGCTCAACTGGTAACCAGGTCTCATAGAAACATAGGAAATAGGAGCAGGAGTACGTCATTCAGTCCTTTGAGCCCGCTCTGCCATTCAATATGATCATGGCTGACCCTCTATCTCAATGCCATACTCCTACGCTCTCCCCATACCCCTTGACACCTTTAGAGTCCAGAAAGCTACCTATTTCCTTCTTAAATATATTCAGTGACTTGAGCTCCACAGCGTCTATGGTAGAGAATTCCATAGGTTCACCACCATCGAATCTGCTCCACCATTCAATCATAGCTGATAAGTTTCTCAACCCCATTCTCCCGCCTTTGCCCCATAACCTTTGATCCCCTTACCAATCAAGCACCTATCTATAAGACCATAAGACATAGGAGCAGAAATTAGGCCATTTGGCCCATCGACAAAATGGTTTAAGACAAGGCTCTTGGAACATCAACACCAGCATAAACATGTGGGGCTGAATGGCCTGTTTCTATGCCGTAAATCAATGCAGTTCTGGAGGCATTGCTATGGAATATAGTTCCTAGGTGCATTATCCATGGCAACATCTCAACCAATCAGAGCCAGCTTTCCAACCAATCAACACCCTTTTCTCATGCAGTATAAATTGTTGCTTCCTTTGAAATTTGGTATTCTTGCATCTGTCCTGATGAGTGCAAGACGAAAAGCTTCAACAGCTTGCCTCTTTTTCAGAATTATAGAATGGTTACAGCACACAAGGAGGCCATTCAGCCCATTGAGTCTGTACTAGATTTCTGCAAGAGCAATTTAGCTAATTCCATTCCCAGTAGTCTTGCAATCCTTTTCTCTTCAGGTGCTTCTTTTACCTTTTGAAAGCCATTACTATATCTGCCTCCACAACAGACTCGGGCAGTACATTCCAGATTGCAGTCACTTGTTTTGTAAAAAAAAATGTCTTTAGTTCTTTTGCCAGTCACTTAGAAATTAAGTAGAAGGAGGAGGCAAGAGAAGCAGTTGTTACTGAATCTTCCACTTTATGTAGCCCACAGAAATTACTGAAGCCTCAAATAAGCTTCCTTCCTGATCTCTTCCCCTAGTTGTGCCCTACTAATTGTCATGTGGTAGCAGCTGTAATGTTATGTGGGCTGTGGGGGTGTGATGAGCTGTAAGGTTTATTTATGCATACGTAGTTGAATTACAGTTAAATGGTGTGCCAGTCACCGCATGGGGTTTATATTGATTTCAGAAAACTGACTGTGTGCTATATTTATTTACATCCTCTGTAGTTTTACTCTCTCTCTCTCTCTCCCCCTCCCCCCCAAAAAAAAATGAACATTCAGATGAATTAGCTGTTGACCACCATTAACCATGGCCACCACCTCTCTGCTGGGCAAGTGTATAGTGCTGCCTGGGTGGGCCAGTGTCAGTACTTTGATCAGTAAAGTACAATGCAGAATCCTTCTTCCAGCTGCAAATGTTTGGCATCTTTGAAGTACCATAACCTTCACACAGGCTGCGTTTATAGAGGGCAACATCTGACACAGGCAGTAGGACGCCTTTGTTCAGTGATTGTAGCCTTTAATTTTAAGAGAGCTTTCCAGTTGCACCATGAAAACTCTCTGCACTCTGAGAGGCAGTAAAGTTTCTGCTGGGATTTTTCCGAAGGCCTGTGGGAAGTCCTTTGGATTCAGCAGAGCTTCACAAAAACACTCCGGGCGAAAATTTAAAAGTCAATAAATATGTAGCAGCTGATCTTTTAATGGACTGTGTATTTATCCATTGACTCATGAGCGGGGGTGTCTGTGCATGACAGAACAATAACTTGTAATTATGCAGCATCTCTAACACAGAGAAAACGCCCCAAAGCGCTTCACAGAGGTGCGAGGAAAACAGAGCCAAAAAAGAAGGGATGGGGAGGGGTTACCCAAAAGGCCTGTAACTATATATATGTGCCCCTCCTGTTTACACTCTCGATACAAGTTAATGGAACATTTTTCTAATTGTGTTACACTCCCTTGGTTTCCCCATCTGGTACTTTCAGAAAGCATGTCATGGGCACAGCAGGTTCCAGGAGTTTTACTGACAAAACAAACACCCCTAGCATTGCTGGGAGCAGCTTGTAATTTGTTGCACAGAAGCAATGGATCAAATATGCATGTTTGAGTTTTTTTTTGGGTTATAATATTATTGTTGAAATACATGTCACTCATAGGGTGATGTGAATAAGTCCCAGTTTTCCACTTGTGCACATGCTGCTGTGTTTTACCTTATATTCGGTTGCATGAGCCAGCTAGAGTCGGGAGTATAACGAGAGTTCAGAATATTTACTAAACTTCCAGTGGCAGAAGACCTTCTGACTGTCTTCAAAGCTTTTTGGCAGCATGAATTGAAAGGATAGGTTCAGGCCCCACCGGAACTCTTTTGTATAAATCATTGGTGACTACTTCTTGCCTTTTAGTTGATCCAAAAATAATATCTCTATTTAGTCACTAATGTCGTGACAATTAGTTTGGAGGAGTTGCTGAGAGAGTTAGTTGTGGTTTAGTCTAGGGTCCCTTCCCCAATATCTAGCTTCATCCATCGGTACATGTTAAAAGTTATCACAGGATGTAATGAGATGTACTGTTCTTTGGAAGATGCAAGGGTTTTAGTCATGATTTACCCTGTGCTGTGCCTGATTTGGGAATGTTGATGTAAGAAATTAGAAAATGTCTGTTCTTTGGTTAACACAGTGTACCCAAGAAAGCAACGCTATAATTAGGGATATATTGATTGTTGCTCATCAGGCTTTACGACAAGAGTGTATGGTTCTTTGTTTTATACATTGCTTCAGAAACTACTGTGCTCCACATCTCTCACTCTCACTCATGCACACACACCTACGCACACACACCCCTACCCCTACGGCGCGCACACACACCCCTGTTTGGAGACCCTCCTTTCGTCGGCTGGCTGTCTTAACGCTCAGTGACTCGTTGAATAGCTGCAAGAAACATGGCTTTCTAATTGTGTCCAATGTTACTACTAGTGCGTTGCATTAACTTGTGAATCAGCTTTTCAGGCCCCAAACTTGCCTGTGCCCAGCTCTTTGCCTATCCTGCATGACTGTTATATAACTAGATCTTTGTTGTTTTGGTATTCTGCCAAATGCTATATCCTGGACTTCTGTTGCAACTGTTGAATTGATCAGCCCTTCCAAAAAGGGTAATGTGGAGTTGTTTCTGTTTTCCACCTGGCAAGGTTCCTCTGCCTTCCCATCACCCTGAGCGTCTATGAAAGTTCATTTGCCTGAAGCATTTTCTGAACTAATCTTAAGCAGCAAGCTGCTCTCTAATGTCTGTTACTCGCCTGCCACAAGCAGTTTCAGCCTGAATCTTGAATTAAGGTAATAGTTTCTTTTCATAGAATGTCTATTTACCTAGAATTTACAGTGCAGGAACTGGCCATTCGGCCCCCCAGGTCTTTCTGGTGGGTTAGACTTCACAAGCCTCCTCTAATCCTCTGTCTGCCTTTGGTTCCTTTTTCTCTTGTGCTTATCTAACTTCCTCTTTAAATGCCTCTATGCTATTTGCCTCAACTCGCTCACTGTAGTAGCAAACTTCATATTCTTACTACAAACTCTGCAAGGAGAGCTTTTACTGCCCCGTTTGACATTTCTGGAAGTGCTATCTACGGGTTGAATCCTTCTTTCTTTCATGGGATGTGGGCATCGCTGGCAAGGCCAGCATTTGTTGCGCGTCCCAAATCGCCCATGAACTGAGTGGCTTGCTAGACCATTTCAGAGAAAGTTAAGAGTCAATGACATCGCTGTGGCTCTGGAGTCACATGTAGGCCAGACCAGGTAAGGATGGCAGATTTCCTCCCCTAAAGGACATTAGCGAATCAAATGGGTTTTATGGTCACCAAAGACTGAGACTAGCTTTACATTCTAGATTTATTAATTGAATTTAAATTCCACCAGCTGCCGAGGTGGGATCTGAACCCAGAGCATTAGCCTGGGCCTCGAGATGACTAATCCAGGGACATTGCCACTATGCCACCACCTCCCCATCTTGGTGACAACTTTACAATAACATTAAAACCGTTCCCCACTCACATTGCCTCCCAGGGTCTGTTACGCTTGTTTATAGCTGACCACTAGAGTTTTGCTCTGGCGGTTGTTGATTGCAGACCTCCCCTCTTATCTAGTTGTTCCAATATACCCCAACAGTTGAGAAGACATTTCCTCAGCACTGAAACCTCTTCAGTAGTTTGCTGATGCTGTTTACAGGAGCTATTAGCACACTGCAATACTCCAGTCACCAACTGTTATTAACAACAGTGATCAATGTGACTGAAAACAAGCCCTGACCCATAACTTCCTGCAAGCATGGGAGAGAAGTATCTTGAAACCCAGCGTGTCTAAAGATGCATTATGCAAACACGTTCCCTTTTTAGCTAAATGTAAATGTGAGGAATCTGATATTAAAACACAGCTTGACACCATCCAGAAGAAAGCAGCCCACTTGATTAGCACCCTATTCACTACCTGAAGCACTCACTCCCTCCGCACTGATGCACAGTGGCAGCGAGTGTGTATCATCTACATGTTGCACCACAAAAACTTGCCGAGACTCTTTTGACAGCCTTTTCCAAACCTGTGACCCCTACCACCGAGAAGAACCAAGGGCAGCAAGCATCTGGGAACACCACCACCTACAAGTTCCCTTCCAATTTATACACCAACCCTGACTTCACTGTCACTGGATCAAATACCTGGAATTCTCTCCCTTGCAGCACTGTGGGTGCACGTACAGGGGCTTTAGTGATTCAGAAGGTGGCTCACAGCCAACTGTTCAAAGGAAATTTGGGATAAGCAATAAATGCTGGCCTTGCCAGTGATGCTCACATCCCATGAATGAATGAATGATAAATGCTGGAAATGCACAAAAGGCTCATCACATCTGTAACGAGAAATGCACAATATTTTACCCTTCAATGAGAATTCTATTCCTTTTCAGATAGGTTTTAGGACCAAGGAACAGGATATGGATCATTCAGCCCGTTGAGCCTGTACCATCATTCAATTAGATTGTAGCTGATCTGTATCTTAACTCCACCTACACAGCTTGGTCCTGTAACCTTTAATATCGCTGCCTAACAAAAACCGATCAATCTCAGTTTTAAAATTTTCAGTTGACCCTCCAGCCTCAATGTCTCCTTGAGGGAGAGTGTTCCAGATTTACATGTGCGTGCGTGTGTGTGTTCAAGCCTATATTATTATGGGAGGGGGAGGGGGCGAGCAATTTACTGTACTAGAGCCAGTTAAAATGATAAGTTGGGGAATTAAGCAGTATACAATAGTCTGATAGTTATGAAGCAAGTAGTTCCGTGGTTGTGTTCAAGTCCCCCACGCAAAGGCTCGTGGAAATTTGAAACTCCCCTTCAAAAAACTGTTGAGGCTGAGGGTTAATTGGACATTTCAAAACCGAGGGAGAGTTCTGTTAGGGTATTAAGGGTTATAAAACCAAGGCTGGGTCCATTAAAACCCTATGTTGTGATTTGTCTTGGCTATTTATGTTTGTGTGTAGATTCCGAATCCCCTCACATACCTGTATTCAATGGTTCTCGTGGCTGGAAGGGAGCCATTAGTACTACTGCTCCCTTGGAAGCTGCTGTATTGTTGGGTATCACCTCATTCAAGTCCAGGAACAAGGGATTCCTTGTCATTCCAGAAATAGTGTTACGATGACCGATATCAGGGTAAAAATGAAACCTGTAGCTCCAAAGTCATTGACAGAAATATAATCTGGCTGATATGTGTAAAACAAAAGGATAAGGTTGATGCATAAATGTTTTTAAATATAAAATCAGTGTAAATCTTTTCAGCAAAAGCCTTCTAAATGACAATGGTTTTTGTATGTTGCTGTACTTCAGGATATAAAACATGTTTTTAAATGCGGCTTCCAAAACAGCTTCTGCAATACTGTTCTTACAGTGGATATCCTTGAGGGCAGTGGAATTGAGGGCACTGGAGACAAAGCAGATGGAGTCAGGGACCATTAGATGCATAGGAATGTATGTACATCGCAGATGTCTGTTCAGGGGCTTAGTGAAGACCACAGAAGTGAGCGAGATTGAAGCAGGCCGTGAATGGAAAGAAGTAGCAGCGGTGAAGGGAAGACAGAGATTGACAAAAATGTGCTCAGTCATGCGCCTAGAATAATGAGGAATGTGTCGCCCGAATAGATGTGTGTAAGATTGAAAGAAGATCCAGCTTTAAATGGACAGTTGGAATTTGTTGGGAACTGAGGAACCTCCTTTATTTCTCATATGTTGTCAACTAAAATGAAGGCTTAGCTGTGACACAAAATACCTGCAAAGTGTTGCTAACTGTAATCATATTCCACTTTAGCTGTGGAAAAGAATGAATTGTTGCATTTGTTCATCTTCGTTGCGCTCCTCAATGCATCCATAAAATTTATTTTAATCCTGCTCGTATTTCTCTGCACTTTTTTTATTTATCATTGAACATCTTTACGTATGAGAGAACAAAAAATAGAATAAAATTTTGATTCACAATCAGAAAATGCTGGGAACATTCTGCAGGTCAGGCAGAAACTGATGAAAGGCCACAGACCTGAAATTTTGATTCTCTCTCTCTCTCTCTTCCCACAGATGCTGTCTGGCCGGCTGAGTATTTCCAACATTTTCTGTTGAGGGGGGGATTCCCAACACCTGCAGTATCTTGTCTTTAAAGTTTTGGTTATTTGATGCTAAAGCTGGAGATTTAAAATAAAACTAGCAGGTTCGAGAACTGGCTTTGGTTTGGTTTCATGGAAAAAAACCCCACCAAACATTTAAAGGGTCAAATGCATTATTTTAAATGAGTTTTTGCTCTTGTGATTATTGGGAGCATTGCTACAGAGTGAAATGTTTATATCCCTTCTGGATGCACTGATCTTGAAATTGGAGCCATTTGATTAGAAATGTGAACCTTATATGTGACAAGACTCTAAACTGCCTCATCAACTAACCCTAACCACAGTGGGAACTCACAGAATTGTTCCAGCACAGAAAGAGGCCATTCAGCCCATCATCCCTCTGAAACCGACAGGCTGAATGCACAGCTGTTTCTTTGCCTAGAAGAAAGACCAAATCTTGTCATATGTCTATCACTGATCATTCCAGTGTTCTATTGGCAACAATGCTGAGATAAGTGTCACTGCAAAACAAACATTCCAAACCAACTTTACCCAACAATAAATCCAATATTCCATAAGGTCATCTAATCACTCATGTGCGTGCACTTAGTGTCTGTCTTTGGTGTGCTTTTACCTGTCCTAGTGCTCCTATGTAGTGCTACCTCAGTGGCTGCAGCACGGCTGTTGGAAGGGTGCTAATTTTCTCTGTGGGAACCTGCAGATGGCCTTGTGAGACAACTTCGAGGAGCTATGGCCCTAAAAGGCCTGCCTTTTGAATGCACCATGTCAGCGTGGGCTGCAGCCGCCTGGTCTGAGGCTGGCTGACAAGCAACAACAAGGGTACCCTTGGAATGGCAGTGGTGGGATGGTGAATGCTTTTTCCCTGAGTAAGGGCAGGAGTTATGTGCTCCCTGTGCCACTGCTACTCTCCCTAGGCAGTGTCTCACCAATCGTAGCAATGTGTTGGAGGAGAGGCTGCTGTGACACCCTGCATTCTCGTGACAGCTGCACTGTTAATGCTGAGAGCCATCATCTCCAAGGGAGTGAGAACATGGAGTCCCATCTGTCCCCTACCAGTCCTTTGCTGCTCTCCTGTTGTGTGCTACCTTGTTCTGCAAGAGAGAGGGAGGAGTGTCTGAGTGTGTTGTAATGTGTTTGAGTGATGTACCTGTGATGATAACCGCTCTGTACACTAAGACTTGTGTTGACTTTTGGAGGCCTTTGTTGTCAAACACTTGCTGCCATAGTTTAAGGAAGGCTGAGCTGGTGCAGCTGATCTCTTTGTCAGTGATGACCTTTTGAGAGAGGTGGTTGCCAAGAGGTGGGAAGTGCTCAACATATCCCAGAGTGTCTCCTTCAATATATATGCAAGGCGTAATATTTGGCTGACCAGGTATGGGTTAATAGGAGTTTTGTTTTGGCAACATTCAAGGATAGGCCGAGTCTCTTGTATACAGAATTAGAGGTTTTAATTTTATAGGTTGTATAGCACATGCAAGATGGGCCAATGGTTCCATCCATTTATCTTTGTGAATTTCTTCATTCTTGTAAACCTTACAACAGTAAAATGAGAAGCTCAGCTGGGCAGGATATTCCATTGTGAAGACCCTGAGCGTTGACGTTCTGGCCCAGTTTGTAGCGGAGCAGTGAGTAGGACATGAGCTCCTGTCACTAATCCTTGAAGAAAGAAAGAGAACTTCCTAGCACCACATGTCCACAACATCCTAAAACACTTTGCAACCACTTGGATTATTTTGAAGTTTAACCACTTGTGTAATTGTGGCAACTGCTGTTCTTTGGAGCCAAGGCTGGTTATGTCACAGGGACAGAGGGAGGGAAGGGACAAAATGTGCTTTTAAATGCAAAAAGAAGGAAAATGGCACTTTAAGTTGCATTGTTTACCACTCAGTTGACAGCTTCGGCTATGCTATGCCTGATTGATCAAGGGCATTTCCACAGTGTGTGGTGAGCTGCCACAGAAGTGTTGGTGTCATTATCAGTGACAGAATTTGTTTGTGATTGTTCAATAACTGACTTGGGAAACAAGTCTAATTTGTGGCTGTTTTGTTGCTCATTAATGGTAAGTTTGCAAGTGCAGGCTCAGTTCTCAACGTCCTGTTCCCCTATTCTCAACTGACGTGTGGAATTTCTTGAGCCTTTTATGCAAGTTTTTTGTTTAATTGGGGCATTCAGACCACGTGTAAACTCATCTTGGCCAAAAAGGCCCAGAATAGTGTGTAAAACGTTCCTGTCGGCTACCTGTTGTTTGGGATTCATTACAACTGAAGGGTGACAAGAATAGGCAGGAAGAATATTGACAAAACAGACAAAAGGAGAAGGCATAGGCCATCTGGAAACATTGCATAATGGGCATGTTGCTAAACAGTAGCAGCAAACAGCCTGAAATCACACGATCAATATTTTTTTCTTCAGTTTTGGAAGGTTTCAGGTATAATGCTGTGAATCTGTTCTTGGTATTAGAAAAATAAACTGAGTCATCGTTGTTTAAGTAACATGCCGAGTGGCGTGGGCGACCGTGGTTTTCCAAACTTTCTGGTTATAACAAAAGTGTTGTTGGAGTTCTTGTTAAACCAGCCTTCAATAAAAACAAAGCGCTGAAAAAACTCAGAAGCTCCGGCAGCATCTGTTTTGAGTCCAATATGACTTCTGTTCGGTTCCGAAGGTAACGTTAACTCTCTTTCTCTCTCTCTCCACAGATGCTGCCAGATCTGATGAGCTTTTCCAGCACTTTCTGTTTTTATTCCAGATCTCCAGCGTTGGCAGTTTTTTGCTTTTATTAAGCCAGTCTGCAATAATGTCTAACTGCTTCCACCGCGGTCGGCCTCTTGCTCCTCTTCTGTTAATCCTTCCAGTGGTGTTGGGCACTTTAACCCTTCTCCATTGATACCATGTCCGAAGAGCTCCATTTGTCTTTTGATATAACTTGAGATCTTTTTTTCTTCCGGCCTCATTCAGTACGTCTTTGTTAATTCTTCTTTCAGTGGAAAGTTAAATTTATTTAATTTATTTAGTTAAAAGTCAACTATAATGCTGTGGAATTGGAGTCACATGTCTCAATGTCTCAATGTCTTATCAGCTACCTCAAGGTTTGTTAATGTAAGTTACATTGTTAAGGTTTGTTCAGTATCAACACTCCTTACCTCCCCCACCAGTGTCCCAGCGATTCCCTTTTTATATATGTTCAAATGCCCATCACCTGTTGACATAAAAGATAAAAAATTGATATATTTTTTGTTTTTGATTAGTTTGAAAGATTGTTCTTGTGCTTTCAAAAGTTTAAAGAAAAGAGAATCTGTCAATGTCTTACCAATTATATAGTTAAGGGAAACAGGTGATGGGTATTTGAACACAAATAGGGGAAGGCTGGCACATGGATTGGGAGGAAAACGTTGACTCTGAACAAAGTCAATAAACACTCAGCACAGGCTGTGTGTCTTAGTTTTGACTTCACCAACTGGCGTGGATCAAGTTAGGTCAGACTGGATAAGGTTGACAGATTTCCTTCCCTAAAGGACATTAGTGAACCAGATGTGTTTTTACGACAATCAATGATACTTTCATGGTCATCATTACTGAGACTAGCTATCAATTCCAGATTTGTCAATTAAATTTAAATTCCACTAGCTGTTATCGTGGGATTTGCACCTCATATCCCCAGAGCATTAGCCTGGAACTCTGGATTGCTAGTCCAATGATATTTCCACCACGCCACCACCTTCCCTCCTATTTACTGCCATTCATTTTTCTGCACCTGACTGGCTTGGGCACATACCCTTTCTGAGTTCCGTTAATGCTGTTTCATGATCGGTCAGCAAGGAGCTCCTTTTCCCAATCCCTTCCTATGTGTAGAATGTCACTTCAGTTTCCTCTGCAACTCCATTAGACAGAAGGTGAGGGAGCTAGTTGGTGCAACCCCAAAGCTTTAGTGGGAGATGATGGTGCACTGGTAGCATCAACTGGCTCATAATCCAGAGGCCCAGATTAATGCTTTGGCAGCATGGGCTCAAATCCCACCTTGGCATTTGCTGGAATTGAAAAACTAGTCTAAGTGATGGTGACCATGATGGTTGTAAAAAAGCATTGTTCAAGAATCCCCAAAGCTGGAATTCATGAGCATTCAGTAAGAAGATAATCACTTAAAGAAAGAAAAAACTCGGATTTATTTAGTGTCTTTTACAACCTCAGCACATCACAAAGCATCAAGGAAGTGCTTTTGAAGTGTAGTCACTGACATAATGTGGGAAACGAGGCAGCCAATTTGCACACAGCAAGTTGCCACAAATAAAAAGGTGATAACCGGATGATCTGTTTTCCGGATGTGGGTAAGTTTCTATGCCCAATTGAGGGGCTTTGGCTTAATATCTCAATTGAGAAATGACATTTTCTTGGTACTCATAAAAACATAAGAAATGGCCTTAAGGTCCATCGAGCCTGCTCTACCATTTAATAAAGTCTTGGCTAATCTGGTCTTGGCCTCAACTCCATTTTCCTGCCTGTTCCACATGACTCCCCTATAGTTCTGCCTCAGCCTTGAATATATTCAATGACTCAGCCCCCACAGCTCCCTGGAGTAAATTCCAAAGATTCGCAATCCTTAGAGAAGAAATTCCTTTTCATCGCCATCTTAATGGGTGACCCCTTATTCTGAAACTATATGCCCTTTAAGTCTATGTTCCCACCTATTTAATCAGCTCAGATTTTTGTGGTTGACTGGAGTGGAACTTGAACTCTCAACCTCCTGACATTGAGGCGGGTATGCTGCCATTGAACCATGGCTGACACCACAGCTGTTGCTGAATATCTCTGCTTTGCAAAGGTTGCAAAATACTGCCATTGAAGACTATTAAGCAACTGACCTGAATATGATGGTGCTGTAGGGATAGCAAGGCTTACTTTGTTGCATTGGTAACCTGAGAATCAGTCTTGCAAGCAAAGGACTGCAGTTGATGTTTGGCTGATCACATTTAATGGATTGACAAATGGGAACCATTGTCACGTGTTTGCTTGCACTGTAGCTTGAGTTCTCTGGCTGCACAAAATTTGTTATATTAGCAAGTGGCTGGGAAAGCAGTTGGGTTACAGTGAGAGGCATGGTATGTGAAGGTGTTGCACGGTAGACTTATGGTACAGAATTGCTGAGGGTCTTACCTTGTGGTGAGTTTGTGGGTAACAGTGCCTCAATGGTGTTGCAATGTTGAGGGGTTTGTGGTATCGAATTTCTGGGATGTGGCCATGTGGTGAGTTTATGAAATGGAATACCTGAGGGTGTTGCTGTGTGGTGAGTTTATGGGATCGGATGTTGGGTATTGCTGTTCACTGGATTTGAGAGTACAAGTGTATGATGGGAGTGGGGAAGGGGGAGGAGATTTTAGTTCCATATAAGAAAAGTAGCCTCTTCTGCCTTGAAAATGATATGCTTGGTAAGTCTAGTTCTAGTGCACACATTCAATGGCACCACTGCAGTCTGATGTTGAAAATCGCAGGATGCCAATATTGAGTGATGACTAAGTGTCAATCATTTACGTTCCACCATCTTTGTTAGTTATTTTGCTGGTTCAAGTGAGAATGTAAATGTGTTCTTTTCCAGCATTAATCTAATTTAATGCACTTCAGTTAGATTTCTGTGGTGTTACCTGATATCTTCAGTATCCATATTGGGTATTTCATGACTGCTTTCATATTACATAAGCAACAAATACTTTATTTGGATTTCCAAGGCAGCTTAAGCACTTTTTCAGGTTTCAGATGACTGATAAACTGCATGAGATTTATGCTTCCGCCCTGTAATTTGATATAATCCTCACCCCTTAATGATGTGTTTGAAAGCTGAGATTTTTTTATAACACCTCGACATTTCAAAGTGCTTCATAACTACTGAAGTACTTTTTGAAGTACAGTCACTGGTACATGGTAGAGGCAGGAGCCAATTTGTGCACAGCAAGGTCCCACAAATAACCGATGAATGACCAGTTAATCTTAGTTATGAAAATAATTTTGGTTGAAGCATTAATGTTCGCTATGGCACTTGGATCTTAAATGTTCAGCTGAGCACACGGATTCAGCCTTATTTTCAACTGAAAGTTGACACTTGACAATGTAGGATCCTATTGTATCGAACTTTCAGCCTTGCTTCTGTTCTCCTTCTCTGGAGTGGGGCGTGAGCCCATAGCTTTTGACTTGGAAGTCAGAATGGTATTCCAGAAGCTCTGGGTTCAAGTGTCACTTCAGGACTTGATGGCCACAGAAGGTGAGTTCATAATGTGGCTAAACAGGTCAGTTATCAGCCTGTAAATCTTTCTAAATGCCTGATGGCAGGTGGTAGGAGTGAGAGAGTTTCCTGGTCAGCCATATCACAGAAGGCAGCGGCAAACTGCAGTACTTTGCCAAACATAATCATGGACCAATCCACTGGAAGTCCATGGTCAACAATGCCCTCTTAGGACATGGTATCTGAAGGAGGAGAAGGATATACCAGACCAGATGTCAGAAAAAAGAGCCCACTAGAAGGAAAAAGCATCAGTCAAGCTCGGGCCATCACTGTTTATCTGTGCCAGCTACCACTCGTGAATCGGCCTCTTCAGCCACAACAATGTTCAATACAGAAGTGACAAATACCCTGGGCTCAGTCCATTGCCTCCTGAGATGAGCAGATGCCTAACTTGATAAAAAGATTTTGCCAGTGCAATGAATCAACTTTTCACATTGCTATAGTTATAATAACCTGCATCTATATAGCGCTTTTAGCATAATATAATGTTCACAAGAGTGTTATCAAACAAAATTTGACAATGATCCACGCGAGATATAAGAACAGATGACCAAAAGTTTGATCAAAGATTAGTTTTAATCGTCTCTTAAAGTAGGGGTGAGAATTAAAAGAAAGGTAGAGAGAGAGGTAGAGATGTTTAGGGAGGGAATTCCAGAGCTAAGGGTCCTCACAGCTAAAGACACAGCTGTCATTGGTGAAGTGATAGAAATTGGAGATGTGCAAAAGGCCAGAATTGGAGGAGCCCAGATATCTAAGGGTTGTAGGGCTGGAGGAGGTTACAGGGCTAGGGAGGGGTGAGGCCATGGAGGGATTTGAGCATAAGAATGCAAATTTTAAAATCTAGATGTTGCTTAACTGGGGCTGCCAGTGTAGGCCAGCGAGCAAGACCTGGTGTGAGTTAGGATACAGGCAGCAGAGTTTTGGATCAATTCAAGTTTACACTGGCGTGTAGAGTTGGAGGCCAGTCAAGAGAGCATTTAATTACTCAAATTTAGAAGTAACAAAGGCCACGAATGAGGATTTTAGCAACCATTAGGTTCACTAATGTCCATTAGGGAAGAAAATCTGTCCTTACTCAGTCTGACCTACATGTGACTCCAGACCCACAGCAATGTGGTTGACTCTTAAAAATGCCCTCTGAACAAAGGCAATTAGGGATGAGCAATAAATGCTGACCTAGCCAGTGATGCCCACATCCCATGAACGAATATATAAAAAAATGAGCTGAGGTAGGGATGGAGTTGCGCAGTGTTAGCGAGTGGAAGCCTGTGACCTTATTGATGCAAGAAGTGTGGGATTGGAAGCTCAATTTGGGTCACGATGGCTGCAAGCAGTCTTGGTTATGGTAACTCGCTCCATTTCAGTCCAATAAACCTCTATACCAGTCAGCATTCCTCTGATTGCTATTCCTCTACGCGGTGAGCGTAGAGTTATAGATGGTATTACGCAGATGTTCCCATTTTGATACCGTACTCTGACCTTAGGCGTTGTTGTCTGAAAGAGCTTGATTGAGGATGTCGGTAGTATGGCAGGTGTTGATCTGAGGATGACCTTTCTTCCTGGCGCAGTAGGGTTTCCTTGGTTGAAGCATTGATGAAGAGCTGTTGAGGGTGGTACATCTGGTGATGACTAGATCTAGCTGTTACCAGCCATGTGATCTTGGATGTCACCAGGACACCACCTGGCATGACTTGGTTTGGCAGTATCTGTTCACCACACAGAGTCCATGGTAACAGCATTGCTCCAGCACCTCAGTCACTTTCATTCACCTTGCTGATTCCTTATACATGTTCGCCAAGCTGTGTAGTCAGTATCCACCCTTGCATTGAAGTTCCCTAGTAGGAACACTCACTCAATGCTGGGAATTCTGCTGACAGCAGTGTCAAGTGCCTAATAGAATTGACCTTTGAGATAGGAATATAGGACTTAGGAGCAGGCATTCAGCCCTTTGAGCCTGCTCTGACATTCGATAAAATCATGGCTGATCTATTGTGGCTTCAACTCCACTCTCCTGTCTGCCCCCCATAACCCTTGACCCCCTTGTCTCTCAAAAATCCATCCAACTCAGTGCTGAATAAATTCAATGACCCAGCCTCCACTGCTTTCTGGGGAAGAAAATTCTATAGACTGACGACGCTCTAAGAGAAGAAATTTGCTCTTATTGCCTTCTTAAAAGGGAGATCTCTTTAAACTGTCCCCTAGTTCATATCCACCCTACCAAGTCCCCTCAGGATCTTGTATGTTTCAATAAGATCACCTCACGTTTATGGTGGAGGTGAGTGTCGGTGCATAGATGGATTTGAGGTTAACTGAGCCCAGGCTTGTTGACAAGTGAAGAGTAAGAAGCCCCTCTGAGCCTTCTGTGGGACATTCAGGCAAGCATGAAGTGTGTTTATTTTAACTGTGAAACCCATTCTATGCTCACATGTTGCCTCTTGAGTTTTTCCCTGCCAGAAGAATGTATCACCTTTCTCTTTAGGGGATCTGCTTTGAGCGAGCCTAGTTTCTTGGAGTGCAGCAATATCCACATTGAGCCTTGTAAGTTCTTTGTTGATCACAGCTGTCTTGTGTGTATCACCAACCTGCAGTAGGTCATCAGTAAGGTCAGCAAACATGGTCCCTGCGTTCCAGCTTGCCATGCAAGGCACTGGTGTCGTCTTTGTTGAGTTTGTCATGCCTGGTGCATAGATTAGCAACCCACCTGTCTAGAGATGACTCCGTAAGCTTCAAGCACCCATTGAGCGATCGGGTAGTGGCATGATACTGATTGGAGGCTGCCCAGCTTGAGACGGGCAGTAGCTATCCAATGAGACGCGATGAACTTTCTCACTGTCGGAAATAACCCCTGGCGCTTGTGCTCTATGGCAGTCGCGCGAGAGCTTATAACTGGTAACTGTTTGTTCCCATGTTCTGCCAACGTAAACCATGCAGAAAGTATCCACTCCAGGGTGCAGGCCTGGGGAACCTGAGTTGCCTAAGCCATCAGGCATTGTTAGTATTGTCCAAAGAAAAAGATGAAACCAGTACTGTTTGGTACCAGCTCTGCTGCAGGAGTTGTTGGAAAGCTGCCTGATAGATGATGGATTACTGCCTACGGGACCCCACCCAAGATTTTCTGTCAGGGTGTACTCCCTTAGTCGTCCTCTGTCATGAGGCACCCACAAGACAGTAAGGCTATTTACCCATTGTTGGGGGGCTGGCTCAATGGCATCAGGGCATTACCACGTGCCAATGGGCTTGTATGCCACACGCCTGGGGGGCCAGGCCTCCTCAGAGTCTGCTCTAGTTTAACCTTGGTCCACAAGTTACCCAGTTTACTTATGTTGCCATGTGGAGGCACTACATAGGGCTTGCTGATGAAGAGGTTCATCACTACTGGGAGAAGCTTACGCACTCAGGCCTCTTTTTGCAAGTGTTATACTGCTAGCCAGCGGTGAGAGCTGAAAGACTGACCACTACACACCACCCACTACGTTAACACACTTGACACATCGCATCAACCGGATACACGCGGTAGTTATTACCTCTGGCCTGCCCTCGCTGCGGTACCAACCTCCCACTATTCTGCATCAGCGTTTTTCCTCACCGCCGCCCACTCGAATCGCGCTCTCCGCACCTCTCGTGAGACCTCAAACTCCACATCGCCGCAGGATTCTGATAGGATGAAAACGCGGAGCTCGTCTTACATTTTAGTTAGTCGTCATTTTTGACTGACTGACACCTCCCATTCCAGAGCATGCTGGATAACCAAAATTTGACTTCATTTGTGGATTGTTGCTAAACTGCAGGCTGCATATAGTGACACCACTATTTCCAACCAGCGTGGAGACTTTTTTTATTCGTTCATGTGGGCATCGCTGGTTAGGTCAGCATTTGTTGTCCATCCCTAATTGCCGTTGAGAAGGTGATGGTGAGATGATTGGGGTATTTACCTAGCCAGTCACGCCTGGAGACTGTGCTGCTGTAAATCACTGGGATTGATGTTATGCACAGAATTTGTATTCTGTAACTTATCCCCCCCTCCTTACTCCATTTTGTTGGCGAAACCCTGCTTTTATTGAGAGACATAAGCACTCTACATCGATCAAGAGTGCTGTAGTTTGTAGAGATTCTTTTTAAATAGACTCTGCAGACTGTTTCTGGTACAGTAGTGCGCTGTTTTTAGTTGAATTTGTTTGCTGTAAAATAGACTTTCATGTGGATCTTGCTGTAAGAACTGACCTCTCTCCAGCTCAATGTTTGGCAGGGTGGTAATAGACACTCTGGTAATTTAAACCCTCCCCATCATTAGCACTGATCGATCATAAATGCAGCTAAAAATGCACCCAGAAACCACCTATGGATGTCGGAGGGCTGTTGTACTATATTTCTACTGTAAACTTCTGCCAAATCAAGGATATTGGAGTTCCTAGGCAACAAGTACCCAGCAGGTTTTGTTCTAATGCTCCCTGTGCAACCACTGGATTATGTAGATTTGGTCTAGTCTATTGAGGTGAAAATACAGATGTCAAGTCATTGTGAAGCAGTTTTATTTTGCATCCACATTGCTGTTAAAGTATAAATGCAGTTTGAAGCCAGAGCCAGGACCCAACCTGACACCAGAAAGCAACTCTCACCAATTTGCTTTGAAGTCATTGAAGTGTTAACGGCTTATTACCCAGACCAGTTTAGAGTTGATCAACCAAAAACTCGCATCAGTAGTAAACTTGTTGTGCAAATGCATCCAACAATGCATTTACAGGATCTGATTTGACAATCATTAGGTGTTTGGTCCTGGGTGGCATCAACTGGTGTTGATGGCACGTCAAAAGTCTGTACTTTAATCAGTTGGCTTAAAGCTCTTGTGCGTGTAGCACTGTTTGAGTTTAAATGTCGCTGTCTACATAAAACCTGAGTGAGATTCTGTTTCTATAAATACAAGACATGAATTTTAATAGACCAACTGTGATAGCTCGACAAATGTTTAATTGTGTTGTAGCTGTCGGCCCCCTCATGGACTCTATCATTTATAAGAGCACCTTCTTTATTAATACATACTAGAGTCTGTATCAAAATCGCTTTGTATCTGTGCTGTTGGTGAGAGTGGCAGGCTCATCGCAGTAGAATGTCGGGGCGGTGTGGGTGTACATCACAAGGGTGGACCGAGCAATAGATACAAGCCATGTTGCATTGAAGTATAAAGAGCTCATGACTTGGAGGTAGCAGTGGTGCATCCACTTGCAGGAGCTGTTGCGATAAGTGAGTTTGCAACGGATATGCCTCATACAGTTTGAGTGGAAGAAAGGCACTTCTCTCAGGACAGGAGACTGAAAGTTGTATGGAAGATAACTCCTCCCTTAGTTGCTCTTACACATCAAGTTTTGGAGCAGTATTGTCCAACATCCTGGAACCACTCCATGTTAGCAAGGGTGTATAGCAAAGTGAAGCTTATTTGGAGAAGGGGAGAGTGAGAAAAAGTCTGAATCACTTTCGCTCTGCTTTGTGAATTGAGTACAAGGAGTTTTGAAGTTTGCTGATTAACACTGTTGCTATAGAAATTTTAGGATGTTGGGAGAGTAATTTGTAGCTTTGGGCCGCAGCATGTTAGTGCTGCTCCATGACATGGCCTTGTGTTTGTGGTTTCTCGTGTCATGAGCTTCCAGCATTAGCTGCCAAGAGGAGGTGTGGCAGCCAGCTATTTTCTGTTTCCGTAAGAGAGGTTGAACCTGATCATTGCAAGCCACCATCACACAATTTGTATTGTTAGGTTTCAGGGTGGTATTGACCAAGACCCTGGAGAATGCCACCTGCCTGTTTTCTCGTCCAGAGGATGGTGTGTGGGATGTGGGTATCTTGATTCAATTCAATTCCACTTCATTGTACATACAAAAATTCATTTCAGGTATATTGCTCGTTCATTAAAAGATTACATATAACTGAATAATAAAAAAAATTACTATATCACAGTTTTAATTAAAAAGATGTATTAAAAATGATTCCAGTGCATTAAAATAATTAGCCAGTACGTCCCACCATGAGTAGATATCTTCTGGACCCTTTCGGAAACTCCTTTCCTAAGACAACAGTACCAGTACTAACACACCCAAAAAGAATAGCACTCACAACTATAGCCGTATAGAAGAGTTTCATGATTGAAAGAATTTTAATTTTGAGGTAGTATAATGTGTATGTCCCTTGGCCAGCACATCTGTACAATGTTCCCTCCAGTTCAACTTATCACCTACTTTTGATACCTGGATACCTGTAGTTAGTAACAATTTCAGTGTCCACATCATGAATCTTCACAAGAACAATATCATTAACAGGCTTTTTCCTAAAGTTCTTTCATCTTGATTTTGTTCAGTTTAAGAAAATTGGTGACAACTATTTTATGAATTTCTCCACGGAGTTCCTAAAGTTACCTTTGTTACTCCTTATGAGACCCAGAAGTACCGTATCACCTGCATACTTCAACATTGTTATGTTATTGTGCTCAGATCGTTAGTGTAAAGGTTGAAAAATAAAGGTGACATTACACAGCCCTAAGGCGGTCTAGTAATCATTAATATGGGCACTGAGTAAATCCCAGAGACTAACACCTGGTGGGTCCTGTTGTGAAGGAAATCACTGATCCAAAGTAGGAGGGTAGGATTGTCATCAAGGCTTTTCAATAAGCTTAAATGGTTGCATGATATTAAAAGCTTAAGAGAAATCAGCAAAGGTAGCGTGAGCATCGTTGTCTAATCTATCCGTGTGCTGTTGGATCATATGGACCCAAGATCAGAACAACATCATCCACTGACTTGAGGTTGATAGGCAAACTGTAACTGATCAATATGTGGAACGAGCAGATCTAAAGGACACTTTTGTCACAATTCGCTGGAAACAGTTCCTGACTGCCAACGTAGGAGGAACTGGTCAGTAATCGGTTAACGTTTCGAGTCCGAATGACCCTTCTGTTGAAGAGTCATTTGTACTCGAAACGTTAACTGTGTTCCTTTCCGCAGATGCTGCCAGACCTGCTGAGTTTTTCCAAGTATTTTTGTTTTTGTTTTGGATTTCCAGCATCCACAGTTTTTTGCTTTTATCTTTGGTCAGTAATCATTTAGTTCAGCAGATCATGACTTCTCAGCAGTCGGGACAATGATGGCTAATTTCCAATAGCAAGGAACAGTGTGTTTGTCAGATGGTTTCTGAAAGACCAGAGAGAGAGAGGACCTGCCAATTGATGAGCACATTCCTTAAGAATTTTTCCACTGATCTGGGACGCGTGCTTTCTGTGGATTCACTCACTTCAATTGCCTCTCCACCTCTCATTTGTTGATAGTAGCACGAAGTCCTCCTAATTCACAAAGTGAAGGCTGCTGCAGAGCATGTTCCTCAAATTCATCATTTTCAAACCAGCTAAAAAATCTGTTCAGTTCATTTGCCACATCAGGAGGATGTCTGCAGACAAAATGGAATCATTTCTCTTTTACGATGTGAAGCCTGACATTTTATGCATACATTTCTACGCATCCCTGGATTCATTTGTCTGAAAATAATTATGCAGCCTGTCTCTACGCATCTTTCCCATTCTGAATTTCCTTTCTCACCTTGATATTTAGTTAATTAAGTTTATCTTGGTCCCCCTACACTAAATGCAATTTGTCTACGTTATTGCTGTCAAGTCCTTTGTAATCTGAAAAGGGAAAGAAGATAACTGGGAATAGGTTTACATTTATTACTAATAGAGAAAGAACTTTAAAAGAGTAATCACTAATGATGGCCTGAGAGAGAGCCAGGTACTGTACTATTGTAACTTGCAGTCAATAAGAAGTGGTTAATGGGGGAAAGCCTCTAAAATTCCATTTACCCAATCGCTCCTGTAACGCTTACCACTGTGACCCCATTTTGAAGCTTGAAAATTCCTGTGACTCCGAAGTGAAAGAGCAGGGAGGGGACGTACAACTGTGAGAGCGGGTGGCTAAGGTAGAGCTGCTGGAGCGGGAGAGAGGCAGGGAGGCCTTGGAACAGTCAGTGACACTCTTTTTTTGCCTACCCTTTTGCATACTCCGTTGGAGGTGCCAATTGGGCCTTGGAGCTGGTGCCAGGACTTGTTCATCTCCGCTCCACAGTCACCATTGCTACCATGGTTGAGAGGGAACTTATGGCCTCCCAGCGGGGATTGCAACCCAGTTTGGCACTCCCTGTCCGACTGGTAAGCTAACAAAATAACTTTGAAAAGAGAATTGGACGGATACTTGAAGTGGAACATTTTGCAGGTCTGTGGGGAGAGAGCAAGGAAGTGGAACTAATTGGATAGCTCTTTCAAAGAGACAGCACAATAAACTAGATGACCTACTGTGCTCTTGGATGCTATAATTCTAATGCGTAAGGTTGTTTGAAGCAAAAACAGAAAATGCAGGAAAAACTCAAGGTCTAACAGCATCTCTGGAGAGAAAGAGACAGTTAACGTTTTGAGTCCATATGACTCTTCGGAGCTAAGGAAAAGTAAAAATGTGACAAAATTTATACTGTCTAAGGTGGGGGTAGAGCAGGTGAAGCTGGATAGAAGGCCAGCGATAGATGGAGGTAAAGGAGATTGGCAAAGATGTCATGAACAAAAGGATCAGAGGGCTGTTAATGGTAGTGGTACTGGCTAAAGGAGGTGCTGATGGTGCCATTAAGGTTAGAAAGCAGAATGTGGTAATAGGATAAGGTTAAGCACTCTGGAAAGAACAAGATGAACAAGTGACAGATGGCCCTGGTGGGGGGAGGGGACAGTGGTGGGATAAAAGATCGCAAATAGGCTAAAAAGTGGGGATAAAACAATGAATAAGAAAAATGAATAATAAAAATACATAAAAATAAGTGGATAAAAAAATAAATAAAATAAAAATGGGAGTGAGGATGGAGGAGAGAGTTCATGGTCTGAAGTTGTTGAACTCAATGTTAAGTCCAGAGGGCTGTAAAGTGCCTAATCAGAAGATGAGGTGCCGTTCCTCCAGTTTGCATTGGGCTTCACTAGAACATTGCAAGGATGGACATGTGGGCATGAGAGCAGGACGATGTGTTGAAATGGCAAGTGACAGGAAGGTCTGGGTCATGCTTGCGGACAGACCGAAGATGTTCCGTAAAGCAGTCACCCAGTCTGTGTTTGGTCTCTCCAATGTAGAGGAGACTGCACTGGGAGCAGCGAATGCAGTAGACTAAATTGAAGGAGATGCAAGTGAAGCGCTGCTTCACCTGAAAGGAGTGTTTGGGCCCTTGGACGGTGAGGAAGGAGGAGGTAAAGGGGCAGGTGTTGCACCTTCTGTGATTACATGGGAAGGTGCCGTGGGAGGGGGATGAGGGTCCCCATCCACCACCACTCTCCTCCATCTGGCTGAATTTGTTCTCTCACTGAACAATTTCTCCTTAAACTTGTCTCAGTTCCTCCAAATATAAGGTGTGGCAATGGGTACCTGCATAGGCCCCAGTTATGCCTGTCTCTTTATGGGGTATATGGAACATTCTTTGCTCCAGTCCTACTCAGGCCCCCCTCACAACTCTTTCTTTCGGTACATCGATGACTGTTTCGCTGCCGCTTTGTGCTCTCGTCTGAACCTGGAAAAATTGATCAATTTTGCTTTCAGTTTCCACCCCTCCATCACCTTCACATGGTCCATCTCCGACACTTCCCTTCCCTTCCTTGACGTCTCTGCCTCAATTTCTGGTGATAGTCTGTCCACCAATATTCATTTGCAAGCCCACTGACTCCCACAGAAACCTCAACTACAGCTCCTCACACCCTGCTTCCTGGAAGGACTCCATCCCATTCTCTCAGTTCCTTCGCCTCCGTTGCATTTGTTCTGGTAATGCCCCTTTCCAAAACAGCATTTCTGACATGTTGTCGTCCTCCTTCCTTAGCCGAGGTTTCTCACCCACTGTGGTTGACAGGGCCCTCAACTGTGTCCGACCCATCTCCCAGGCCTCTGCCCTCACACCGTCCCTCCCAGAACGATGATAGGGCCCTCGTTGTCCTCATTTTTCACCTCACCAGCTTCAGCATTCAAAGGATCATCCTCCACCATTTCTGCCAACTCCAGAATGATGCCACCACCAAAGACGTCTTCCCTTCGTCTTCCCTGTCGGCATTCCATATGGACTATTCCCTCCGGGACAGCCTGGTCCACTCCACCATCACCCCCAACACCTCATGGCCATTCCACAGCACCTTCCCATGCAATTGCAGAAGGTGCAACACCTGCCCCATTACTTTCTTCCTCCTTACCGCCCAAGGGCCCAAACACTCCTTTCAGGTGAAGCAGCATTTCACTTGCATCTCCTTCAATTTAGTCTACTGCATTTGCTGCTCCCAATGCGGTCTCCACTACATTGGAGAGACCAAATGCGGACTGGGTGACCGCTTTGTGCAACATCTTCCAGTCTTGTCCACAAGCATGACCGAGACCTTCCTGTCACTAGCCTTTTCAATACCCCATCATGCTTTCATGCCCACATGTCTGCCCTTGGCCTACTGCAATGTTCCAGTGAAGCCCAATGCAAACTAGAGGAACAGCACCTCATCTTCTGATTAGGCACTTTACAGCCTTCCGGACTTGGGGGTGGAACTGAGGAAGGCTCTAACTCAAGATTTAACAGGATGGCTGCGAATGAAGGAATGCTATCTTACAAAGTCTGAATGTCCAGCCAGGACTGGAATAATCATATGAACTTGGTGAGCTAAGACAGGTGACAGAGATTCCTGGGAGCGAAATGGAGGTCGTCCTCCAAAGTTGTATTAATCAGTCTCAACTTGATTGTGCATGGTGGTGTCAGGAGCCCAGAATCTTCCCAAGCTTCATCGCTGCATAATGGTCACTACATATACACAGAGTAAAAAATTCTCCTCTCTGCTAGAGTGCAGAATCCCAAATGAGGAATATGGATCCTAGGGCAGTCATAGATCCCAGTTCTGACTTGATTTTTCCATGTGAATCATCTGACCATTAGTCACGTGATTGCCCTGAGCCAATCCCTGCAGCTCCATTCTAGCCAGTCTCCCCATGACCATATTTTTCCTATTCTCTGCCTCAAACCAGGCTTACTTTGTGGCCAGGCTTGTGCCCTGCTCATTGAGCTTCCCAGATGGCACACCTGCAGGTTTCACCTAAACCAGCCTTACTAATGCCTAGTGCCACCCTCTGCTTAGCCACTAGACCACTCACCTTCCAACCTCAATATTAGAGCTATTGCTCTCACTTTTGCTCTCTGTCAGACAGTATTTTTATCACCTGGGGACAATTTAGGCTTTAGGTGGTGTGTGTTGCTGTCAAAGGAGAGACTTTTCTTGCAAGGTTCTTGCCAAGCATAGGCCTGACAATGTACTCTGCATCCTGCCCGTGTGAATGAACACCAGATATTCTCTAAATTTCTTGTGGGTTGCCATAAGAAACTATCCATTAAACCAAACATCATGTTGAAAGAAAGATGAAAATAGGAGTAAGTTGTTCGGCCTCTCCGCTCCTTGCCACCATTCAGTTTAATCAAGGCTGACCAGAACCTGCCTAGGATCCATATCCCTTGATACTGTTGTGTGAA
This sequence comes from Carcharodon carcharias, assembly GCF_017639515.1. Classification (NCBI taxonomy): domain Eukaryota; kingdom Metazoa; phylum Chordata; class Chondrichthyes; order Lamniformes; family Lamnidae; genus Carcharodon; species Carcharodon carcharias. Next base: position 23,951,392 of record NC_054498.1, read on the forward strand.
AAGGTGTTGCCTGATATCATGCCTGAATGACCTAAATCTAACATTTAAGATTGTGCTCTCTTGTTCTGCATTCTGGACTCCAGCAGAGAGGAGAGTCTTTTATTCTGTGTATATGTAGTGACCATGATGCAGCGATGAGGCTAAGGATGGTTCTGGGCTCCTGACACCACCATGCACAATTATGTTGAGACTGATCGATGCAACTTTGGAGGACTCTCTCCATTTTGCTCCCAGGAATCTCTTTCACCTGTTTTAGCTCTCCAAGTTCAGACAATTATTCCAATCCTGGCTCTCCATTCAGGCTTCATAAGATAGCATTCCTTCATTCTCAGCCATCCTGCTAAATCTTGAGTTAGAGCTTCCTCTGCTGCACTCCCAACAAACCCCCAGCCAGGAGAAGATGGTAACGTAGTAGTAAGGTCAGTGGATTGGTAATTCAGAGGCCCAGGCTAATGTGCTGGGCTCACTGGTTCAAATCCCACCATGGCAAATGATGGAATTTGAATTCAGTTAATAAATCTGGGATATAAAGTAATGGTGACCATGACAACCATTATGGATTGTCTTAAAAACCCATCTGGTTCACCAGTGACCTTAAGGTAAGAATGGCAGATTTCTTTCCCTAGTCTGGCCTACATGTGACTCCAGACCAACTGCAATGTGGTTGACTCTTAATTTACCCTCTGAAATGGCCCATCAAGCCACTCAGTTCAAGGTCAATTAGGGATGGTCAACAACGCTGGCCCTGCCACTGACACCCACATCCCATGAATGAATAAAGAGGGAAAAAAAGCCAAACCCTTGCTCCGCTAATGAATTCATGCGTACCATTGGTGTGAGATTCTAGTTTACTTCAATTCAGTCTTTTTCCAGGTAAAATATTATGTCCAGCTTAAGATGCAACAGTGTATGTTGTTTAGTTTTCCGGGAAAAAGAAGCTTGAAATCTACATTTTGTTGCTAGGTTATAACGCAGCTTTCTTCTGACTTGCAATCAAATCAATGCAAAAGCCACTGACAACAATAGCAATTGAGTCTTTGTTATAGTTTAAAATAGCTCAGGTTCAAAAGTGAGGCTCTTGTTACTAAATTGCAGGCTTTGCTGCATGAATCAGTAAAGGTTGTTGATTTGGAAGTTAATCGAGATGGAAGTGCTTTAGTATATGTATGAATTGATTTAAACACTTAGATGTTTGTAACTAAGATAATGTGTTTAATTGCTTGTTAGCACTCACTGGGATCTTCATTGTGCAGTGTCATTGTGAATGATTGACAGTAGTATCTTCAAAAGGATTAATCTGTATAAGGCACAACATATTGTCAACCAGCGTTATATTAAAAAAATCATGCTTGCTACTTCTACACGGCAGCCTAGTTCCCATTTTCTGATGCCAAGTACACCGGAGATGTTTGTTTTCAAAATGTCTTGTTTTCCTCTCACTTGCCCTCGAGTGTCTGGGGGTCAGGAAATTAGATGCTATGGTAACGTCAGAATTGCAATAGCACAATGGTGCCATGCCCCGAATGCTACAAAATCCTTAGAGTGTGCTCAATCCAGTGTTTGGCAGAGTTAGCCTGACACACAACCATTTGTGTGATGTAACGAGAGCTGAAGCACCAAAGTTTGGTCTACGTGTACAGATCCCTCCTGCTGTGTTGGTGGGAAGCTATTGTGATTGCTGCTTGTACTAGAAAAAATATTTATTTCCTAAAATGGTCTAATTTTATTTTCAGATCATAGTGCACAGTGGATGGATAGAAATTAATATACTGCGGGAGCTTTTGCATAACTGATACCGCACAGATAAATAGAATGCAAGATATATTCATGTCAGATGTGGCTCAGTTGGTAGCATTCTCACCTCTGAGTCAGAAAGTTGTGGGTTCAAGTCCCACACCTGAGGCTTGAACACAATCTAGGCTGATACTCCGGTGCAATACTGAGAGAGTGCTGCACAGTTGGAGGTGCTGTCTTTTGGATGAGATGTTAACCCACGACCCCGACTGCCCCCTCAGGTGGATGTAAAATATGCCATTGCACTGTTTCAATATTTATCCCTCAGTCAGCATTAGAAAAACATTATCTGATCATTATTATATTGTTGTTTGTAGAAGCTTACTATGTGTAAATTGGCTGCCATGTTTCCTGCATTTCAACAGTAACTACACGTCAAAAATATTTAATTGTTTTTAAGAGGGCTGTGGGATGCCCTGAGGTCATGAAAATATAAATGAAAATCTTTTTCTACTTTTCACTATTTCTTGGTCGGGGGCATTGTGATGCCAGCTGTTGGTCCTAGTGAGTAGAGTATGTTGGCAGTGAAAGGGAGAAAAGGACAGTGTACATAAGGTTAACTTTCAAAACTGCATTTGTGTAGTGACTTCAGGATATAATTGAGTCTCAATGTTTCATAATTCATGAATTTGAATGCAGTTTTCCTGAAAGTCAATATGTACACGGCAAAATCCCACAATCAGTAAATAATGACTCATCAACAGATTTTGTAATTGATTCATGGAGCATTGTTGGCCGGGATACCAGGGAAGTTGTTTTCCTCTTTGTAGGGATGTGGGATTTTTAACGCCGATCTTGGGCAGGTAGAGCCTTGGTTCGAATGTCTCAACTGAAAGACGGCATCTCGAATAATGCAGTGTTCCTTCAGTCCTGGACTGAAGCGCCATCCTGGATGGTGTGTCCAAAACTAGTGATGGGCTTCCACTGAATTTGATTAATTTTTGTCATCTGAAACATTTTGATGTATAAAAGTCTTTAAGTTATAATCATGACACTTGTGAAAGTTATGAAACCCAGAAAGGTGTGTTGGGGCCCACACTGAGTGATAAAGGGACCATTTTAACTTTAAAATAATAAATGTTTGTTCAGTGAGTATCATGCGTTGCCTTCATGGTGTGCTTTACAGTGTTCATGATGTATATTGGGTACTGTACATTCAAGATTGGCTAGCAGTTGACCCTAATAGCTGCAGTGTGTGGTGGTTGTAGATGGGCGAGTTGCTGTGGTTACACACAATGTCTGTTTCTGTCTGGAATTGTGTATCTGCTGAAACTTGTGAATTGGCGTTCCCTCGGAATGATGCCTGAACTATATAGAGGTAATGATGTCATTATCTGCAGGCCAGAAACAAATTTTAAACAATTGTTTGAGTTTTGCTGTGGTATGATTTTATGAGAATTGTTCATTTGCTAGAATAATTTCAGTATATGGAAAAGGTAGGGTGAAACTTCGGAATGTTTCTGTGCTGTACATTCTTTGTGGTTTTATAGCTGATCTCCATTCCTGATTCTTGCTAAATTCTTCAATTCTCCCTTTTCTCCAGAAAAAAATGCTTGTTTCTTGAACCATTTGCCTGCTTCTACTCTAGGGTGCGTTTCTGGCCTGTGGGTGGGATAAAGTTCAGTCGTCATCTGTGTTTCCATTCAGGGAGAAACAGAGGAAGCAATGTTTTTCAAAACTCTGCAGGCCATCTCATGGAATTATACCACTTCTGAATACACCAAAGGATACACAGTACCCATGGCAAAGCTGGGAGCATTCATCATTTTAGAGATTATAATATGCAAAACGCTAAAGTGAATTAGATTTGAATTCAACCGTTTCAGCTAAAATTTCTTTCCTCACTAGTGTTAATTCATGGCAGCATCCAATGTGTCTGGGGTAAGTTCCTCAAATCCCCATGGGCTTGCATTGTTTATTGCCCATCCCTAATTGTCCTCGAGAAGGTGGTGGTGAGCTGCCGCCTTGAACTGCTGCAGTCCATGTGGTGTAGGTGTACCCACAGTGCTGTTAGGGAGTGAGTTCCTGGATTTTGACCCAGCGATAGTGAAGGAATGGTGATATATTTCCAAGGTGTGTGGATTGGAGGGGCACTTGCACGTGGTGGTGTTCCCATGAATCTGTTGCCTTTGCCCTTCTAGATAGTAGAGGTTGTTGGTTTGGAACGTGCTGTCGAAGGGGCCTTGGTGAGTTGCTGCAATGCATCTTGTAGATGTTACACACTGCTGCCGCTGTGTGTCGGTGGTTGAGGGAGTGGATATTGGAGGGAGTGGATGGGGTGCCAGTGAAACAGGCTGCTTTGTCCTGGATGCTGTTGAGCTTCTTGAATGTTGATGGAGCTGCACTCATCTAGTTGGGGAGAGTGATGGAAATGTGATGCTCACTGGGCACTGCAGATCCACCCATGTTTTGTTGCTTGGCAATGATCTCAAGCCAGTGATTTGACAACTGATTAGACTATCACTGCTAAGGTTTCAAAGTCTGGCCTCTGGTTATTGTGTTAGAACATTTGCCTTTTTTTTTACAAAATGACTGCTCTTGTTGGGTAGGTCGTGCAAGGATGTATTTCTGCTACACATCACAGACTTTCTAATTCAGGTTCCAGACTCAAACTCTGAGTGAATTGCTCCAGTGTCAAAGGATTTCTGTATTGTTTGTTGACTTGTTCTATTATTTTTGTTGCTGTGCACAGATAAATGTTACCTCTGATAATAGCACTGTTTTCATATAGGTAGTCAAAATTGGAGAATGTTGGCATGTGTTTTGTTAACTTGAATATTATGTGGTCATCGTATATTTATCCCTGGATGTCCACAAGATTAACACAAATGAGGGAGGCCATTTGACACAGCTGGACTCATACAAAAAGGAAAGGCCCTCTTCACACATTCCCATCCCCAAACACTCACCTACCTGAATCATGAATGGATTGTAACATTTCCATCTTCACTACTTTTCCAGGAAGACAGTTGATCATTCCTTGTACAATGATATAATAGTTCCAAACTGACTTTTTCCACTTTAGCCTATGCCCCCATGTTTTACCTTGAAATATGTTTGATTTACCTGTGACATCTTACTTAGCTTGAATTCTGCCTATGTCAAAATGCTTGTACATCTAATCATACCAATGCCTGTTTTGAAGCAATTGGTCAGTTCCCTAACACAAGTCATTTTATATTAGTAATGGAAGAGCTGTTTGATTTAATTGACTTAAATGACGTGGCTTCTCTATTATATTGCCTTGTGACAAAATCACTTATTGTGCCTCAATGAATAATGCTTCAGTGCCGTCACCATACCTACCTTAATAGGCTTTCTAATATTACTTCAGTTCTACGTTTCTCTTCTTGAACTCTGATAATTGAATATAGATATAAAGTGGAGGGATAGGGTTGGTCCCCTCCTACGCTTTCACATGCCATCTAAATATGATTGCTGAAAATCACTATGCATACGTAACAAACCTCTACATCTGAAAAGAATTGCAGGCAGCAATTCTGTGCTGCTCCCAAAGCCTTGTCTTAGAGAAGCTTCAATCACTGAGACTTCATTCGTTTCATAATTGGCTCTTGAGGAATCTCTTTGCTTATAATAGTTCCTTCAATTTATTCCTTACAAACCCTCCAGAATATTAGCAATGTTGCCCTTTCAGAATCAAAGCTTCAACCAACCCACTAAGCTATCAAATGCATTTTTATGGCATTATATTGCAGATTTTGTTTTAAGTTGTTTTAACAGTAAAAGAAGAAAGACTTGCATTGAAATAGCACCTTTCACGACGTCCAGGTGCTTTACAGACTGTTAAGTGCTTTTGAAATGTAGTCACTGTTGTAATTTAGGAAATGTTGCAGCTCACTTGTTGCTTTGTGCAAGGGAAAATGACCAAATAATTTTTTGTGATTTTGATTGAGAGATAATTATTGGCCAGGACACCAGGGATAGCTCCCCTGCAATTCTTCAAAATTTGAGATCCTTGCTGACGTGAGAGCTAAGTGGCGGAAGAAGTATATGCGCAGGCTGAAGGGTAAAAGACGAAAGATGAGGCAGAGGTCCAGGTGAATAACTGCTGAAGATGCAGGACTGATCAGGCTTTGTTGAATCTTACATGACAAATGGACTCTGACGCCTATGTTTATACATCTTTTCCTAAGATCAACAATTTAGAGGCACTTCAGATGCTGGTCATGAGAAGATCTTGTACATTGGTCTGTTGCGGTACTGTGCCTTCATGAACAGTAGCTGCAAAATAAAATGTGAAAACTCATTTGTATCTTGTTTTATTGTTTTCCCTACAATTAGGAAATGTGTAGCTCCAATGTAGGCATTGAGAACACGCTGAATATCCCAGTGATAACCAGTACATTAGTTGCTCAATTGTATTGTCAATAGGTTTGTGATTTCATATTTGTATGGTATATGCATTGTACTTTGACCAAGCACTTTAGTTCCTTTTATGACTGAAGGTTGGTAGATATTTAAATATACCTGATTTTATTGAGTGAAAAGGAAATAATGCCATAGGACCTTTTACACCCACCTGAGGAGGCAGATGAGGTCTTGGTTTCTTATAAAAACAAAAAAACTGCGGATGCTGGAAATCCAAAACAAAAACAGAATTACCTGAAAAAACTCAGCAGGTCTGGCAGCATCGGCGGAGAAGAAAAGAGTTGACGTTTCGAGTCCTCATGACCCTTCGACAGAACTTGAGTTCGAGTCCAGGAAAGAGCTGAAATATAAGCTGGTTTAAGGTGTGTGTGTGGGGGGCGGAGAGATAGAGAGACAGAGAGGTGGAGGGGGTTGGTGTGGTTGTAGGGACAAACAAGCAGTGATAGAAGCAGATCATCAAAAGATGTCAAAAGTTCTGTCGAAGGGTCATGAGGACTCGAAACGTAAACTCTTTTCTTCTCCGCCGATGCTGCCAGACCTGCTGAGTTTTTCCAGGTAATTCTGTTTTTGTCTCGGTTTATTATGTTATCCAAGAGACAGCACCTTCGGCCGTGCAACAACACCTCAGTGCTGCACTGGAGCATCAGGCTTGCCATTTGAGCTCAAGTACTGGAGGGGGAATTGAACCTTCTGACTCTGAGACAAGCCACAGCTGACACTGAAAATAAGGTTCAAGGAAATATTTATGTATAAATATTCCAATGATTAATCAGTTTGGTCTAAAAATACCTCCATGAAAGATTCTTTGATGCACTGTGCGCCTTTTGTTGCAATCCTCCATTCCTGGCTTTGGCCTTAATTTCTCATTTTCTTTTCCCTGTTTTGAGTACTGCACAATATGTGGATGCAGTATAATAGTGGTAATGTTATTGGGCTGGTAATCCAGGGACCTGGGCTAATGCTCTGGAGATCAAATCCTACCACAGCAGTTGGGGAAATTTAAACTGAATCCATAAATCTGGAATAAAAAGCTAGTTTCAGTAATGGTCACGAAATTCCTGGATTATCATAACCCATCTGGTTCACTAATGTCCTTCAGGGAAGGAAACCTGCCTTCCTTAGCTGTTCTGGCCTACATGTATGACTTCAGACCCACAGCAATGTGGTTGACTTTTAACTGCCCTCTGAAATGACTAAGCAAGCCATTAAAATTGCTACAGAAAAGTCAAATAAAAATAAAAACCAGATGGACCACCCGGAATTGGCCACCAGGAACAACAAAGGCAATCCACCCCAACAAAGTCTCCTGACTAACATCTGGGATTTGTGCCAAAATTGGGAGGGCTCTCCCACAGATTAGTCAACCAACAGCCTGACAAGAGTCATATTTGCCCAGTCATACCATGCAGCCAATGTCCCAGGCACCTTATTCACCACCTGTGGTTTGGGCAGACCCCCGAGATGGTGGTGCAGTGCTAAATAAGCAGTAGAGAGTGGTCCTCGTAGTCCTCAACCTTGACTGTGGACCCCATGAAGTCCCATGGCATCAGGTCAAACATGGGTAAGGAAACCTCCTGCTGATTACCACATACTACCCTCCCTCAGAAGATGAATCAGTACTCCTCCATGTTGAGCACGGCTTGGAAGAAGCATTGATGGTAATGACAAAGGAATATACTCAGGGCTAGGGGCTTCAATGCCCATCACCAAGAGTGGCTTGACAGCACCTGACTGAGCTGATTGAGTCCAGAAGGCCATATTTGCCAGAGTGGACCTGTGGCAGGTGGTGATGGACCACAGCTACAGCACAAGACTACATGCATGCCAGATAGCAGAAGCAGTGGTGTAGTGGTATTCTTACTGGGCTAGTAGTCTAGGGTAGGGACTAGGGTAATGCTTTGGGGATCTTGGATTCAAATCCCGCCATGGCAGATGGTGAAATTTTAACTCCATAAAAACCTGGAATGAAACTATTGTTGATTGTAAAAACCCACCTGGTTCACTAATGTCCTTACCTAATGTGACGCCAAAGCAATGTGGCTGACTTTTAAATGCCCTCCAAAATTGCCTAACAAGCCCCTCAGTTCTCAAAGGCAATTAGGGATGGGCAATAAATGCTGGCCTAGCCAGCGTCGCCCCCGTCCCATGATCGAGTAATAAATAAAGACAATCCCATAGTGGGGTGCTATCTACCAGATGCATGACAGTAATTTGTCATGGCTCCTTCAACAGCACCTTCCAAACCTGTGTCGTAATAAAAGAAACTACTCGAGTCTGTAAGCTGTGAGTAATCTAGGACTTTTATTTACTAGTGGGTACTTGTATATGGTTGTATAAGTGTATGGGAGGGCACAGCCTGGTTCTATGGGTGTGTCTCCCTGATACAAAGTGCATAGTGATACAAAGGTTGCATAATGTATTTATATCTTTTAGTTAGCATACTATACTGCCTAGTACAAACTCTAATTATATACCTAATGAGCAGAATTATTCGGGCTGCAGATATCTCTGTTATCTCACTGGGAGGCTGAGAAATGCCTCTGTTCTAACGCCTCCCCGTTTGTGCTCTTATCACTCTAACATTTGTTTACCCATTCTGTGAAAGTCATTAAAAGTTTTATGACTTGTGATTGACAGTTGGGTTCCCACAGTACCATAGCCATCATGTCTAGGTGTTGGCTATATTTCTTTTATGCTCAGAAAGAGCTCTCATAACTACATTTGTCTATTCTAAAGCTATTAATACATGTCCGTCCTAATCAGTTACCCCACTTCACCTGTGACTTAGAACAGGGTAGTGGATGCATGGAAACACCACCTGCAAGTGCCCCATCAAGCCGTATACCATCTTGACTTGGAACTATTTCACCACTCCTTCACTGTCACTGGGTCAAAATTCTGGGGAACTCTCCTGCCCGCCGCCCCAAGCAGCACCTACACCAGAGGAACAGGGAGCTCTACCTCCAACTTCTCAAAGGCAGTTAGGAATGGGCAATAAATACTGGCCTTGCCATTGATGCCCATGCCCCAGGAACAAAGGAAGAAAGAACGACTAGTGATTGCTGAGTCTTAGATTATGAACTTGTCGTTTGTGAATTATGGGGGCTAATTTGCATTTTACAGTTTTTAGTGCACTAATGTGTTCCATCAGTGAACCACATAACTGCATGCTGTTTGTAATAAAAGCAAACCATATGTGTTCTGAAGTGCAATTTCTAAAACTATTTTATGGAATCGCTTCCCTGTGTGATAAAGACCGTCAGTTTTTTTTTGCACATGGTGCATGTGGTGGGTATAAAGTTTCTGGTAGTCTGCTGCTTTAAGTTAGACATATGCTCCTATCACATTGAGCGCATACAGGTTAGACACAGAATAGAGCTGCTTCTGCATTGCTTTAACATTGTACCTCACTCAAGCTTAGAAGAGACCCAGATATGTCACTGATGTGACACTGCCTCCCCCCCAAACACTCTGCGTCTGAGATAAACTGAAGGAACAATTCGGTTCTCAATTATCAACTATTCTGAGTTGTCAATTTACATCCAATAGAAACTGGGTTGAGACAACTCAGACTCAGTTAATCTTGGAGTTTTGTAAATGCCAGGAGCCAGTTGGCCAGCACAGAGTCACAGCTCATGGGTTTGAGCCCTAAATCAGGGCGTGAACACCTGGCCAGATTCCTGATGCGATCCGAGAGACAAAAGGACACTTTTCCCACATCACCCAGTCATTTTGTGTTGTGTTGCTAAAACATGGCAAAGCAGTCACATATGTCCAGCTTGCAGTGTAATGCCTTGTGTATGGAAATAAGGCAACTATTTTTGCACAGAACAGTGAGTTGTATGATGAGTGTATCTGTGTTTGGTAGCATTGATTGAGGCTGCCCCAAGAACTCCCTCTTTCATTGATAATGCCATGGGATTTTCAAAGTCTACCTGAGGTAAACAGCCAGACCCAGAGGAAGTGAGTTGTATGGGTGGCTCCATTTAACATCTTGACAGTGCAGCATTTCCTCAGTACCACACTGGAGTGTAAGTTAGATGATCAAGTCCTGATTTGGGACTCAAACCAATGAGCTGTGACTCCAGCTGACTCAAGTTAATATGTATGCATTCTTGATGAAAGCCTTTCTTATCCTGAAGTTATGCAGTGTTTTTACATTCTGTATTTTTAGGTATGATTTCCTCTTTTAGCCCTGATATGGTAGTTGCCTGTGATATGCCTCTTTGTATGGTTCATTTGTATGCAGAGAAGTATGTGGTTGGCAGTATGTCTAAATGTTTTGTTTCACTTTCTTTCAGGTAAAAATCTCTACACGAATGAGTACGTAGCAATCAAACTGGTAAGTACATTTCATTTTCTAATGAACGTTTTGGGATGCATTTTACTGTGGCAGGCAGGTGTTGATAGTCTGTGGATTTGAATTAATTTGTGTGTTGCTGTTGGACAAATTAATTCAAATTAGCATAAGCCCTCATGGGGTTTTTGTTTTGTGATCTCACTAATGTATTCTGTCAAAAAGCAATCTTGTGCGTTTTAAAGTGTGCTCTGTGCAATGAAATGCCCTAAAGATGTTTGCCAACAGTACTCAAAGGTTAAAATCTGTGTAGTTTAGCTTACCTGCTGTTTGTGTTGGCCTTGTTTTTGTGACAGTCTGCAACGTTTTGCTTTGATAGCTGAACGCATCCATAATGAAACCAGCAGCCTGGTGACAGGACTCATTAAACTGCATTTGTTTTTCTCTATTTGTGTGCAAGATCTGACTGCAAAGGAGCACTGTATGCATCGTGTATTTAATGAGTTCCAGTTTTTACCTCCTCCCTCCTCACCATTGTTACCCTGACTGGTATAGTTCTTGCCAAGAGTCTGATGGTCCAAGAGGATGCTAAAGCACTAAAGAATTTTTTTTATTCTAGCAGAACATCAATGCACAACTGTCATTTGTTAGGGATAGCTAGCGATACAGCTAAGAATGTTGCATATGGTACCATCATGGAAATGAACTGCTTGAGCATAGGAAGCTCCCAAAACGTTTTTAAAGTTGTCATATTGAAGAGAAGACCTTTGTGCTTTTCCTAATTTGTTCTTGAGGATAATCTGCTTTCCTGTTCAATGATGTAAATTAAGATGATATACATAGGGGCATATCTTGTTCTTGGATGGGATAGACAGCTACATTAATAAATAGGAGTGTGCACCCTCTGCCCTGAGGGAAACTGAGTATTAGAGATATTTACTTTAGGAAAGGTAGCTTAGAGATGCCCTTACTAAGATATTTAAAAATCTGAAAGGCATTAAGTAAACTGTATCTTAGGTGCTTAATATTAATGAGCTCTAAAATGATTGACTTGAAGCTGAGCTGGAGATGGGTGAACATACAGTTCAGAGAGAACTTCCTCATACAGGGAGAAAACACTTAGCACATTTCACATTCGTGGTGTTTTGAAATGCTTGACAGCCAATGTATCACTTTTTGAAGTGTCGTCACTTGTTATATAAGCAAATGTAGCAGCGTGATTTTTTTTTTGCATAGCAAGGTCCCAGAAACTGCAAATGAGATAAATGGCAAGTTAACTCCCTGCTCAGTGTGAAAAGTGACATAAATCTTCTACATCCATCTAAAAAGACAGGTGGGGTCTCAGTTTAATATCTTCTGTGACATAAAAAACACTCTTCAACGAAGCAGGGCACCATTAGTATTGCACTGAAGCATTTGTTCACATTGCTGCTCAAGTCTTGCAGCAGCAGTTTGAGCCTATGCCCTTGTGACTCTGCGTAATTCTGAGTGATACACATTTCCTGTGAAGGTGCAGCCCAGGAGTTACACCAGAAATTGTGCACATTCTGCTGGTGTCAAGTTACACTTCAATCTCGCCAATTGCAGAGGCATATGTTCAGACATAAAATGGGTGTTAATCAGCCTATTGCACCCATGTTAAATTCTTCATACAAGTCAATCACATACAGCTGTTTGAAATTCTACACAGTTTGTTTAACAAACTTGAAGACTTTTTTAGATATTTTCTAGCCTGCTAAACTAACAAAATGTGATAGTTAATTTATAAAATTTCATCTTTCGGAACCACAGTGAAATTTCTATTACCTTGCACTGTACCACTGGAATTCTCCACTGGCCAACTGGAATTCTCCACTAGCCAACTGGAATTCCCTACTAGCCAACTGGAATTCCCTACTAGCCAACTGGAATTCCCTACTAGCCAACTGGAATTCCCTACTAATTGGAATTTGCACCATCGGCCTGCCTCGACCCATCTCTCTTTAACATCTTCTGCTGAAGTCTCTATAAGACATAGGAGCAGAAATTAGGCCATTCGGCCCATCAAGTCGGCTCCGCCATTCGATCATGGCTGATAAGTTTCTCAACCCCATTCTCCCGCCTTCTCCCCGTAACCTTTGATCCCCTTACCAATCAAGAACCTATCTATCTCCGTCTTAAATACACTCAATGACCTGGTCTCCACAGCCTTCTGTGGCAATGAATTCCATAGATTCACCTCTCTCTAGCTAAAGAAGTTTCTCCTCATCTCTGTTCTAAAAGGTCTTCCCCTTACTCTGAGGCTGTGCCCTCGGGTCCTAGTCTCTCCTACTAATGGAAACATCTTCCCCACGTCCACTCTATCCAGGCCTTTCAGTATTCTGTAAGTTTCAATCAGATCCCCCCCTCATCCTTCTAAACTCCATCGAGTATAGATCCAGAGTCCTCAAATGTTCCTCATATGTTAAGCCTTTCATTCCTGGGATCATTCTCGTGAACCTCCTCTGGACCCTCTCTAGGGCCAGCACATCCTTCCTGAGAAACAGGGCCCAAAATTGCTCACAATATTCTAAATGTGGTCTGACCAGAGCCTTATAAAGCCTCAGCATCACATCCCTGCTTTTATATTCTAGTCCCCTCGAAATAAATGCCAACATTGCATTTACCTTCCTAACTACCGACTCAACCTGCAAGTTAATCTTAAGAGCATCCTGGACTAGGACTCCCAAGTCCCTTTGCACTCCAGATGTCTGAATTCTCTCCCCATTTAGAAAATAGTCAATGCCTCTATTCTTCCTACCAAAGTGCATGACCTCACACTACCCCACGTTCCATCTGCCACTTCTTTGCCCATTCTCCTAACAGTCCAAATCCTTCTGCATCCTCCCCGCCTCCTCAATACTACCTGTCCCTCCACCTATCTTTGTATCATCTGCAAACTTAGCCAGGATGCCCTCAGTTCCTTCATCTAGATCATTAAAGTATAAAGTGAAAAGTTGTGGTCCCAACACTGACCCCTGCGGAACTCCACTAGTCACTGGCCGCCATCCTGAGAAGGACCCCCTTATCCCCACTCTCTGCCTCCTGCCAGACAGCCAATCTTCTATCCATGCTAATACCTTGTCTCTAACACCATGGGCTCTTATCTTACTGAGCAGCCTCCTGTGCGGCACCTTGTCAAAGGCCTTCTGGAAGTTCAAGTAGATAACATCCATTGGCTCTCCTTTGTCTAACCTACTCGTTACCTCCTCAAAGAATTCTAACAGATTTGTCAGGCAAGACCTCCCCATGATGAAACCATGCTGACTTTGCCTTTTTTACCATGTACTTCCAAGTATTCTGAAATCTCATCCTTAATAATGGACTCTAAAATCTTACCAACGACTGAGGTCAGGCTAATCGACCTGTAATTTCCCATCTTTTGCCTCACTCCCTTCTTAAACAGGGGGGGTTACATTAGTGATTTTCCAGTCCTCTGAGACCCTCCCTGACTCCAGTGATTCCTGAAAGATCACCACTAACGCCTCCACTATCTCTTCAGCTATCTCCTTCAGAACTCTGGGGTGTAATCCATCTGGTCCAGGTGATTTATCCACCTTCAGTCCTTTCAATTTTCCTAGCACCTTCTCCTTGGTAATGGCCACCATACTCACCTCTGTCCCCCGACTCTCTTGAACTTTGGGGATGTCACTCGTGTCTTCCACCGTGAAGACTGACGCAAAGTACCTATTCAGTTCCTCTGCCATTTCTTTGTTCCCCACTACTACTTCTCCAGCATTTTCCAGCGGCCCAATGTCCACTTTTGCCTCTCTCTTATCCTTTATATATCTAAAAAAAACTCTTGCAATCTTCTTTTATATTACTGGCTAGTTTACCCTCATGTTTAATCTTCTCCCTCCTTATTTATTTTTTAGTTGTCCTCTGTTGGTCTTTGTAGGCTTCCTAATCCCTTGGTTTCCCACTGCTCTTCGCCACATTGTATGCTTTCTCTTTAGCTTTTATGCTGTCTCTGACTTCCCTTGTCAGCCATGGTTGCCTCGTCCTCCCTTTAGTATGCTTCTTCTTCCTAGGGATGAATTTTTGCTGTGTCTCCCAAATTCCTCCCAGAATCTCCTGCCATTGCTGTTCCACTGTCTTTCCTGCTAGGCTCATCTCCCAGTCAATTCTGGCCAGCTCCTCCCTCATGCCTCTGTAGTTGCCTTTATTCAATTGTAATACCGTTAAATCTGATTCCAGCTTTTTCCTCTCAAATTGCAGGGTAAATTCTATCATATTATGGTCACTTCCTCCTAAGGGTTCCTTCACCTTAAGCTCCCTTATCAAATCTGCCTCACTACACATCACTAAATCTAGAATTGCCTGTTCCCTAGTGGCTCCACCACAAGCTGCTCCAAAAAGCCATCTCGTAGACATTCCACAAATTCCTTTTCTTGGGATCCACTACCAACCTGATTTTCCCAGTCTACCTGCATATTGAAATCCCCATGATCACTGTAACCTTGCCTTTCTTACACACCTTTTCTATCTCCTGGTGTATCTTGTGCTCCACATCTTGACTACTGTTCGGAGGCCTGTACATAACTCCCATTATGGTTTTTTTACCTTTGCGGTTCCTCAACTCTACCCACACAGATTCTACATCATCTGACCCTACATCATTAGGGCCAGTATATAAAAAAAAACGCATCAGTTCCAAAGCTAGATCAAGATCCCCTTAAGTCTCGCTTTCTTCAGAGTTTGGGCTCAATACCACTGCCCCAGCCAGTGTTGCAGAGTCAGAGATAGATTTGGAGAAAATGCTGGAACTCTGAAGCAGTGATGGCCATATCAGGTTGTATCTTACACAAAGTGTACCGGACTATCTCATCTCTGTGTTATATGGGAAGGGTGGAGGAGAGAGAGCTGCAGATAGGGATGTAGGCATACATCAACTTTCTAAACAAAAATCATCGAGTGTGCATGGTAACTCCTGGTTAACCGGCAATTTTGATTAAGTAGTACCATCTGTTCCCAGAGCATGCCAGACAACAGAAATTTTACTGAATTTCAAATTGTGGGTTAATGCTTAAATGAGAGAGTGATGGAATGGAGGTCAGATGTGAGAGTGATGGAATGGAGGCCAGCGAGCGAGAGTGATGGACTGGAGGCCGCCAGCTAGCGAGAGTGAAGGACTGGAGGCCGCCAGCTAGCGAGAGTGATGGAATGGGGGCCAGCTAGCGAGAGTGATGGACTGGAGGCCGCCAGCGAGCGAGAGTGATGGACTGGAGGCCGCCAGCTGGCGAGAGTGATGGACTGGAGGCTGCCAGCGAGCGAGAGTGATGGACTGGAGGCCGCCAGATAGCGAGAGTGATGGAGTGGAGGCCGCCAGCTGGCGAGAGTGAAGGACTGGAGGCCGCCAGCGAGTGAGAGTGAAGGACTGGAGGCCGCCAGCGAGCGAGAGTGATGGACTGGAGGCCGCCAGCTGGCGAGAGTGATGGACTGGAGACCGCCAGCTGGCGAGAGTGATGGACTGGAGGCCGCCAGCTGGCGAGAGTGATGGACTGGAGGCCGCCAGCTGGCGAGAGTGATGGACTGGAGGCCGCCAGCTGGCGAGAGTGATGGACTGGAGGCCGCCAGCTGGCGAGAGTGATGGACTGGAGGCCGCCAGCTGGCGAGAGTGATGGACTGGAGGCCGCCAGCTGGCGAGAGTGATGGACTGGAGGCCGCCAGCTGGCGAGAGTGATGGACTGGAGGCCGCCAGCTGGCGAGAGTGATGGACTGGAGGCCGCCAGCTGGCGAGAGTGATGGACTGGAGGCCGCCAGCTGGCGAGAGTGATGGACTGGAGGCCGCCAGCTGGCGAGAGTGATGGACTGGAGGCCGCCAGCTGGCGAGAGTGATGGACTGGAGGCCGCCAGCTGGCGAGAGTGATGGACTGGAGGCCGCCAGCTGGCGAGAGTGATGGACTGGAGGCCGCCAGATAGCGAGAGTGATGGACTGGAGGCCGCCAGCTGGCGAGAGTGAAGGGCTGGAGGCCGCCAGCTGGCGAGAGTGAAGGACTGGAGGCCGCCAGCGGGCCAGAGTGATGGACTGGAGGCCGCCAGAGAGCGAGAGTGATGGACTGGCGGCCGCCAGCGAGCCAGAGTGATGGACTGGAGGCCGCCAGCGAGCGAGAGTGATGGACTGGCGGCCGCCAGCGAGCGAGAGTGATGGACTGGCGGCCGCCAGCGAGCGAGAGTGATGGACTGGCGGCCGCCAGCGAGCGAGAGTGATGGACTGGAGGCCCCAGCGAGCGAGAGTGATGGACTGGAGGCCGCCAGCGAGCGAGAGTGATGGAGTGGAGGCCAGATGAAATGTTGGATAATTAATTTTTTAAGTACAGGAAACAGAGAAGCTATGAATGGGAAGTTTTCAAGCGGCAAAAGGAATAAAAGGTGACTACAACTGGGAGTTCCTCTTCAGATTCTGTGTTGTTAATAAATAACTTGAAGACCATTCAGTTCAGTTGCAAGTGATAAAACTGGAAGCATAGTATATTGAGGAACAAGGTGACATGAATTTGGAAACAGTTCTACCTTTTAGGACCCTAGGAAAGTTGACAACAAACACAGTTCAATATAGTTAAATAATTAGTGTTGGAGAAAGAACCAAAATCATGAAATAGTCATGCAACATACTGGTTAGGAAAACGATCAGTGGGTGGGGTGGCTGTCATTATGGGAGATGTAAAAAAAAAAATTACATTCATCAAATCTTGAACTCTGAGTGTGGCTGTCATTTAATATTGGAAAGGAAATGAGGTCCTAGTTTGTATTAGCAGAGGCACAGAATACAAACCAAAGGTAATAATATTGCTATATCGAGCTTTGTATTCTGTACAATAACTCTAGGAAGGATATTATAGCCCTTGGGACAGTGCAGCATGGGCAAGCAGGGTGATACCAGGTTTCAGGAATGCTATTTAAAAGGAAAAGGAGTTGACTCAATCTTTAAAAAGTGGAGACCTCGAGGTAACCAGGTGAGTGTTCATATATTCAAAGTTGATCTGCCTGACAAGCCATGAAAAGAGATTTCATTAAGTTGCCCCTGGTTAATGCTCTCATATGATCTTATATTGGTAATTCTTGTTCATAAGGGGTCTGTGATCCATTTCTCATGAGCAACCAATAACATTGAGCTTAGACCCAAAGTTTGTGGTAAAATTGGGCAGTCATTCTGGAGTTTTGCTTAATGCACCACAGACTGAATTAGGAAAAGCTTGCTGGAACCTTTTCTTGAGTGATTGGGTCTGCAATATAACAGATTGTGCCCATTGAGCCAAATGCACTTGGCACTCTTACAATTGTATTTAGAAGTAGCTGTCTGTCCTACCGCATGCAGTAGTTGATTGATGAGTAGCAACTTACTTTTTTGATTGTTCCTCTACAAGATGTTCTTTGATTCCCTCGCTGACCTAAGCTGAGATTGGTTGGTCGCTGTATGTTCAAATAATATGAATCTTCAAAGATTTAGATAGATCATGTTATTCTATAGATGTCACTGGACCAATTGTATAGCATACAAATGAATTTGTGTGGCTCTGCTTAATGTCTGTTTTACTGGTTTAATTTCAGGAACCCATCAAATCACGAGCACCCCAACTTCATCTAGAATACAGGTTTTACAAACAACTCGGGAGCTCAGGTAATGTGAGATTGAATCTTCGAGGTTACTGTTGGAGGGAAAACATTACCTCTGCCATAGATGCAAATGAAAAAAATTAAATTGGCTAAATTAACGCGCAGATCATGCCTGCATAAATTTTAGAAAAAAAAATTTAAAGTACTTTTTGTTTCCTGAAACCTCTCTGAAGCACATTAGATAAATGCTTGTTGGTAGCCTTATCTCTCCTAACATTGCAGCCAATTTTGAATCAGGACTATAAGCAGATAGCTATCAGCTTACATGTTTATTGCTGCATTGCAACACATTAGAAGAGCATTCCTTTTGAACTTATATAAAAAAAACTTTAAAAAAAAAAAAATTTGCTGGAAAATTTTCATAGCAAGGCAGCCCATGGAGCCAGTTAAAGTTTTAGGTTTGTAATTCCTCAGAAGAAAATTCAGCAATTGCCTAATGAGTGGTAAGTGACATTTTGTGAAGAGGTTTGTTTACTGTCTGACTTATTAAGCCATCCCATTTAGGTTGAATAGGAGAGAAACATTTACAGCAAAAATCTAAATCTGATGTTAGTTCAGTGTCTGAGGCACTGTCCAGATGGGGATAATGCTGTGACTCCCATCTCCTGCTTGAATTATGATGCTGTCCTCGGGCAGCAGATGAGCTGAAGATACCCAGACATTGAATTAATCTACGAGGTAGAACAGGTTTCAATTGCAAATTCTAAAGCTGGCAACACAATACTGTATATACCTTTGTAAAGTTGATTTCAAGTAAAAGTCATCCCATACCAACATACGAATTAGGTACAGGTGTAGGCCATTTGGCCCCTCAAGCCTGCTCCGCCATTCAATAAGATCACGGCTGAATCTGATTTTAACCTCAAATCCCTGCCTACCCCGATATCCTTTCACCCCCTTGCTTATCAAGAATCTATCTACCTCTGCCTTAAAGACATTCAAGGACTCTGCCTCAGCTACTTGTTGAGGAAGAGATCTCCAAAGGCTTATAACCCTCAGAGAGAAAAAAAAAATTCTTCATCTCTGTCCCAAATGGCGACCCCTTATTTTGAAACAATGACCCCAAGTTCTAGATTCTGCCTCAGAAGGAAACATCCTTTCCACATTCACCTTGTCAAGTCTTCTCAGGACCTTACATGTTGAATCAAGTCTCCTCTTACTCTCCTAAACTCCTGCAGATACAAGCCTAGCTCTTCCAGCCTTTCCTCATAAAATAACCTGTCCATTCCAGGTATTAATCCAGTAAACCTTCTCCGAACTGCGTCCAGTGCACTTACATCTTTCCTTAAAGAAGGAGACCAATACTGTACACAGTACTCAGATGTGGTTTCACCAGTGCCCTGTATAACTGAAACATAACTTCCCACTCTTCAATTCCTCTTGCAACAACCAATAACATTCTGTTAGCTTTGCTAATTATTTGCTGTACCTGCACACTAACCTTTTGCAATTCATGCACGAGGTCACCCAGATCCCCCTGCATCTCAGAGCTCTGGAATCTCTCACCGTTTAGATAAAGTACCTCTTTTTTAATTAATCCTGCCAAAATGGAGAACCTCACACTTTCCTACATTATACCCCATTTTCCAGATCTTTGCCCACTCACCTAATCTATCTATATCCCATTGTAGCCCTCTTTGCAACTTACTTTGCTATCTACCTCTGTGTCATCAGCAAATTTAGCAACCATACCATTGGTCCCTTCATCAAAATCATTTCTATAAATTGTAAAGAGTTGAGTCCCCAGCACTGATCCCTGTGGCACACCACCCGTCACATCTTGCCAACCAGAAGATGAGCCATTTACACCAACTCTGTTTCCTGTTAGCTAGCCAATCTTCTATCCATGCCAATCCCCCTATACCATGAGCTTTTATTTTCCGCAATAACCTTTGGTGAGGCACCTTATCAAATGCTTTCTGAAAATCCAAGTTCCCCTTTATCCACAGCACCTGTTACTTCAAAGAACTCCAATAAATTGGTTAAACATGATTTCCATTTCACAAAGCCATGTTGACTCTGCCTGATTACCTTGAATTTATCTAAGTAACCTGCTATAACGCCTTTAGTAATAACTTCCAACATTTTCTCTATGACAGATGTTAAGCTGACTGGCCTATAGTTTCCTGCTTTGTTTCTCTCTCCCTTTTTGAATAAAGAGGTTATATTAGCTATTTTCAATCTAATGGAACCTTCCTCAAATCTAGTGAATTTTGGAAAATTAAAACCAACGCATGAACTATCTCACTAGCCACTTCTTTTAAGACCCTAGGACGAAATCCATCAGGACCCTGGGACTTATCAACCTGCAGTTCTAACAGTTTGCTAGGTGCCACTTCCTTGGTGATTGTAATTTTCTTGAGTTCCTCTCTCCCTTTCAATTCTTGATTTATAGCTATTTCTGGAATGTTACTGGTATCTTCTATAGTGATGACCAATACAAAATACCTATTCAATACATCTGCCATTCCTTATTTTCCATTAATTCCCCAGACTTAACTTTCTATAGGACCAATGCTCACGTTGTTAACTCTTTTCTTTTTTAATTATCTATAGAACTCATACTGTCTGTGTCACATATCTAGCTAGCTTTCTCTCATACTCATACTCTAATTTTCCCTCCTTATTAATCTTTTAGTCATCCTTCGCTATTTTAAATATTCTGTCCAATCCTTTGTTCTGCCACCCATCTTAGCACAATTATGCTTTGATTTTAAGTTTGATACTATCTTTAACTTTTTTAGTTAACCACAGATGGTGGGCCCTCCCCTTGGAATTTTGCTTTCTTGCTGTATCCATTCTGTGTATTTTGAAATATCAACTTCAATGTCTGCCACTGGATCTCTATTGACCTATTCCTTAAATTGCCAGTTCACTTTCGCTAGATCTGCTTTCATGCCCTCATAATTGCTCTTATTTTAAGTTTAAGATACTAGCGTTAGACCCAGTCTTCTCTCCTTCAAACTGAATGTAAAATTCAATCACATTATGATCACTGCTACTGAGGGGTGTCTTCACTATGAGGTCAGTAATTAACCCTATTGCATTGCACAATACCAGGTCCAGTGTAGCCTGCTCCCTCGTTGGCTCCAGAATGTGCTGACCTAAGAAATTATCCCTAAAACATTCTATGAATTCATCATCTATGCTACCTTTGTCATCTAGTTGTTTCAGTCTATATATAGATTAAAATCTCCCATGATAATCGCCATACCTTTCTGACAAGCTCCCACTATTTCTTCTTGATACCTGTTCTAACAGTGTGATTACTGTTAGGAGACCTGTACACCACCCCTACATGCAACTCCTTGCCTTTATCATTCCTTACCTGTACCCAAACCGTTTCTATATGCTGGTTTCTTGCACTTAGGCTATCCCTCTCTGTTCTGTTAATGTCATCTTTAATTAACAGAGTCACCCCTCCACCTTTCCCTAACTTCCTATCCTTCCTAAAAGTCTCATAACTTTCAATGTTTGGGTCCCAATCTATCCTATCCTATAGCCATGTCTCTGTAATGGCTATTAGATTGTACTTACTTATCTCTATTTGCACTATTAGTTCACCTGTTTTGTTTTGAATGCTACATGCATTCAGATTCAGAAACTTAAGTTTAGTCCATTGTTATTTTTGTAACCTCTAGCCTTATCTGTTGGTTTACTTTTTGACTTGTACTCTTTGTCCCTTCCTGTCATGGCTTGTTTATCATTTCCCAAATTAATATCTTTCTCTCTTGTCTCTACTCTTTAATTTACCATATCTTTCCACATTTGATCCCTTGCTCCCACAATTTAGTTCAAAACCCTTTCTACCTCCCCAGTTATGTGATTTGCAAGAACACTCCCAGCATGGTTCAGGTGTAGGCCTTCCCAACTGTACAGCCCCTGCTTTCCCCATGAACTGGAACCCACTTCTCCCACACTAATCTTTGAGCCACACATTCATCTCTGTAATCATATTGCCCTATGGCAATTTGCATGTGTGGCTCAAGTAATAATCCAGAGATTATTACCTTTGATGTTCAGCTTAATTTGGTACCTGGTTTCTCATACTGACTATGTAGAATCTCTTTCCTGGTCCTACCTATATTGTTGGTAACTACATGGACCCTGATGACTGGATCCTCCCCCTCCCACTGCAAGTTCCTCTCCAGCCCTGAATCCTGGCACCGGGCAGGCAGCACAGCCTTCTGGACACTTGCTCATGCTGCAGAGAACGGTGCCAATCCCCCTCACTATACTGTCCCCTACTAGCAGTACATTCCTGTTCATCACTCCCACTTGAACAGCTTTGTGTGCCATGGCCAGCCTACTCATCCACCTTGCTTTCGTCCACACGGGTTGTGAGCACTTCAAACCTATTTGACAATTGCAAAGCCTGAGGCTCCTCCGCTACTGTCTGCTCAATCCCATTGCCTTGCCTCACTGATGGTCACATCCTCCTGTCCCTCACTGCTAACGAAAACAGACGACCCTATTCAAAGAGGCATGACCATCTTCTGCCCAGGTATTTCTCACCCTCCCTTATGTAGTGCAGTGTCTGTAGTTCAGCTTCCAGATCAATAATCCCGCTCCAGAATCCCTCTAGCTGATTACACTTTCTGCAGACTTTTAATTTTTTTTTATTATTCATTCATTTTTAAGCCACGATTTAAGCCAAGGTTGTAATTTTTCACAAACCTCATGTAAAAAAAATGGATCTTAGTTTTTCGGGGGAATCAAAGCCAAAAAATTTCAGAACTAAAATATATGTTGGAGCCGTTTAGGATGTTTTAGGATGCTAAAATCATGAAAATTGTTGCAGTGCAATTCAGCGTCTGATGGAGGGAGGGGAAAAAATGCAGTTATTTTAAAAGGTGGAAATTGATGGTGGGGTCTTATACAATGGACAAGGAAATTAACGAATGCCACCGGTTGAAAGTAAGCCCTATAACCTTTTAGTTGATTGAGAGACATTTTGCTTTTGCATTTTTCTCAATATTTTGTTATGGTCTTTGTGTTGTGCTGTGTGGGTCCCAACAAGCACGCGTGCCAGGCCCTCAAATATTATTTGTGTCAAAGCCGACCCTTAAATGTTTCTCTGAAAATTTGGTCAACCTTTAAATGAGCATACAGAGGAATTCTATTTGTGGCTGCTTGCATAGAATTTTACAACCTGGCAAAAGGCCATTCGGGCCAACTGGTCTCTTTGTTTGGATTTATTAGTATTGTAGCCATCTTCTATTTATGGCCTTTCCTACAAGTGGGAACACCTTCCCTGTGTCTGCCTTGTTGAACCCCTTCATAATTTTGAGGTTAGGGCATCACTCAGTTTTCTCTTTTGTAAACAGTTTGCTCAGTCTTGTCTGAGGCCAGAATTGGAGGAGTGCAGAGATTTCGGAGGGTTGTACAAGGTTATAGGGACGTGAAGGAGTTCTTTAGATTTCATGAAGGCATGGCCTCCAGTGGTGGAGTGATAAAAACTGGGGAGTGCACAGCCACACCCTGTGGCGTTGTTAACAGACAGGTGAATCTTTGGTTACCTGAATTCACAAGAGGGGATGTAATTCGGATGAAATTGTACGGACTCAAAATATCGTTTGTGATCTTTGGTTTTGGTGTAAGCTGGTACTCATAGTTGCCCCAAGACTTGAGATATTGCAGACAACATTGCGTTCCAGGTGTGCAGATACATTGAACATGTAAATAAGACTTCTAAGGATAGTGTTTCATGAATTTGATTTTGGATTTGTTGAAATTCCCTAAAATAGTAGCCATAAATAACCTTAGCAAACCAATAATTCTGTGCAAATTTGCATTCGCTATGATCGCAGACTGTATTAAGGTATAACTGTAGAAAAATTCCTTTTCCAGTGTCTCTATGTAAGTCATGAAGGGCCAAAGATACAGTTGTTTTGAAGACAAACATGACAGCCAGTTTGTGCAGAATGTAACGAACAGCAATGAGATGAATGACTGACTAATTTGTTTGAGGGTGTTGGCTGAGAGTTAAATATTGGCTAGAAGACTTGGAGGACTTCCCTGCTCCCTTTTGATCTTTTGTGTCCACCTGACCAGCCTTGGTTTAATGTCTCACCCAAAAGATGGCACCCACGACAGTGCTGCAGTCACTTAACACTGCTGTGGAGTAACAGCCTAGGTTATATGTTCAAGTGCTGGGGTAGTGCTTCGACCCACAGCCTTTTGTCTGTGATAATAGTGCTGCTACTGAGCCAAGGCTGGCGCTACTGACGTGTCCTATCATGAACCAAATACAATGACAAGTGCTACCATGAGCCAAGGTAGTCACAACTGACTAGTGCTATCGTTGAGCTAAGACTGACATTACTGATCAAGTAAATTGGAAATTAAGAACCTTGTTCTATGCTTTTTTGAAATGTGGTTTGAAAGATATGTGCTTTTGAAGTTCTTTGTGTGTGTTTGTGTGTATAGTGACGAAAAGAAAAGATACCTATTAATATGGTGAGTTGGCAATCTGTCTTTCACTTTTTAGGACCAGAGTCCAAATCCAGCCTATGGTAATAAAATTAATGTCTACACAGCTGTAATGTTCCTATGCAAAATGGATGGGTCCAACTCATTTTCTGGAGCCACAGTGTACAACAAAAAATGCTCAAAGCTTGGCACAAATTGGAACTGAATGGATGTTCTCTTCCAGAAAGGCACTGAGGACGATAGGTTTTGGACATGGATATGTGTGTGAGGTGTCGAATGGCCCAGTCGTGGGTTGAATTGAAGTGTACTCTTAGAAATATTATAAAGTCCTTTCTTCCACTGACACTGAGTGCTGCACATATCCTACCTCACACCAGGTTCAGTTCACCATGACCCCTGTACGTGCAGACCTACATTTGCCCCCTGTCCTGCAACACCTTAATTTTAAAATTCCCATCTCTGTTTTTAAATCTCTCCATGGCCTCATTGCTTCATATCCCTATAACCTCCTATAACACCACCCCCCCTAGAAATCTCTGTGCTCCTCCAATTTTTGCCTCTTGTCCATCTCAAGTTTTTATCACTCCACCACTGGAGGGCATGCCTTCAGCTGTCTAGGTACGAAGCTCTGGAGTTGTCTCCCCAAAGCACTCCGCATTTCTTCTCCCCTCGCCCCCTTTATGATGCTTTTTAAACCTATCTTTTTGTCACCTGTCCTTAATGTTGGCTTGTGTGTCTCATTGTCAAATTATGGCTGGTTGTGCTCCTGTGAAACGCCTAGGATATTTTATTACATCAAGGGTGCTTTTTAAATGCAAATTTGTTGTTATCTTGTTAACTACCCTGCTTTTGTGCTGGCAGCAACTGCTAGTATGAATGGAGCTGCCATGGCAATCCATATATTTGATCCAAATGACATTCATACAGGAGAGCCATTAATTTAGCTTTATCCTTTATTTTTTAGGACAATGACTAATGAATGAGCTAAGAGGCTTTGGTATTCTAAATTACTTTATTGTTGGAATTAAGTTGAGAAACACTGACAGCTGTGTTGTAGGCCTTACTGCGCATCAGAAAAAGCCCAGATTAAAATGGGGCATTTCAGCAAAGCAGTAAATGCTTCCCAAGATCATAGCGTTTACTCTTGTTTTGAGCTTTTAAAAGGATGAACATAATACTAGAGTGAAAAGAAATCACCTTTGAATCCAACTGATCCTCTGCTGGCCCCCTATGCTGTAAAGACAGACTTGCATTTATATAGCATCTTTCAAAACTACTGTTGTAATGTAGGAAACAAAGCAGCATATATACACAAAACAAGCTCTCTCAAACAGCAAAACGTGATAATGATGAAACAATGTGTTTTTTGTGATGTTGATTGAGGCCCTTGACCAGAATACCAGGGAGAATTCTCCAGTTCTTCTTTGATATGCCATAGGATATTTTGCATCCACCCAAGCAAGTAGATGGAACCTCAGTTTAGCACCATAAAGCATAAGAGCAGAAGTAGGCCATTCGGCCCATCGAGTCTGCCGTTCAGAGAGATCGTGGCTGATCTGATAATTCTCAACCCCACTTTCCTGCCTTTTCTCCATAACTCTTGATTCCCTTAGTGATTAAAAATCTGTCTACCTCCGCCTTGAATGTACTTAACGACCCTCTGCAGTAACGAATTCCACAGATTAACTACCCTCAGGGAAGAAATTCCTCCTCATCTCTGTTTTAAATGGGCAACCCCTTATTCTGAGATTAAGCCCTCTGGCCCTAGACTCTCCCACAAGAGGAAACAACCTCTTAGCATCTAAAACAAAAATTGTTGGAAAACCGCAGGAGGTCTGACAGCATCTATATTCGTATGATTCTTCATCAGAACTAAAGACAAATAGAAATGTGGTGAAATATAAGCTATTTAAGAGGGGGTGGGACAGGTGGAGCTAGATAGAGAGCCAGTGATAGGTGGAGGCAAAGGAGAGATTGCCCAAGATGTCATAAACAAAAGGTCAAAGGAGTGTTAACGGTGGTGATATTAGCTAAAGGATGTGCTAATGGAGACATTAAGGGTAGAAAGCAGAATGAGCAAGCAACGCATGACCCTAGTGGGGGTGGGGTGAGGGGAAGGGATCGAAATAGGCTAAAAGGTAGAGATAAAACAATGGATGGAAATAAATTTTAAAAATAATAGTAGAAATAGGTGGGAAAAGAAAAATATATATAATTATTAGCAAAAAGAGGATCAAAAAGGGGCTGGGGATGGAGGAGAGAGTTCATGATCTGAAGTTGTTGAACTCAGTGTTAAGTCTGGAAGGCTGTCAAGTGCCAAATCTGAAGATGAGGTGCTGTTCCTCCAGTTTGCTTTGAGTTTCACTGGAACATTGCGGCAGGCCAAGGATGGACATGTGGGCATGTGAGCAGGGTGGTGTGTTGAAATGGCAAGCGATAGGGAGGTCTGGGTCATGCTTGCGGACAGTCCGAAGGTGTTCTGCAAAGTGGTCACCCAGTCTGCATTTGGTCTCTCCAATGTAGAGGAGACCGCATTGGGAGCAGCAAATGCAGTAGACTAAAGTGAGGGAAGTGTAAGTGAAGTGCTGCTTCACTTGAAAGGAGTGTTTGGGCCCTTGGATGGTGAGGAGGGGGGAGGGAAGTAAAGGGGCAGGTTTTGCACCTTCTGTGGTTGCATGGGAAGGTGCCATGGGAGGGGTTGAGGTGTAGGGGGTGATGGAGGAGTGGACTCGGGTGTCCTGGAGGGAGCGGTCCCTACGGAATGTTGACAGGAGGGTGAAAGGAAGATGTGTTTGGTGGTGGCATCATGCTGGAGTTGGCAGAAATGGCGAAGGATAATCCTTTGAATGCGGAGGCTGGTGAGGTGATAAGTGAGGACAAGGGGGACCCTATCATGGTTCTGGGAGGGAAAGGAAGGTGTGAGGGCGGATGCACAGGAGATGGGCCGGACACGATTGAGGGCCCTGTCAACAACCGTGGGTAGAAAACCTCGGTTAAGGAAGAAGGAAGACATGTCAGAAGAACTGTTTTTGAAAGTGGCATCATCAGAACAGATGCGACAGAGGTGAAGGAACTGAGAGAATGGGATGGAGTCCTTACAGGAAGCAGGGTGTGAGGAGCTGTAGTCAAGGTAGCTGTGGGAGTCGGTCTGCTTGTAATGAATATTGACGGATAGTCTGTCACCAGAAATTGAGACAGAGGTCAGGGAAGGGAAGTGTCAGTGATGGACCAAGTGAAAAGGATGGAGGGGTGGAAATTGGAAGCAAAATTAATACATTTTTCCAGGTCCAGACGAGAGCATGAAGCAGCACCGAAGCAATCATGAATGAACTGGAGAAAGAGTTGTGGAAGGAGGCCTGAGTAGGACTGGAACAAGGAATGTTCCACATATCCCATAAAGAGACAGGTATAACTGGGGCCCATGCGGGTACCTATGGCCACACCTTTTATTTGGAGGAAGTGAGACAAGTTTAAGGAGAAATTGTTCAGAGAGAGAACAAATTCAGCCAGACAGAGGAGAGTGGTGGTAGATGGGGATTGTTCGGACCTCTTCAAGGAAGAAGCGGAGAGCCCTCAGACCATCCTGATGGGGGATGAAGGTTTAGAGGGCTTGGATGTCCATGGTGAAGAGGAGATATTTGGGGCCGGGAAACTGGAAATTGTTGATATGATGTAGGGTGTCAGAGGAATCGCAGATGTAGGTAGGAAGAGACTGGACAAGGGGAGAGAGAATGGGATCAAGATAGCAAAAAATGAGTTCCATGGGGCAGGAACAGGCTGACCCGATCGGTGTGCTGGGACAATCTTGTTTGTAGATTTTGGGTAGGAGGTAGAAGCTGGCTGTCTGAGCTTGGGAGACTGAAGTTGGAAGCTGTGAAGGGAAGATCTCCAGAGGAGATGAAGTCAGTGACAGTCCTGGAAACAATCGCTTGATGTTCAGTGGTGGGGTCCTGGTTCAGGTGGAGGTAGGAGGAAGTGTCTGCGAGTTGGCGCTCAGCCTCTGTGAGGTAGAGGTCAGTACACCAGACAACACCCCCATCCTTGACAGCAGGTTTGATGACAATGTCAGAGTTAGACCTGAGAGAACGGAGTGTAGCAAGTTCAGAAAGAGACTGGTTAGAGTGGGTGAGAGGAGCAGAGAAGTTGAGACAATGCTTAGCAGCTACCCTGTGAAGCCCCCTATGAATCTTATACGTTTCAAAAAGGTCACCACTCATTCTTCTAAACTCCAGTGAGTACAGGCCCAACCTACTCTACCTATCCTCATATGAAAATCTTTCCATACCTAGAATCAGCCTAGTGAACCTTCTCTAGACTGCCTCCAATGCCAGTATATCTTTCCTTCGATAAGGGGACCAAAATTGTTCACAGTATTTATTCTGTGTGTGGTCTAACTAGTGCCTTGTATATTTTTAGCAAGACTTCCCTATTCTTACACTCCATTCCCTTTGAAATAAAGGCCAACATTCCATTTGCCTTCCCTATTACCTGTTGAACATTTATGTTAGCTTTTTGGGACTCATGCATAAGGACTCCCAAGTCCCTCTGTGCTGCAGCCTTTCTGCAGTCTTTCTCCATTTAAATAATAATCAGCTCCTCTATTCTTCCTGCCAAAGTGCAGAACCTCGCATTTTCCCACATTATATCCCATCTGCCACCTTTTTTGCCCACTCACTTAACCTGTCTATATCCCTCTGTAGACTCTTCTGTCTTTCTCACTACTTGCCCCACCTAATTTTGTACCATCTGCAAATTTGGCAAAAGTACATTCACTTCCCTCATCTAAGTCATTAATATATATTGTAAATAATTGAGGCTCCAGCACTGATCCCTGTGGCATTCCACTAGTTACAGGTTGCCATCCTGAAAATGCCCTCCTTATCCCCGAGTCTGTCTTTATTAGTTAGCCAATCCTCTATCCATGCTAATATACTAACCCAAAACCATGGGCTCTTATCTTATTAAGGTACCTTATCAAATGCCTTTTGGAAACCCAAATATATTACACTTACTGGTTCCCCTTTGTCTGTACTGCTAGTTACCACCTCAAAGAATTCTAATAAACTTGTCAGGCATGAATTCCCCTTCATGAAGCCATGCTGACTCTGCTTGATAAGATTATGTAATTCTAAATGCTCTGCTATTCCATTCTTTTTAATAGACTCTTAACATTTTCCCAATGACAGATGTTAAGCTAACTGGCCTATAGTTACCTGTTTTTTGTCTCCCTTTTTAAATAAGGGTATTACCTTGGCAGTTTTCCAATCCTCTGGGACTTTTCCAGAATCTAAAGATTCTTGGAAGATTACTACCAGTGCATTCACTATCTCTGTAGCTACTTACTTTAATATCCTAGGATGCAACCCATCAGGTCCAAGGGACTTATTGGTCTTTAGCCCCATTAGTTTCCCAAGTACTTTTTCTCTAGTGACAGTTATTGCATTTATTTCCTCCCCTTCTTTTGCCCCTTGATTATTTAGTATTGGAATGCTATTAGTGTCTTCTACCGTGAAGACTGAAGCAAAATATTTTATTCAACTCCTCTGTCATTTCCTGATTCCCCACTTTTATTTCCACAGCCTCATTCTGTAAGGGGCCTATGCTCACTTTGGCCTCTCTTCCTTTTTATATATTTAACGAAGCTCTTACTGTCTGTCTTTATATTACTTGCTAGTTTACCCTCAGAGTTTATTTTCCTCCTCTTTATTAATGCCTCATCAGTACTGCACTGGAATATCAGCTTTAATTTTTGTACTCAAGTCCTGCAGTGGGACTTGAACCCAGAAGCTTATGGATCTAAAGATTCTTGGAAGATTACTACCAGTGCATCCACTATTCCTGTAGCAGCTACTTGAATATCCTAGGATGCAACCCATCAGGTCCAAGAGTGCTACCAATTGAGTCATAGCTGACACTGGGAAAACATTTGCATGACAAATAACTTGTGGTGGGAAAATATGTTACAAAAGCCCAAAGGTAATTCTGAACTTTGGCACAGAGTCTGAAGATGTCAGTCTACTTCACTAGATTTTAACTGCCAGATTGTCATGTCAGTCAGCTAAGGGATTTTTAAGGGCGAATGCACTACCAGATGATGTAAATCCAGTTTGATTTATTTTTAAATCAATTGGAAATTGGCCTTGTCCATCCTGAAATTTAAATTGTCTCAACAGTGTTGAAATACAGAATGCCTCTCCTTGCCAGTTCTCTTGGCTCATACCACTGGAGCACTATCCTTAAACTTGAAGCCAGTGGATGCCTTTGCAACTATGCAGAAAGGGCTTCAGTATATAGATTTTGAACAAAAACAAAAATACCTGGAAAAACTCAGCAGGTCTGACAGCATCTGCGGAGAGGGATACAGTTGACTTTTCAAGTCTGTATGACCCTTCATCAGAGCTAAAAAAAATATAGAAATGAGATGAAATATAAACTGGTAGAGGGGGAGGGACAGGAGGAGCTCGATAGGGGGCCAGTGATAGGTGGAGGCCAAGGAGAGATCGCCAAAGATGTCATAGACAAAAGGACAAAGGGGTGTTGATGGTGGTGATATCATCTAAAGGATGTGCTAATTAAGGGTAACAAGCAGGACAAGCTAGTGGCAGATGGCTCTAGTGCGGGTGGGGTGGGAGGAAGGGATCGAATTGGGCTAAAAGGTGGAGATGAAACATTAGATCGAATTAAATTTAAAAATAGGTGGGGAAAGAAAAATATATTTGTAAAAAAAATGATAAATTATTGGAAAAAGGGGGTGGGGATGGAGGAGGGAGTTCATGATCTGAAATTGTTGAACTCAATATTAAGTCCAGAAGACTGTAAAGTGCCTAGTCGGAAGATGAGGTGCTGTTCCTCCAGTTTGCTTTGAGCTTCACGGGAACAATGCAGCAAGCCAAGGACGGACATGTGGGCATGAGAGCAGTGTGGAGTGTTAAAATGGCAAGCGACAGGGAGGTCTGGGTCATGCTTGTGGACAGACCGAAGGTGTTCCGCAAAGCGGTCACCCAGTCTAAGTTTAGTCTCTCCAAAGTAGAGGAAAACCGCATTGGGAGCAGCGAATGCAGTAGACTAAATTGAGGCAAGTGCAAGTGAAGTGCTGCTTCACTTGAAAGGAGTGTCTGGGCCCTTGGACGGTGAGGAAGGGGGGAAGATTTTGAAGTCAAGCCATGGCATATTAGCAGATTCAGTTATACAGAGTAACATGTATGTCGGAAACCTGCTTTGAATAATCAAGGGTTGCTCAAAGGAGAGCCTGGATGACAGAAAGTATCCCATACTCCAGTGCTGACATCTGTCACTGAGTATTTCTTTCTGTCCCCAAAATCATCTGCACCAGTTGATGATTTCAAGAAAAAAAAATACTCGTGGTAATGTTGAGTTCCCGCATTAAAACTTATGATCATAGCGATAGTCTCCTATCAAAGTAGAAAGTGGAACAAAATTAACTGGTGGGTGCAGTATTGAAAGAGCTGTTCCATTCATTTTTGGGTTACTGTAAAGTAGCCATACTGGAAACAATTGTGAAATGCGTGATTCACACTTTACTTTCAAAAGAAGGTGTTTCTCCCTTTTAGAGGATATTGCATCTCCTCATCCTCTTCCTCTCTTTCTGTGCCTTACGCAAGAGCCTATTGTGTGCATTCTCTTCAGTTCTTATCCTTGTGTTTTTGGCACTAATTTTGCATTTGAACTATATAAAGAAATTCTGGGGGTGGCTTTTGTGTCCTTTGAGGGTGTGGATTTCTTTGAGCTTTTCTTTGTCCTTTAGCAAATGATTTTAAAGTGTGCAAAATCCTGACTCAAATGTGAATAAGTAAGATTGACACCTGTTTTACCATAATTACTCTATTAGTGCTTTCATTTGCAGAGTCTTGATCAGGGATAGATACTAGATAATTGTTTTCAAATTTATCTGGAAATACAGATGCAAGCCAGCAGGCCCCTTACATGAGTTCCCAAAAGATCAAAAATAGTGCTCTAATTGTAGCAAGTATCTTTTAATTAATATAGCAAGATAACATGGCTTGCTAGTGATGCACTGGTGTCAGCTTAAGTAGGCACATACTACAGATAATGGACTGTTGAAATGCTTAACCAATTTCGATATCTTTGCTGTTTCCCCTCAAGCCTCTGTGCTCTTTGAGCTACGTTGGCTCCTGGGCTGCCAGTGCCTCAATTTTAAAATTCACATCCTTGTTTTCAAGTCACTACCTCGCTGCTCCTTTTCTCTGTTGCAGCCTCCTTAGGCAGCCCCTTGAGGTTGAGGGTGACTTGCTTCCACGCTAAAAATTAGTTCTCAGGTGACTAAAGAGCCCAATGCGCAACCTACAGTCTCTGCCACAGGTGGGGCAGACGGTGGTAAGAGGAAAGGGTGGGTGTGTTGCCTGGGTTACCACATGCTGTTGATGCTTGGCTTCAGGTAGCCCTTGGCGATGAGACTCTAGGTGTTCAGCTCCTTCCCGGAGGCGAAGCCCACATCCCGTGAATGAATAAAACCGCCTGCCTGAGTGTAAAGCAAGAGGTGCCGTGATACAACCGAGTTGATGGTCTGATACTCAGCAAGTGAGCAATTTTAGCAATAAAGAAGCAGCCCCGTGTCAATGGTCATATAGCTCCTCCTGGTTATCTTCCAGAATTAAGTGGTTTAAATGTATAATGATAATTTGCCAGAATAGCCCAATTTCAGATTTTGTACAACCTTAGGAGTTTTTCCAATTTGAAAACCATTGCACTACAAGTCTCTCTGAGAAAGAGATGTGCGCTCAGAGCTAGGGTAACCCTTACTGAATTATTCATAGAATTTCTTGGTCCATTATTTAAAGAAATTGGGAACCAGTTTATTGTAATAATTTAATAACTACTTAGTGAATTTCCTTACTGAGTGAGCATACTAGTGATGTGTGGTGTACAAGCTATTTTGCTTTGTATTATTGAAATTTAAATACCTCCCAAATTTGTATCAGGTAGTACCTACTCCGTCAAAATTATTGTAATTTGAAGCTTCCTGTTGGGTAACACTTAGATTATCATATTGCAGAGTTCGCTTTTCGGTAATTGTAGCTTGCACCTTAGGCTAATGTTCATGATTCAAGGGCAGCCACTGTGTGTATGTGAGGAGTTGAGATGGAAATGTTCAGTTTTCGTCAGCAGCTGGACACTGTTGGGAGTGGTTGTAACACTGATATACAGCAACCAAAAGTAAATTAAATAGAAACAGAAAATGCTGGGTGCACTCAGCACGTCTGGCAACATCTGTGGGGAGAGGAATGCCGTTAGTTCACATTTCAGATCAATGACCTTGGATCAGAACTTGTCACCCACAATGAAGTCCTGACCATCGACCTGAAACTTTAACTCTATTTCTGTCTTTGTTTCTTTTTTTCTGTGTCTCTCGAGCCTTCTCTTTCTGCACTGTCCCCCCCCTTTCTGTGCCCGCCCGCTGTCGCCTTTTCCGCGCGTGCTGCCCCCCTTCCGCGCGCACTGCCCCCCTTCCGCGCGCGCTGCCCCCCTTCCGCGCGCGCTGCCCCCCCCCTCCGCGCGTGCTGGCCCCCCCTTCCGCGCGTGCTGGCCCCCCTTCCGCGCGCGCTGCCCCCCTTCCGCGCGCGCTGCCCCCCTTCCGCGCGCGCTGCCCCCCCTTCCGCGCGCGCTGCCCCCCCTTCCCGCGCGCTCTGCCCCCCTCCCGCGCGCTCTGCCCCCCTCCCGCGCGCTCTGCCCCCCTCCCGCGCGCTCTGCCCCCCTCCCGCGCGCTCTGCCCCCCTCCCGCGCGCTCTGCCCCCCTCCCGCGCGCTCTGCCCCCCCTCCCGCGCGCTCTGCCCCCCTCCCGCGCGCTCTGCCCCCCTCCCGCGCGCTCTGCCCCCCTCCCGCGCGCTCTGCCCCCCTCCCGCGCGCTCTGCCCCCCTCCCGCGCGCTCTGCCCCCCTCCCGCGCGCTCTGCCCCCCTCCCGCGCGCTCTGCCCCCCTCCCGCGCGCTCTGCCCCCCTCCCGCGCGCTCTGACCCCCTCCCGCGCGCTCTGACCCCCTCCCGCGCGCTCTGACCCCCTCCCGCGCGCTCTGACCCCCTCCCGCGCGCTCTGACCCCCCTCCCGCGCGCTCTGACCCCCTCCCGCGCGCTCTGACCCCCTCCCGCGCGCTCTGACCCCCTCCCGCGCGCTCTGCCCCCCTCCCGCGCGCTCTGCCCCCCTCCCGCGCGCTCTGCCCCCCTCCCGCGCGCTCTGCCCCCCTCCCGCGCGCTCTGCCCCCCTCCCGCGCGCTCTGCCCCCCTCCCGCGCGCTCTGCCCCCCTCCCGCGCGCTCTGCCCCCCTCCCGCGCGCTCTGCCCCCCTCCCGCGCGCTCTGCCCCCCTCCCGCGCGCTCTGCCCCCCTCCCGCGCGCTCTGCCCCCCTCCCGCGCGCTCTGCCCCCCTCCCGCGCGCTCTGCCCCCCTCCCGCGCGCTCTGCCCCCCTCCCGCGCGCTCTGCCCCCCTCCCGCGCGCTCTGCCCCCCTCCCGCGCGCTCTGCCCCCCTCCCGCGCGCTCTGCCCCCCTCCCGCGCGCTCTGCCCCCCTCCCGCGCGCTCTGCCCCCCCTCCCGCGCGCTCTGCCCCCCTCCCGCGCGCTCTGCCCCCCTCCCGCGCGCTCTGCCCCCCTCCCGCGCGCTCTGCCCCCCTCCCGCGCGCTCTGCCCCCCTCCCGCGCGCTCTGCCCCCCTCCCGCGCGCTCTGCCCCCCTCCCGCGCGCTCTGCCCCCCTCCCGCGCGCTCTGCCCCCCTCCCGCGCGCTCTGCCCCCCTCCCGCGCGCTCTGCCCCCCTCCCGCGCGCTCCGCCCCCCTCCCGCGCGCTCCGCCCCCCTCCCGCGCGCTCCGCCCCCCTCCCGCGCGCTCCGCCCCCCTCCCGCGCGCTCCGCCCCCCTCCCGCGCGCTCCGCCCCCCTCCCGCGCGCTCCGCCCCCCTCCCGCGCGCTCCGCCCCCCTCCCGCGCGCTCCGCCCCCCCTCCCGCGCGCTCTGCCCCCCTCCCGCGCGCTCTGCCCCCCTCCCGCGCGCTCTGCCCCCCTCCCGCGCGCTCTGCCCCCCTCCCGCGCGCTCTGCCCCCCTCCCGCGCGCTCTGCCCCCCTCCCGCGCGCTCTGCCCCCCTCCCGCGCGCTCTGCCCCCCTCCCGCGCGCTCTGCCCCCCTCCCGCGCGCTCTGCCCCCCTCCCGCGCGCTCTGCCCCCCTCCCGCGCGCTCTGCCCCCCTCCCGCGCGCTCTGCCCCCCTCCCGCGCGCTCTGCCCCCCTCCCGCGCGCTCCGCCCCCCTCCCGCGCGCTCCGCCCCCCTCCCGCGCGCTCCGCCCCCCTCCCGCGCGCTCCGCCCCCCTCCCGCGCGCTCCGCCCCCCTCCCGCGCGCTCCGCCCCCCCTCCCGCGCGCTCCGCCCCCCCCTCCCGCGCACGCCCTCCTTCACACCTCCCCCTCCCTCTCCCTCTCCCTCCCCCCTCCTGCCTTCCCCCCCCAACCTTGCTCTGCGCCTACAATACACTCATATCTTGTTAATGGGTTATGCCCAGCACTGATCTATGTGGCAGGTCACTAGTTACACTTTGGTAACCTGAAAATGACCTATTTATCCCAGTTCTGTTTCCTGTTCCTGTAATTCACAAATCCTCTATCCATGCCCCTATGTTACCCCAACATCTTCAGCCCTTATCTTGTGTGTTAACCTAAGGTTGTACCTTACTGAATGCCTTTTGGAAATCTAAATACACTACATGTTTAAATCAAACCTTACTTTTTTGCTTATTTCAAAAGTGGGCTCTGCTGAACCAAAAGATGGCTGCTACAGGTCACATGATTCACAAGTTGGCTACAGTTTCTGGAAATGTCCACAGCAGTTACAGGACAAAAGCTCATTTCTCATCCTTGTGGAATCTTACCTCTCAATGTGAGGACACATTACAATCAACGAAACCAGGGGCCAGCAAACGATCTGTCTCCCCAGCCTGGCTCTATAACAAAGGGAGAGCCATTAAAACTTGTTATACCTGCAGAGATGCAAATAGTCACCATCTATCTCGTAAATGTGAACTATGGATTTTGACCAAAAGCATAGAAACTGCTTGTTAGCCTGCAACTGTCTCATTAATGAGCAACATCACATGACCTAAGCTTCTGGCCCTTGGAAAGTTTTAGTATTACATTTCTAGACTTGCAAGTCAGTCTGCTGTTTAACCTCCAGCCTGAAAACAGCAGGACTCCAGGCTAACCAGCAGCCTCCATCAAGTCTAAGCTTCCTCAAAACCTGTTTCTTTGGAAGATTCCTGCCATCGCCAGCCATACAGACCAAGTCTCTCTATACTAACCTCATCTCGCTGCGTCACCATCAAAGGTAAAAGGAATTCTGCAACCCTTGCTTCAGCTAGATGAACCGGCCTGAACTGCCATTCCACCTTGAAGGTACCCTCACTGGACTCTGGCAATCACGTGAACTGATATCCATATCTGTGGTTATTTTTCTTTCAAGTTATTCATATTTGTTTAAAAAAAACCTTCCACTTTCCTACCTTCTTATTGTGTGTGTTTGTGTGTTTGTGTGTGTATGAAGTTGCGACCATCCTCGGGTTTGAATGTATGAATAAATTATACTTCTGATTTAACCCTAAAGAGAGTTTGCTGCAAGTCACTTAAAAAATTGACCTCATGAGCAGAGGGTTTGGGGAAGCATGCCACACCCTATCAAAAATTAAAACACCTCTGCAAATGGACAGGCAGCCAGAAAATAAAGGAATTCAGGTTTGCCTCTCTCCATTGTCCGTAACAACTCTAATAAATTTGTCAAGCACTTTGTAAAACCATTTTATCTCTGCCTGATTGTATTATGATTTTCTAAATGCTGTGCTACTAATACTTTAATAATGGATTCGAGCATTTTTGAACAGGTCCCCATCATCACAGAATCCTGTCTTCAGCCAATTTGATTCACCACGTGATGTCAAGAAGCAGCTGAAGACACTGGATACTGCAAAGGTTATGGGCCCTGACAATATTCCAGCAGTAGTACTATAGACTTGTGCTCCCGAACTTGCTGCGCCCCTAGTCAAGCTGTTCCAGTACAGTTACAACACTGGCACTGTGGAAAATTGCCCAGGTATATTCCATACACAAAAAGCAGGACAAATCCAACCTGGCCAATTACCACCCCGTCAGTCTACACTTCATCAATAAACTGATGGAAGGAGTCATCAATAGTGCTATTAAGCGGCACTTACTTAGCAATAACCTGCTCACTGATGCTCAATTTGGACTCTGCCAGGGCCACTCAGCTCCTGATGAACAGCCTTGGTTCAAACATGAACAAAAGAGCTGAACTCCAGAGGTCATGTGAGAGTGACTATCCATTACATTAAGGCTGCATTTGACAGAATGTGGCATCAGGAAGCCCTAGCAAAATTGGAATCAATGGGAATCAGGGAAAACCTTCCGCTTGTTGGAGTCATACCTAGCACAAAGGAAGATGATTGTGGTTGTTGGAGGTCAATCATCTCAGCTTCAGGACATCACTGCAGGAGCTCCTCAGGGTGGTGTCCTAGGCCCAACCATCTTCAGCTGCCTCATCAATGACCTTCCATCATAAGGTCAGAAGTGGGGATGTTCGCTGATGATTGCACTATGTTCAGCACCATCCGCGACACCTCATACTGAAGGAGTCCATGTCCAAATGCAGAAGACCTGGACAATATCCAGGCTTGGGCTGGCAAGTGGCAAGTAACATTCATGCCACACAAGTGTCAGGCAATGACCATCTCCAACAAGAGAGAATTTAACCATTGGTCCTTGACATTTAATGGCATTATCATCGCTGAAATCCCAACTATTAACACCCTGGGATTTACCATTGACCAGAAACTGAACTGGACTAGCCATATAAATATTTTGGCTATGAGAGCAGGTCAGAGGCAAATCCTGTGGTGAATAACTCACCTCCTGACTCCCCAAAGCCTGTCTACCATCTACAAAGCACAAGTCAGGAGTGTGATGGAACACTCTCTACTTGCCTGGATGAGTGCAGCTCCAACAACACTCAAGAAGCTCAACACCATCCAGGACAAAGCAGCCCGTCTGATTGGCACCTCATCCACAAACATTCACTCCCTCCACCACTGACGCACAGTGGCAGCAGTGTACACCATCTACAAGATGCACTGCAGGAATTCACCAAGGCTCCTTAGACAGCACCTTCCAAACCCACAACCAATACCATCTAAAAGGACAAGGGCAGCAGACACATGGGAACACCACCACCTGGAAGTTCCCCCCACGCCACTCACCATCATGACTTGGAAATATAGCGGCCGTTCCTTCACTGTTGCTGGGTCAAAATGCTGGAGCTCAGTCCCTAACAGCACTGTGGGTGTACCTACACCACATGGACTGCAGCGATTCAAGAAGACAGCTCACCACCACCTTCTCAAGGGCAATTAGGAATGGGCAATAAATGCTGGCCTAGCCAGCGACGCCCATGTCCCAAGAATTATTTTTTTTAAAATTCCCAATGACAGATGTTAGGTGACCTGGCCTATAGTTTCCTGCTTTTCTTGAATAGATGTGTTACATTTGCAGCTTGCCAATCTGCTGAGACTTCTCCAGAATCTCAGGAATTTTAGAAGATTACAACCAATGCATGCACTTTCTCTGTGGCCACTTCTTTTAAGACCCTAGGATGCAGGCCATCCGTTCCAGGGGACTTGTCAGCCTTTAGTCCCATTAGTTTTCCTTGTACTTTTTCTCTAGTAATTGTGATTGGTCCTCCCTCCCTTATGCCTTTTGATTTTCTGCTATTCCTGAGGTGCCTTTTGTGTCTTCGTCATGAAGCTGTTGATGTATATAATTTTATTGGAAATTAGTTTTTTTTTAAATGGAGGGTTAGTCTGTGGGTGTGTCTTAATTGGAATAGAGCCAGCTAGTCTGGATGCTTTGTATACAAGTTTTGTGATGTAAGCGAGGTAGAGGGCATTTGCATTTTGTTGAATAGAGCATTCAAGAAGGGGAGTGAAATCTGGCACCTAGCTAGCAGAGACCAAGCAATGTTTTTATTACTAATAAAATTGGTACTCTGGAAAAGGGTTTCATTGTTAGAAGAGGTGGAGTTCAAAGGGGCTGGTGATACAATGAGAATTTACAATCATTGAGATGTGCTGGGTATAACCGATAGCAGTTTGGTGTGAGCAGTGTAACATCAAAGCCTGTAACCTA
This sequence comes from Carcharodon carcharias, assembly GCF_017639515.1. Lineage (NCBI taxonomy): Eukaryota > Metazoa > Chordata > Chondrichthyes > Lamniformes > Lamnidae > Carcharodon > Carcharodon carcharias. Next base: position 23,991,127 of record NC_054498.1, read on the forward strand.
CCACTGTGTCTGAAAAGGAACCAAAGTGAAAGGAACCTCATTTTGAATTTGTATGGTGAAATTGCTTTGCCTGATACCTGCTTAAAGTCTATGGGTTGCTGTTGCCTTAGTAGAGATTAGTTTGGGAATTTGTTAAAAGCTATGATAGTAATTTGTAGCCATGTGTATATATTTATCTTGTGTAAATTAATAAATGTCTCTTGTAGTTTGATATAAAAACCTTTTGAGAGCTGGTGGTCTGATTCCTGAATTTAGAGTTGCATCTCAAACATACCACTTAAAATATAGGTTATGACAGTTGCTTAAAGTTTCTCCCTGGGAGTTTTAAATAAGTCAGCTTTACCAACTGCGGTTATGATAAGTCTTCTACTGTGAAAATAGTGACAAAATTCTTGTTCTTCCATTTCTTTATTTCCCATTATTAATTCCCCAGTCTCATCCTTTAAAAGCCCAATGCTCACTATAGCTACTCTCTTTCTTCCTTATATACTTGTAGAAGCTCTCACTATCCATTGTTCCGAATATCTGGTTCATGGTTCATACCGTTTTTCAGGTAATTCTTAGTTCTCGGAAGATTAAAGTTGTAAAGTTCAAGTCATTAAAATACTGGGCATTAGAGATTGCTGGAATATCTAAAAAAAAATTGGCAGTTCAAAAGGTGAACCATGTTTGTTTAATAAAGTCAAAATAGAAGAGAGAACCATAAAACAGCAGGTGGGCTTACTTAACTAAAGAGCTAAGAGTGATGTCTGTGATGCTTGCCATAACAAAGGCAGCCCAGAGAGATGTTTTTGTTTTGGGAGGTAGAACTAAATTAATGTTAAAGCGTTTAGTGAACCCTAACAGATTGTAAATCTTATTTAATTCCTCAGATTAAAGAAGACGTTATAAATGAAGGATAATTAACCTAAAGGTTAGTTTGAGGACAGCCCAGAGCAGGCTACATTGAATGGAATAGAAACAGAAAATGCTGAAAAAACTCAGCAGGCCTGGCAGCATCTGTGGAGAGAAAAACAGAGTTAATGTTTCGAGTCCAATACGGCTCCTTTTCTTCTGATGAGGATGGGTGGAGCTTAGGGAGGGGTTCTCTGGTTTCAATTAGCTGTGCATTTGCTGAGAGAGTTGGTTGCAGTTTGGGCCTCATTGTTTGCAGCTCACTGAGAGAAGATAGCCAAAGTAAATGACAGTTCATTAGACCTACACTGTAAGCAGAGTTAAAAACCCAATTTCTTCATTATCCATGTGTAATGTGAGTGGGGTTTAATATCAGTTTGAATTTTGTGATGGAGCAGAAATTGGAAGATTGTCTAGTTGTGAAACTAGTCGAAGAATCTACAGTGGTCTCCACGGAGTCTTGTGGCAAAGGAAGCAACAAGCAGAGTAGCTTGCAAATATTGGAAAATGAACCAGAACAAGGGACTGAGGCATTCTCAGTCAAGAGATGGTAAATGAAAGTTTTACCTGTGAGAATAGCTGGTGCTAAGGAGAATTCTCCAGGGCACTGTGGCATACTTACAGGTGGTCCCTATATAAGTGAATAACTTTAAGATTGATGTATCTTACAAGAGAATTCCTTGGAAGTAAGAAGTAAAGCTGAGCGCTTAACACGGAGTTGTAAACCATATTGTTAATCGTGGTTGTTTTATTTAAGTTTTTTATACACAAAGTTTGTGTCTTTAAAAAAAATCATGTAATATTGTGGCACAGTTCTATTGATTAAAACTAGGTTTTTGGACTTCTCTTTAAATGTTAACAGTCCCAAACCAGATTGTAACATTGTTTTTATATTTCTTGATATTCACTCTCTTGTTCTCATTTCTCCCTCTTTTTAGCCATCCTTTGCTTGTTTCTAAAATTTTCCCAATCTTCTAGTCTTCACAGCATTGTACACCTTTCAACTTGATACCATCCTTAACCTCCTTAGTTAGCGACAGATGGAGAAAAGGTTATATGCTTAGAAGCCAAAAGCACAGGATTGTTTGTGCAAAGCAACACCATTACGCCAATGGAGGGCAGCATGAGGGTGAGAAAAATCCTCAGCCTAGAAATGCCCTTCTCTGCAGTTCAATTTTACAGTGACTGTCCTCCTCTGGAACACAATCAAGCCAAATGGAGCAGATCATTGTGAAAGTTTCAAGAGTGCCTGTCCAAGATAATGCTATCAGTTGTCCCTTCGCTGATTTCCCATTTCTTAAGCAAAAGCATTTCGTTAGACTCAGAGGAACAACACCAATTTACATTTACATAGCGCCTCTAATGCAAAAAAAAATCCTATGGTGCTTCATAGGAGTATTATCAAACAAAATTTGACACAGCTACATAATTTGGACAGTGAGCTACATAAGGTGATATTAAGACTGATGTCTAGTTCATGGTTCATGTTAATATTTGAGATGTATTTGGGAAAATAAAGTTGTAAAGGTAAGGTAACTAAAATGCTGGGCTTTAGAGATTGCTGGAACATCTAAAAGAAAATGGCAGTTCCAAAGGTTACCCAGGTTTGTTTAATAGAGCCGGAATAGAAGCGATGGACCCATAAAACAGCCTAGTAGCTTATTTAGCTAGAGAACTAATGTCTACATTGCTTGCAAAGAAGTGCAGAGAGATGTTTTGTTTTGGGAGCTAGAGCTAAATTAGTTTAAAAGCATTCATTGAACCCGGAAAGGCTACGTCATCATGGAGATGGGTGAAGTTTAAGAAGGTTCTCTGGGGTTTCAATTTATCTGTGTTTGCTGGGAGAGGAAGTTGGTTGTAGTTTGGACCTTGCTTGCAGAGAAGCCCTGGGAGCTGTTAGCAGGCTCCAGGAAGTTAGGGCTCAGAGAAATCCTGAGGAGCTGAGATGGTGGAAGAAGTTCACTGGTTCTGTTCCAGGCATTTAGGGCTCAGGGAAACGTCCGAGCCATTTGTAGCTCAGTTCAGCTGGGAGGCTGGTATTCGAAGAAGCTTGGGGCAGTGCCAGCTTGGTGAAGCTAACAGTCTGCAAAAGAGTTGGAAGTGAGCCCTCAATTAGAGGCGGGAATGCAGCTTTGAATCTCATGGAATGTAGTCTCAGGAAGAGGGATTGAACCATTGGGAGGTGAACAGTCGAGAGGCAGTCTGAATTGGAGCAGATTTTGAAGGAATTTAGAGTCTAGATCTTCGAAAGTGAAGGGATTAAATCCCTTGAGAAGGAGACAGAGTTTTAATGAGGTATTGAAACTCTCAGCGGTTACTGATATCTGGGTGGATTGCTGAGAAATCTGTCTTGGTCATCTCTGCCATTTAATGTGCGGTGTGGTGCGTTCAATCACAGTTTGCCTGTTAATTCATATTTACCTCATTCATTCTGAATGTTAGAGTATAAATTGTTGAGTACGTATAGTAAAATTTATTTTGTTTGTTTCAAACTGTGGAATCTTGTGACTTTATTGTCCTAATGGAAAACTGGGATTTAAAACTTCGTCCACCTTAAACAAAAAGTTACTGGTTCCTAACCAGGTCGTAACAGACAGGTGGAGCTGGGCCTTAAAGAGTGCTTGAAGGAGGAGAGAGGCATGGAGAAGTTTAGGGAGTTATTCAAGTTTAGGACTAAACAGCTGAAGGCTGTCGACAGAGGATCGATTAAAATTAGGAATGTGCAAGAGACCAGAATAGGAGGGAAGAAAATATTGTTTTTCTACTTAATTAAACTTCAAAATTTAGGGGAATTTTCTGAAATTGGTGTGGCCCTTTTCTGTGCTCAAAGCATTTTGTGTCATGACTAAATGTAAGTAAGTTAATTAAAGGGAAAATTTCAAAAGGTCGTTCTGCTTGACATCATTCAAGCTGTGTGCCTGAGGGGTTGAATGTGTTGTGAATATCAACAGATGCTTCTAGTCTGAAAGCCATCAGGGAAAGCCACAGGAAATTCCTCAGACTGAAGTGATGGACACCTGTTATCAGTACCTTGGCCAAGTATCTGTGCCCAGTGTCCTGACATTTGAGGTAGTCTTCATTGCAATGCCATCTGCAAGGAGTAAGGTAAACATACATTCCCTTTCAGGCACTGAGCACAGCAAACCTCAGTTGGAGATACCAGTTACATAAATCTGAACAGACCATCTACTCCTGGTCTAGAATCCCTCTTAGCACTCATTTCCTACTCTCCTATCTTGGGATCTCATTTCATGGTAACTGTTAAAAAAAATATATATTACCACCGCAGGGCTGCAACACCAGGAGATAGAGAGTCCACCACAGACAGGAGAACAAGTTCAGATCGCTAAGTATCTTGTTTCCAATCGATATCATGACATATGACTACTTTGGTGAGACTGGTGAGGATCTCTGAAGAATTTTAAATGTGACCCTGTGCCTTGCATTTACTGTTGGTGCAGGACACTGGAGCTTTATCATTTGATCCTACCATCATAGAAGAAAATAAAAGGCCTCCCATTTAAGACAGAGTTGAGTATGTTTTTCTCTCAAAGTGGTGGAATTCTCTTCCACAGAAAGCAGTAGAGGCTGTCATTGAATTTATTCGAGGCTGAGTTACAGATTCTTGATAGACAAGGGAGTTGAGGGTTATGGGGCGCAAACAGGAAAGTGGAGTTGGGAGGCCCCAATCAGATCAATCATGATCTTCCCAAATGGCAGAGCAGGTCTGAAGGGTTGAATGGCCTCTCCTGCTCCCAGTCCTATGTTGTAACCTCTGAAGGAGTCAAAGCAAAAGCTTGCTTATTTCCGATGCTGAATTGTTATGGTTCAGAACTTGTGATACCAAAGCCAAAAAACTACTCATGTCCCTATAATAAAATTAATGTTGTGAATGAGATTAATTTGGCCAAATTAGATTGCTGATGTGGGTCCTGTGTTTCTGCTTAAGAATGCTTAAAGCTGCTTAAAGCTGACTTGATGTTAATTTTGCTGCCCAGTTGAGTTATAAATAATGGGATAATGGTACTTGCTGAATGAAAAGGTCCATCTGTGCAACTGTATTCGCCAAAACTTCTACAAAGCTCTACATTATTCTGTCAACGTTCCCCTAATATTGAATAAATGAACTGTTCTACAAGTCATTAGCAACAAAGACAGTTACTTACGCAGAAACATATCGAGAGCACTGGGTGTTACTAGCTTTTATGCTGACTTTTCAAACCAGACAGTATTCCTTTTGTTTTCCTTGCCCGAGATTTAATCTACAAGACACTGATTCCTACCCCAAGTCACTAGCTTCCAAAAAGTCTCCCACACATACTTTCAATGTGACAGCTCCTTCAATTTGATCTGGGCTGGCAGAAACAGAGATTATGCAGGAAGGCGTGAACAGAATTTTTAAGATAACTTGCATTTAAATGGATTGTTGATTATTGTAAATTATGTTAGAAAGGGTTGAGAGGTGGGTATTACGTGGATCATCAAGTGGTGAATTAGAGTTATTTAGGGAAGAAACTCCCGGCATGACCTGAGGGAAGTTTGGAGGCATGACTGCCAATTGAGGGAGGTTGGTGGGATGGGCGCCTGAAAGACCAGAGGTAGAGATGGGCAAGGCCATGAAGGGATACAGTGAGAATTGAAAATTTCAGCTACTGGGAGAAGCTAGAACTAATGTAGGTCAGTGAGCACTGGGGCAATAGGTGTAGGATTGGTACATGATGCGATACAACAGCAGAGCGCAGACTGGGCTGATACTTATTGGGGTGATGGTTGGGAGGCTGGACAGGGGAGAGCATTAGAAAAACTGGGTCTTTAGGTAACAAATGCATGGGGATGAGGAGGGGAATTGAATCTGTGGCAAGGGGGCATATTTGTGGTGAGAGTGGAAGATGATGGTTTTGATCCTGCCAGTGTTTCACTAGACGAAGTTGTAGCTGATCAAAAAAGAGCAGTCTGAAGGTGTAGAGTGGGGTGGTGAAGAAGTAGGTAGTCAGCAAAGAAAGAAAAACTTAAATGTCTCAAGCAGCTTTTATGACCTCAAGATGTCCCAAAGCACTTTACAGTGGAGCAATTACATTTTGAAGCATAGTCACGGTTGTAATGTAGGAAGCATGGATCCCAATCACATGTTTTCAGTTGAGGTTGCTAAGTGGCAGCACATTGATGAGGAAGAGGAGTAAGCTAAGGATAATCCCTTGGGGACTGTAGAAATAATGGTGTTGAATTGAGATGCTCTGACCCCAGTCAGGTAGGGAAGATTGACACCAACTGTGCTCAGTCCCAATGATCTGGACCGCAAAGAGTCCAGATTGTTGAAAGAGGGCGGTTGGTCAAAGGCTGCATAGAGATCAAGGAGGGATAATGCATGACCTTCGTAGTCACAGAGTCATTAGTGACTTTGGTTAAGCACTGTGGCAGGGTCAAAAATCTGATTGAAAAAATTCAAAAACTAAGTCGAAAGGCAGATCGGCGCATGTTTGGGAGGTAACAACCTGTCCGAGGCCTTTGGAGAAGAAATGGGAGTTGGAGAAATGGGTGGTAATTTTCAAGGGCAGGGGTGAAGGATGTTAGTTTTCGGTAGAGGAGGAATAACGTGGATTTAATAAGAAGGAATCATTTGCACTGATGGCTAGTATCGGGGCCAGAAAAGACAGATGGTGAACTGGATCAAGGGAGTAAGAGCTAGTTTCTCAAGGACAAGATAGGATTGCAAAGGAAATGATGGAAGAAATACCAGAGAGAAATGGGCGTTTGTGGCTAAATGGAGCTTGGATGGCGGTTTGGCAGAGAAGGGAGATAAGCAGCAGAGTCAGCTATGAGGACTTCAATTGGAGTGAGAAATCCATGAGTTCATTGCATTTGTTGGAACTGAGGGTGGAAGGGTGAGAGGGGTTTAAGGAGACATTTGGTGCTGAAGACAGATGCCAAGACTCTTTCATCTGTGTGTTGAGCAGTTTTAATGATTACACTTGATGTAGATCAGCTCCAGTAAAATGCATGGCTAGACCAATCATGTGCCTTCTGGGCCACTTTGACTGGAGAGAGTGAAGATGGGGCCAGCCAGGAGAGAGTCAAGATTTTACTGGGGGCAAAAGTATCAACAATGTAGGTGAGGGAGTGGCTGTTAAAGTCAACAGCTACAGAAGTGTCATAGCAAATGGTGGGCTGAAAGCTCAGCTATTTGGAGATTAAGGTACAGTTGTGTGACTTTGGGCAGATCAGAAAGGAGCTGGATGGGATTAGAATGATGAAGGATACACAGAAGTAGTCGGAGATGGCCATGGTTGAGACCATGTGAGCAGAGAGGCTGCAAGTGTAAGCAGGGTACCCGGGCTTATGCAGAAGACGGTGTTTAGGGAGGACTGAAGAACTGAATTAAGAGGACACAGGTGGAGCTTGGTGAGGCAATAAATAATGGTTTAAAGCAGAGGTGACGGGGATGAACTCGAAGCTATTGATGGAATAGAAGAAGAAACCAAAGGTGTGATTTTGGTGCTTTCCCCTGATTCCACATTTACTGGTGCCCTTTCCTAAGAATCATTCCTGACCTCCCCTCATTTGTGTTTTAATTGTCTGGATCAACTGTCAACTAACTTCCTCATCTCCCAATAAATATAATCCAAGTTTACCCAATCACTTATCAGAGTTCATTCCACATACTCTACTGGTGAATGAGACTGTTTATTTTGATATCCATAAAAAGACTAGTCCAGGATCATTTTAATTCTTTGGGATATGGGCATTACTAGTGAGGCCAGCATTTGTTACCCATCCCTAATTGCCCTTGAACTGAGTGGCTTACTAGGCCATTTCAGAGGACAGTAGTTAAGAGTCAACCACTTTGCTGTGGATCTGGAGGCACACATAGGTCAGACCAGGTAAGGATGACAGGTTTCCTTAAAGTGAACTAGAAGGGTTCTTGTGAAAATCAATGGTAGTTTCATGGTCATGATTACTGAGACAAGCTTTCAATTCCAAATTTTATTAGTTGCATTTAAATTCCACCAGCTGCTGTAGTGGGATTTGACCCCCATGCCCCCAGAGCATTAACCTGGATCTTTGGGTTACGAGTCCAGTGACATTACCACTACGCCACTACAAAACCCTTACATAAATATGAAAAATATTGAGAGTAGCAGATTGCTATTCCAATCAGGTAAATGACAGCAAAGTCCTGCTGTTCGTGGCTTCCTCTTCCGCGAATTCACTTATCCACGCAAAAGTCTTTGTACATCAGTTCACCCATTGTGGGTCCAAATGTTCACTTATCTGCAGTTATAAAAATAAAAAATAGAAACCATCTTTAGAAAATGCCGAGAAAAGGAAAAACCACCTAAATAAAGTTTAAAAAAAGGTGTCCGTGACACATTTCCTGCAGTAGAAAGTGCCCACTGCACATGTGTTGTCTAACATTGTTTGAACGTGAATGTTCCTTGTTGCAGCGATTTAATTCCTGATCGCAGCCCACTTCCGCTCTCAAGTGAAGTACTACAAGTGTTACAAATTTTACATTTTTCTTGATTCCTTGTTTTACTAAACAATTTCTCCAATAAATTTCTCTTTCAGTTTATTAGAACATCGTTTTTATTGCCTTTAGTCTTTTATACGTGTAAAATTTTAGGATGGCTACAACCAATCTAATTGACTCCCATTGTAAAGTATGTTCGTCATTCGCAATTTCGCCGTTGCGAGGTTTTGCGGGAGTGTAACTCCCGTGAACGGCAATAAGGATGTGCTAAATTGAGGGTATGTAAGCGTTGAGGCGTACTGCATTTCGTTCTCCCTATAGATTGGGACCCTTGCTTCTCTCAGAACTGTATTTGTTTCAGAAAGAATTAGCATATATATTGCGCCTTTAGTGTCTTCAGGCTGAAATTTCACAGAAAAGGGATTACTTTCGAAATGTATTCGGAGCTGTTATGTCAGGAATCTTGGCAACCAATTTGTGCACAGCAAGGTTCCATAAACGACAATGAAATAAATGACCTCTTTTGGCAGTGTTTGTTGAGAGTGAAATGTTGGCCAGGGCACCCAGAGAAATCCCCTGCTCTTGGCACAGCAGTGCGAGATCTATTGCATCCACTTAAGCAGACAGACAAGGTTTCGATTTAGTGGCACCTCTCATTATCCAGGACTCCGTCTCAAGTGTCAGTCTGAATCATGTGCTCCAGTAATGGAATGGGGCTGAATCCACTTTTGATTCAGAAGTGTGTGTGTTACTGATTAAGCCATGATGATGTTCTTAATTCTCTCTAATGAAACTGCCTGGCTCAACTTGTGGAATCAGTCTGCTAATTTAGAGGTTTTTGCTTGCCTGTAGGGTTATTCTGTGGGACTGGGAAGCGCAGTGAAGAACTGGTTTTAGGATTAAACGTTGTTCTGGAAATCTGTGCCCTTGAATGGTTTTTAGAAGAATTTCTGATGGCCTTGCAAGAATATAGAAAGAAAATTGATCAAGCAAACGTTAGTGCTAGTTAGCTAACATATCTCATTGTGGCCTAAATTCAGGATGTTGAAAGATGGGGTGTGAATATCTTCATTAATTTAACTTGCTTTCCTTTGTTGTTTTGTTCCACCATTTACCAGATTTGATGAAATTAGTGTCAGATGTTGTGCTTGTTTTTTCGCGCTGATTGAAAACAATACAAACCAACTTAAGTCCTTTTGTCCCAGGCCTCTACAATTGAGAACAGGGCAGCAGAATTTTAATAGGTGCCTGCTAGCTTACAGTATTTTATTCCTAACCCAATCTTGCCAATTTATAAATCAAACACCGCTGTGTCCTATTGTTTTCTCCATCTTCCCTATTGCGTGTTGGCATCTTGGTCCAACTTCTCATGGGGCCTATAGGCAGGACAGGGAAGGGGCCTATAGGCAGGACAGGGAAGAGGACTGCCTGTTTTCAATATTCTCTCTGCTACCACCCCAACCCTAACCCCCCAAAACCCCGACCCCAAGCGAGTTAAATTTTAGTCCTGTATTATTCAGGAGTCTGAAATGTAAAAGGTTGTTTAGGTTTCACAGATACCTAACCATGACTACAAACAAATGAACGCAACAGTTAGGAGCAGGAGTTGGCCATTTGGCCCCTCGCGTCTGCTCCGACATTCATGGCTGATCTGATTGTGGCCTCAACTCCATATTCCACCTACCCCTGATGACCTTTGACTCCTTTGTTAGTCAAGAATCTATCTACCTACGGCTTAAAAATATTCAATTGCGCTGACTCCATTGCTCTCTGGGAATGAGTTCCAAAAGTTCATGACCTTCAGCGAAAAAAATTCCTTCTCATCTTTGTCTTCAATCGGAGATGCCTTGTTTTTAAACTGTGTCCCCTATTTCTAACTTCTGGTTTGCTTTTCCAAACCTTTCATATGGACACCATAAGCTGGCACTTTGTATACAACAAGTTGCACTTGTATAACTCCTTCAGTGTAATAAGACATCCCAAGGCAATTCAAAGGAGCGCTATCAAATAGCGTTTGGCACTGAGCTGCATAAATAGATCTAATGAACGAAAGCTTGATCAAAAGAGGTTTTAAGGAGTGTCTTAAAAGAGGAGAGAGAGGCTGAGAGGCTTTAGTAGGGAATTTCAGTTTTAAGGTCTGGGATCTGAAGGCATGGGTACCAGTGGTGGAATGATTAAAATAGGGGATATGCAAACGGCCAGAATTGGAGGAGCACAGAGATCTTGGAGGCTTGTGGGACTGGAGGTAGTTACAGGTGAAATTATCATTGCTACATTCCAAAGCATGTACCGAGCGGAGGTTGTAATCCCAGGCAGCAGGACAAAGCTGTGGGTAGCACTGAATTCAGAGCATCATTCAATAACTCACTTCATGCATCCTTGCTTTTGCCTTGTCCGGATAATCTTGGTGCATTTTTAAAACATCTAAAATTTAGTGGCTAGAATTCAGAATATTTAGTGGTGTTAAGGCTGTAATTTTATCAAGAGCTTCAGATACCACAAGCTGTGAGTGAAATTTGATGGGAGTCTGTTAAGATTTAGGATTAAGTTGCAATTTTCCAGTGCTCAGCATCAAAAATTATTTATGTAAATTTATGTATTAGTCTTTATGAAATGAAAGCCACTTCTACAGAAGTAGATGAAATTATGGTAAGATTGCTATCTTTATTTAATTAAAGATAATTGTTCCTTAAGCGTACTTTATCATATGGTCCCAGCATTTAGGCGGGTAATGGAGACATGCTGTTATATGTACCAGCGAGACAAGAGTGGTACAAATTAATTTATTGGAATTGATTGCAGCTGTGCTTGGGTTACATATCATATGCAATTGTCCGGTACAGAGGATAGACTACAATTAATCACTGAATAGCTTGAGTGTATGTCGGGGGCCTAGGTTGCAGCTGCTGTGCTGCTCTGGCATCCAATCAGTAAGACTTGCTTTCTTTGGTTAACCTTTAGCATGCAGCCTATTTACTTGTGCAAACCCTGTTCCAGTTTGAGATTCGTTGGTAAAGTGCTGGGCGTTGCCTCCCCAGTCCTTGTGCTCTGCCTTCTCAGCTTTCTGTGCAGAGCTTACCCTTTGCAACCCTCCCTTCTGCAGCTTTGTGTGGAAACTTGCTTCATTCCCTTCTTGGGAACCCCCGTCTGGTTCCTTTGGGACATTTGACAAACTCGTTTTTGTGCTTGCCGTGCACGTTCCATTGTTGCCTGGCAGCTACCTCATCTCAACACCAGTTTTAAAGCTTCTTACGTTTCTGTCCTCCCCTGAAGTTTTCCTGTACCTTGAGAGGTTATTGGTGCAAAATCAGTGTGCTGCAAGTGGCTCTTGATCACCTCAGTCTAATGGACATTGCTATAGCTGGAATTGCAATTGAGATGGAACAGTAAGGATTTTTCTTTAAATGTGAACACTGGATCAGCAATTGAATGTATTTTGTAGGATATTCTTAAGTGTGACAGAACCTCAGCAATTTATCAATGGAGGGGCAAGTCAAATCGTATGAATTAGGAGCAGGAGTAGGCCATTCGGCCCCTCGAGCCAGCTCCCCCATTCAATAAGATCATAGCTGATCTGATCATGGGCTCAACACCACATTCCGCCTACCAATGATAACCTTGAAATCTTGTCACTCATGTAAGAGCCTGCACAAGCAGCTCGTGTTATAGTTAGCCTTCCTGATTCCTGAATGTACAGGGGTGCTGGATGAAAGCTGACATGTCAAACCCTGTTTAGCATTGTGTAGTACTACCACCAAGATTGTGCACACTCCAACAGCTCAGCAGAGACTAATTTGAAAGTATGCTGCACTTGAAATTAATCACTCCTTTCAATCCAAAAGGGTTTCAGTTTTCAATGTGAGTGTACTGAGCAGCCTATTAGACACTTGGTGTAGTTTGACCCCAGTCACCAGATAGTGACAGATGTCGAGCACTCATAATTGCATCTGTCACTCTGGCTGACTGCCAGTTGCTAAGGCTGCGCATAGCTCTAGAGTTACAAAGCCATCAGCAAAGGTTATCTCCTCCACTTCCTTGTAATGCTTGCACATGATGGATGGTTTGCACTCTGTACAGGGTAACTGAAGAGCCTTTACTTGATTATTGATTCCCATTGCTCCGGGCTGCCATACTTGTACACCCTGTAGACCCAGCCATGCCTGATGGCTCTGATCTTTGGAGAATCAAGGCTTTTCTTCCTGCAGCACACAACTCACTCCAATCTGCAAAAAGGGCCAGCCATTCTGACAGCAATTATGGATCAACTGCCTATTTTCCTTTTGTTAACACTACTATGAAGCACCTTGGGGCATTTTGATATATAATTGCAAGTTTTTTGTGGTATCGATGAGTGTTAATTGGAATCGATGATCATTGGAGGAACAATGAGAGTAGGTTTCACTTTTCTGAAGCCAATAGCGTGTTATCTTTCCTACCCCCTCCCTCTTCCCCCAGTTCCATCCAGAATAGAAAAGCCGAGCAAGACCATTGGGATGGTTAGAATCATAGAATGGTTAGAGTGCAGAAGGAAGCCCATTGCAAGAGCAACTCATCTAGAGTCACTTCCTCATCTTTTCCCTGTTGCCCTGCAAATCCCTCCTCCTCAGATAATGATCAGCTGACCATTGACCGCCTGCTGTAAAACTTGCGTATATACTGGTATTTGGTGAGGATAGGACACTCAGCTATAAAGATATCTACACCCAAATTGGCTTCATAATCTTGCTGACTAGATTCTGACATGAAGAATTAACTTTTGAATTGGGTGCCAGCTACCTGCTGCTATACTCTTTCAAGAATCAAAACCATCAGGAGAAACATGAAGAGGAGAAAATATTCCTTCCCTGAATTCATTCAAAGCTTAATGGAGAACCCCAATACACCAGTGTGTCTCCAACAAAAACCATACAATGAAAATGTGAAATTAAACTGCTCTTGAAAAATTAATTACTTGAGTATTGCTTTGTCCATACTCTCAGGTGAGCTGGATACACAGTCTAAATCCAATATCTAGTGTTACTTTATCAAATTTGGTGCTCTTTGTGCTCATGGTATGTTTCCCCTCCATGACCCCTCACTAACTTTCAGCCCTGCCTGCTGCTTCATCCTCTACCATCTCCATCTTCCACTGTCTTTCTTGCACATTTCCCTCCTCTCTGTCTCTCTTATTTCTACTGCTATTATGTTAATTGTGAACGTGAAAATGAGAGTTTTTTTTGTCAGGTCACCCATCTTGGGTTCTATTTTAGGACTAATTTAAAGGTGGATGTGGATGACTTGCAGTTGAGCTCTCTTGCCTATTGCACTCATTCAGTCAGTTATTACTTTGTTTCATTCTGTGTAACCAGGGCAATGCTACTTAAGCTGTCTTTACCTTGAAAGTTTTGAGCTTTAGCATGTCCAGGTTTGTTTTTAAAAGTTTGAGTTAAGACAGTTACCTCTGTCATTGTAGTTAATTGAAACAAAACCAATTCAACCAGTGAATATTCCAAATATCCATTGGGCATCATTCAGTCTTCATATATTCCCCACTTCTAACCAATCATTAAAGGAAGGGTTGGAAATCAAGTTTATTTTGGAGGAAAGCGAGGTGATGGGTAAAATTGAAATCATTGATTAAGCTCAAGCTCATTGATTAAGTGGCAATGGGGCATTTGGAAAGTCAAAATGCAATCCGTCAGAGTCAGCATGGTTTTATAAAGAGTAAGTCGTGTTTGTCTAATTTGCTAGAGTCCTTTGAAGATGTGACAAGCAAAGTGGATAATGGGGATCCTGCAGATGTAGTATATCTGGACTTCCAGAAGGCATTTGATAAGTTGCCACACAAAAGGTTAATACACAAGATCATAGGTAGTTAGGGGTAATATATTAGCTTAGATAGCGGATTGGCTAACCAAGAGAAAGCAGAGAGTCGGGATAAATGGGGCTTTTCAGGATGGCAGGCTGTAACTAGTGGGGTGCCACAGGGTTCGGTCCTTGGGCCCCAACTATTTACAATCTATATTAATGACTTGGATTCAGGGATAGAAGGTACTATAGCTAAATTTGCAGATGATACCAAAGTAGGTGGGAAAGTAAGTTGCAATGAAGAAATAAGATATGGATATGGACAGGTTAGGTGAATGGGCCAAAGTTTGGCAGATGGAGTTTAACATGGATAAGTGTGAGATTATCCATTTTGGTCTGAAGAATAAAAAGACAATTTATTATTTAAATGGAGAGAAACTTCAGAAAGCTTCAGTGCAGAGGGATCTGGGGTCCTCGTGCATGAATCGCTGAAACAGCAGGTAATAAGGAAGGCAAATGGAATTTTGGCATTTATTGCTGAAGGAATAGAGTATAAAAATAGGGAAGTGTATAATTGCAATTATACAAGGCATTGGTGAGACCGCACCTGTAGTAATGTGCACAGTTTTGGTCCCCTTACTTGAGGAAGGATGTAGGTGCACTGGAGGCAGTTCAGAGGAGCTTCACTAGATTGATTCCAGAGATGTGGAGCTTGTCTTATGAGGAAAGGTTGAGCAGTTTAGGCCAATACTCGCCAGGGTTTCGAAGGATGAGAGGAGATCTAATTGAGGTATATAAGATGCTAAAGGGGATAGATAAAGCAGATATGGAGTGGATGTTTCCCCTAGTGGGGCATTTTAGAATGAGAGGCCATAGTTTTAGGCTAAGGGGTGGTAGATTTAAACCTGAGATGAGGAGGAATTACTTTTCTCAAAGGCTCGTGAATCTGTGGAATTCACTACCTCAGAGTGCACTGGATGCCGGGACGCAGAATAAATTTAAGGAGGAGATAGACAGATTTTTAATTAGTAATGGGTTGA
This sequence comes from Carcharodon carcharias, assembly GCF_017639515.1. NCBI lineage: Eukaryota > Metazoa > Chordata > Chondrichthyes > Lamniformes > Lamnidae > Carcharodon > Carcharodon carcharias. The sequence goes on from NC_054498.1 coordinate 24,006,316, forward strand.
AAGATTATGGGGAGAGGGTGGGAAATTGGAATTGAGGCCGAAATGAGATCAGCCATGATAGTAATGAATGGCGAGGCAGGCTCAAGGGGCTGAATTGCCTAATCCTGCTCCTAGTTCTTATGTTCTCATACCAAAACAATAGTGTCTACTACATGGTACAAAAGCAGAGCTTTCAAAGTTGGCTAGACGATGGAATAAGTCTCTCTATTGTCTCATTGATGAAACGTTATTTAGACCATTTTGAAAAGTCAATTTGTTTTTTTGGTAAACGCTGTCCTCTGCTTTCCCTTTCAGCTGAAGGAGTTCCTCAAGTTTATTACTTTGGACCATGTAGTAAATATAATGCCATGGTGCTGGAGCTGCTGGGACCAAGTCTGGAAGACCTCTTTGATCTATGTGACCGGACATTCACACTGAAGACTGTGCTAATGATTGCCATTCAGTTGGTGAGTGACGTGACTGAAGTAATTCTGTGTGAAATCTCTGTTCTTAGAGAATTACGAATTTATCGCTTTCAGTGCCCGCAGTGATTTAAGATGTTTTAAGATGAAGTTTTTATGTGACACCCCCTCTACCCCCTCAAAAAAATGTTCTTGTAATGTCAAGGCCCTGTTGATGCTTTCTTGTGTGTGTTTGTGTGTGTGTGTTTGTGTGTGTTTGTTTGTGTGTGTTTGTTTGTTTGTGTGTGTTTGTTTGTGTGTGTTTGTTTGTGCGTGTGTTTGTGCGTGTGTTTGTGCGTGTGTTTGTGCGTGTGTTTGTGCATGTGTGTGTGTTTGTTTGCGTGTGTGTGTGTGTTTGTGTGTGTGTGTTTGTGTTCCTGTACTTTCAAACCACTTAACAAAATTGTTTAAAATACAAATGAATTGTTTTCTTCTTTTCTAAAGACCACGAGGTCTATTTTTACCAGGGCTGGGATTCAGGGTAGTGGGTACTCCATTAACCCTCTTCCACCTCCAGCCTCTGGGAGCATGGCACCTTGGGGAATATGACTCATTAGCGTTGTTGGCATTTCACAATGCTTGCTTCAGCTGGAAGCTTGCATGGTGATGTGGAGGGCAGCAGATGGGAGAGGGTAAGGTTGCAAACAGGGATCTACAAAAAAAATGGTCCCTGTCAAGCTAAGTGAGGAGTTGAGAGTGGTAATGGGGTGGGTGTGGAGATTGGGAACAGTTGGGGAGAGTGATGTGTGGGGAGGGCACTAGATTAGTCACTGGAGTAAGTATACAGTTGCATAGTAGGTTTAATTCTTATGCTGGAATCCAATTGGTGCTTGCTGAATTCAAAGTTTATTTTAATCTTTCATGGGACATGAGCATCAGTGGACTTGATGTCCATACTAATTTATCTGGGGAAGTTTCAACCTAGTTTCACTGAGGTGCTTAGCTGGCCACCACCATTTGAGATATGTTTATGAACTTTCAACATGGACATCTTGACAAAACCAAGTGAGTTAAGATGTTCTGTGGAATGTTTGTTCTGCTATTATCGCTGCCAGATGGGAAATTGAAGGGACCTGTTTAAACCTACCTTAATGATGGAACTACATATACAGTAAAACCCTTACTTTCCCAACTCGCTCCCTGCTGATGTCCACAATGCCTTTGATGCCAATGTCCATCTCATTTTTCAAAATATTGTTTAGGCCATCTTATTGAGGATGGTATACCTTTGGACAAGTCTATATTAGATTTAGGTTCTCAGACCAAACTTGCAAGTCTATATCATTAATTATAACCTGCTACTTGGGCTGTAACTAGCTATTTTATTTATAGAATAGCATCTTGGAGTATGTTCCTTTAAGTTATATTTTAATAAAATTTATAATTCTTTGATGCTCAACATTTATGTTAAACAGGTTAACAATTTTGTTAGAAATAACAATGACAGGGACTTTAGCAAAGTCATTCAAAATGTCAGCCACTTTTTTAGCCACTAATAGGTAAGAACCAAAATTTTCTTTTTATTCATTCATGGGATGTGGGCTTCGCTGGCTGGGCACTTATTGCCCATCCGTTGTTGCCCTTGAGAAGGTGGTGGTGAGCTGCCTTCTTGAACCATTGCAGCCCATGTGGTGTAGGTACACCCACGGTGCTGTTAGGGGGGGAGTTCCAGGATTTTGACCCAGCCACAGTGAAGGAACAGTGATATATTTCCAAGTCAGGATGGTGAGTGACTTGGAGGGGAACTTCCAGGTGGTGGTGGTCCCATCTATCTGCTGCCCTTGTCCTTCTAGGTGGTAGCAGCCGTGGGTTTGGAAGGTGCTGTCTAAGGAGCCTTGGTGAATTCCTGCAGTGCATCTTGTAGATGGTACACACTGCTGCTACTGTGCGTTGGTGGTGGAAGGAGTGAATGTCTGTGGATGGGGTGCCAATCAAGCGGGCTGCTTTGTCCTGGACGGTGTCCAGCTTCTTCATTGTTATGGGAGCTGCACTCATCCAGGCAAGTGGTGAGTATTCCATCACACTCCTGACTTGTGCCTTGTAGATGGTGGACAGGCTTTGGGGAGACAGAAGACGAGCTACTCGTCGCACAATTCCTAGCCTCTGACCTGCTCTTGTAGCCACAGTATTTATATGGCTAGTCCAGTTCAGTTTCTGGTCAATGGTAATCCCCCAGGATGTTGATAGTGGGGGATTCAGTGATGGTAATGCCATTGAACATCAAGGGGTGACGGTTGGATTCTCTCTTGTTGGAGATGTTCATTGCCTGACACTTGCGTGGTGCGAATGTTACTTGCCACTTGGATATTGTCCAGGTCTTGCTGCATTTAGACATGGACTGCTTCAGTATCTGCGGAGTCGTGAATGGTGCAGAATATTGCGCAATCATCAGCGAACATTCCCACTTCTGAGCTTATGATGGAAGGAAGGTTATTGATAAAACAGTTGAAGATGGTTGGGCCTGGGACATTACCCTGAGGAACTCCTGCAGTGATGTCCTGGAGCTGAGATGACTGACCTCCAACAACCACAACCATCTTCCTTTATGCTAGGTATGACTCCAACCAGCGGAGAGTTTTCCCCCTGATTCTCATTGGCTCCAGTTTTGCTAGGGCTCCTTGATGCCACACTCGGTCGAATGCTACCTTGATGTCAAGGGCAGTCACTCACCTCACCTTGGGAGTTCAGCTCTTTTGTCCATGTTTGATCCAAGGCTATAATGAGGTCAGGAGCTGAGTGGCCCTGGCAGAACCCATCAGTGAGCAGGTTATTGCTAAGCATGTGCCGCTTGATAGCACTGTTGATGACCTCTTTCATTACTTTACTGATGATGGAGAGTAGACTGAAGGGGCGGTAATTGGCCAGGTTGGATTTGTCTTGTTTTTTGTGTACAGGACATATCTGGGCAATTTTCCACACAGCTGGGTAGATGCCAGTGTTGTAGCTGTACTGGAACAGCTTGGCTAGGGGTGCGACACAAGTCTTCAGTGCAATTGCTGGAATACTGTCAGGGCCCATAGCCTTTGCAGTATCCAGTGCCTTCAGCCATTTCTTGATATCATGTGGAGTGATTCGAATTTGCTGAAAACTGGCATCTGTGATGCTGGGGACCTCTGGAGGAGGCGGAAATGGATCATCCACTCGGCACTTCTGGATGAAGGTTGTAACAAATGCTTCAGTCTTATCTTTTGACTGCTGTGCTGGGCTCCCCCATCATTGAGGATGGGGATATTTGTGGAGCCTCCTCCCCCAGTGAGTTGTTTAGTTGTCCATCACCATTCACGACTGGATGTGACAGGACTGCAGAGCTTAGATTTGATCTGTTGGTTGTGGGATCACTTAGCCCTGTCTATCAATTGCTGCTTATGCTGTGTGGCACGCAAGTAGTCCTGTTCTATAGCTTCACCAGGTTGACACCTCATTTTTAGGTATGCCTGGTGCTGCTCCTGACATGCCCTCCTGCGCTCTTCATTGAACCAGGGTCGATCCCCTGGCTTGATGGTAATGGTAGAGTGGGGGATATGCCGGGCCATGAGGTTACAAATTGTGCTCGAGTACAATTCTGCTGTTGCTGCTGGCCCACAGCACCTCATGGACGCCCAGTCTATCCCAATTAGCACGGTGGTAGTGCCGCACAACACGATGGAGGGTATCCTCAATTTGAAGGCGGGTCTTCGCCTCCACGACTGTGCAGTGGCCACTCCTATCGATACTGTCATGGACAGATGCATCTGCGTCAGGCAGGTTGGTGAGGATGAGGTCAAGTATGTTTTTCCCTCTTGTTGATTCCCTCACCACTTGCCGCAGATCCAGTCTAGCAACTGTGTCATTTAGGATTCAGCCAGCTCGGTCAGTAGTGGTGCTACTGAGCCACTCTTGGTGATGGACATTGAAGTCCCCCACCAGAGTACATTATGTGCCCTTGCCACCCTCAGTGCTTCCTCCAAGTGATGTTCAACATGGAGGAGCGCTGATTCATCAGCTGAGGGAGGGCGGTACGTAGTAATCAGCAGGAGGTTTCCTTGCCCATGTTTGACCTGATGCCATGAGACTTCATGGGGTCCGGAGTCGATTTTGAGGACTGCCAGGGCAACTCCCCCCCGACTGTATACCACTGTGCTGCCACCTCTGCTGGGTCTGTCCTGTCGGTGGGACAGGACATACCCAGGGATGGTGATGGTGGTGTCTGGAACATTATCTGTAAGGTATGATTCCGTGAGGTTGACTATGTCAGATTGTTGCTTGACTAGTCTGTGAGACTGCTCTCCCAATTTTGGCACTAGCCCCCAGATGTTAGTAAGGAGGACTTTGCAGGGCTGTAATTGCCGTTGTCGTTTCCGGTGCCTAGGTCGATGCTGGGTGAAATTACTCACCCACATAGGCCATTCTATGTATCAGTTTGGACCTGATGTTTACCCTGCTGCCACATGACTCAACAGATCAAGTCCCACTCGAGGACAGTATGATACCAGAGGAGTGCTGCATCTTTGGAGCTGCTTAGATTCAAGCATACAAAAAGAATGATCAAAGGCCGAACGGGTTATCAAGCCTGTGTGACCCACAAGTTGCAGACAATTAAGTCTTGCCCCAACCCTGTAACACTAGTTTTCTGGGAGACACAAAAAACTAAAGCAAATTTAGGAAAACCTGGAAAATTCTTCTCCTGATTCTTGCGATAGTCACGAAAACCTCCAGGAGACCACATTGATCAATAAATCTTTCCCCATGATATCTGAGAAAACTTGCTCTTGAGTTGAAAATTCCTTCAGATAATCCAAGGTGCCAGTATTTCAGATAGTTGTGAAAAAATTCTATGGCACTATTCGGAGAATAAGAGGGAGTTTCTGTTCAATGTTCCTCCCTTAACCACCCACAACTTTTCTTTCCACCCCTCCATTTGACCATCTGAAGGTGTGAGAGCTTGTTTTCACTCGATGGAGCAGTGGTTCATTGCCCAGCCATAACTGTCAGCCCTGTCTGACTGACGCTAAAGCCAGGTTAGAAGTCAGTAGGAGTTTTTAAGTCACCCTGGAGTTAACTTCCAAGGCCAGTGTCCTTGTGGTTTCATCCATTGAATATGAAAGCCTGTCTTTTTTTTTTGTATGGGAAGAGGCCCATTTGTCCAGTTAGTCTGTTCGATAGAGTTGTATTGCCAATACATAGATTCCATGTCCCATCTAGAGGATGTGATCAACTAAATTAATATGTCACAGCAGTTGAGAGAAGAAAACTGGAGAAATTTCTCTGCAACCCCCTTCGGCGATCGAAACTAGTCCAGGAAGCCACCTTGGCTTTGCCTTTTTTTTTTGTTCAAGTGATGCGGGCATCATTGCCTGGGCCAGCATTAATTGTCCATCCCTAATTGCCCTTTAGAAGGTGTTGGTGAGCTGTCGCCATGAACCACTGCAGAACATGTGCTGTAGGAACAAGCACAATGCTGTTAGGAATGGAGTTCCTAAATTTTGATCCAGCAACTGTGAATCCATGTCAGGATGGCGTGTGGCTTGGGGAGGAACCTGATTATAGTTGCAAGGCACCAATTGCTTGTAATGGTCCCCTCAGCCAGAAAAGGGTCAGTTCTCACTTGAAGAAATTCAGCGAGCCAGCATTTGCCACACAAGCCAACAGCCTCCTCCAGGATCCTCTAGGAAATCAAGACCCTTCTACCACCCAAATCTACTTCTGCTCTTACTGGGCTAATGTTATTGCTTGAGGGAATAAGGCTTAAATGGAAGATTGAAGAGGACCCCAAACCAAATTAGGTAGTTGCCAGGTTGTACAACATGTCAGTTGGTGTTTGCAAAAAGATTCTTAGATTCCCAAATTAAATTAGTTGAAAACATTACTGGGTTAAGCACTCCTCTAAAATAATATGTAGAGTAAGCTGGCTTGCCATGTTGCTGTAATTTGACTTTAATGTCAGCCATGGTCCAGTTGGTAACACACTCACCTCTGAGTTGTAGGTCCTGGGTTCAAGTCCCTCTCCAAGGTTTGACTACAAAAATCAAGGCTGGCACACTGCGTTACAGAGGGAATGCTGGACACTGAAGCTGCTGTATTTTGCATGGAACATTAAACCAAGGTCCTGTTTGCCTGCTCTGGTGGATGTAAAAGATTCCATAGCACTAGTTTGAAGAGTTATCCCCAGTGTCCTTGCCAATATTTATCCCTCAATCAACATCGCAAAAACAAATTATCAGACCACAGGAGTTTCCTGTGTGCAAATTGGCTGCCATGTTTCCTACATTACTACAGTGACTACACTAAAAGCATTCCTTTGGCCGTAGAGTGCTTTGAGACCTCTGGCGGTTGTAAAAGATGATATATAAATGCATGGCCTTTTTTCTTGTTTGGCCTGAGGGGGTAGAAATATGGATTGGTTCCACATCAGCAATGATCTCATTGAATAGTAGAACAGGCTCAGGGGCCCCCTGTTCCTGAAGGAGGGAGAAGGCTATAGTTACTTGATATTTACTTCAGTATTAAATACTCAAGAGTATTTCTAGTTTTCACCAAGAAGATAGTTACTATCTTTCTGAAATGTATGGACTCTTATTGTATAAAATGCCATTTTGGAATACACAACCAAAATTCTTGGTGTGAGATTCAATTATGATTCTTATAAACTTGCATCTGCAGCCACTTAATATTGATCTGTTCGCTCTGTTTCCTTTCTTCACAGTTTGTGTTTGAACCCAATGCCTTAATTTATTTCAAGCATTATCTTCTGCAGAAAGCAGATGAATTTCTTCTTCACATTTAGATGGTAATGAAAATCTCACAAATTGAAATACAGTGAGATAATCTGAGCTGATGTCTCTGACAGCACAATGATTAGTTTGTTCCAGTTCAGAACCATTTAATTAAGCGTTTGTGCAAAACCTTCCTTGGTATCCATTTCAAGTACATATGAATGGACGGATGTACTTGCAAATTCTCAATGCTGTGAGCACGAGTGAGATTTGTTTTGTGAAAGCTCTGCCTGAAAGCTAATTGTGCCCATCAATTATACAAAAGCAAAATAATGTGATGCTATAAATTTGAATTAAAAACAGAAAATGCTTGAAACACTCAGCAGCATCTGTGACACTGTGACAGCCTCTTTCAGACCTCCCAGCATCAACATCCCAGGGGTCACCGTGGGCCAGAAACATAACTGGACCAGCCACAGCAATCAAAAGCTCAGCACCATCCAGGGCAAAGCAGCTGGCCTGATCGGCACCCCATTCACTCCCACCATCACCGGTGCACAGTGGTAGCAGTGTGCATCATCTATAAGATGCAGTGCAGCAACTTAGGGCTACTTCAACAGCACCTTCCAAACCCGTGACCTCCACCACCTAGAAAACCAAGTGCAGCAGATGCATGGGAGCACCACCACTTCCAAGTTTTCCTCCAAATCTCATACCATCCTGAGTTGGAACTATATCAAAGTTTTTTGAGTTGCTAGGTCAAAATCCTGGAACTCCCTTCCTTACAGCACTGTGGGTGTACCTACGCTGCACAGACTGTAGCTCACCACCACATTCTTGAGTCCAATTAGGGATGGGCAACAAATGCTGCCCTTGCCAGCAGTGCTCACATCTTATGGACAAATAATAAAATGTAATAGTCCTGAATAACCAGCGGGGTACTGCCAGTCATCAACCATAATTTTGTCCTGGGATCCAACATGGGTGTTTTCAGCCATTTAGACTTTTTACTTGAGGTCCCGCTGAAGTTAAGGTGGAAGATCAGGGAAACCCATGTGAACATTCAAGGCTATTATAGACATTGAGAGTCTAAAAACGCGTGGAAAGAACCATTTAGATATCACGGGCAGATTCCTAACTGTTTCTCCACAGCTCCTAGTCTCAACATTCAAAAAAATTTCCGATTTGTCTTTCCAGAAGCACTTCCCACATTATACTGAATCTGTCATAGGTTTTTGCCACTCTGTATGTCCTTTTGAAACTTCCTGTTCCCATCTCAATACTTAGTATGACTTCTAGTTATTTGCAAACTTGAATATGCAACACTCTGTTCCTTCAGCCAAATTATTAATATATATGGTGTAAAACTGAGGCCCCAGTACATATTGCTGTTGCCAATTAGGGAATGTTCCCTTTACCCCAGCTTCCCTGTGTCTTATCTAATCTTGTGTTCCTATGCCGTCTGGAGGGTCATATGGACAACATCCACTGATCTTCCATTATGCACTGCATTTGTGACTCATGCCAGCAGGTGCCTGTCCTTGCGCATTTGACATCACTTGCTTCACCTCACCTGTGACTCAACCTATGCTTCCTCTGTGTCCTATATTCCGCAAGCTTGTTTTCTAGATCTTATGTGTGTCACTGCACTGCTATTTGGAAGAGATGGTGATAGCGATTCAAGGTTCTGTGAGGTATGGGTTTTCTAGCAGATGCTATCATTGTTTCCCATCTGTCCCAATTCTGTGAAAGGCGAGGACCAGAAGTCAAACTGTTAATTCGGTTAACTGCATTGCATCAGCAGAATCATTGCTTGGGACTCTCTGATACTCAACTATGTGACATACATTCAGTAGAGCAGTATTACATGACATAAACAATGTGATTTCTGCTGGCCTCAGTTGCAGCTTTACTGTCTCCCATTCTCTTTAGTATCCTTCATGTTTATGTGATCTTATATCAGATTATGGGATTTTTATTTCATTTATTCATTGGAAGCAGGCATCTCTGGCTAGACCAGCATTTATTGCCTATCCCTAATTGCTCTTTAGAAAGTGATGGTAAGATGTCTTCTTCAGCTGCAGTCCATGTGGTGTAGGTACACCCACAGTGTTGTTAAAGAAGGGAGTTCGAGGATTTTGACCCAGCAACAGTAAAGTGTTCTTTGGTTTTGGTTCACCGCCAATGTTCCCAGACTCTTCCACACATTGAAGAGTGCTATTCCTGAATTGAAGATACAAAAAGAACCGACAGTGTTGACCAGCTGCAGAGTTTGTGATGTACTTCGTTGCTTTCATTAAATAGGCAGCACCCTGCACATCGGATTTGAAAGCCATCATTGTCTAAATGCTTCTTTTGGTTGTGATTTCATAGGATGAGTGTTGTTGGAAAGGTCAGAATCTGTTTCCCATTCCTAATCGCCCTTGAGAAGGTGGCGGTGAGCTGCCTTCCTGAACCACTGCAATCCCTGTAGGATTTTGACCCAGTGACAGCGAAGGAATGGTGATATAGTTCCAAGTCAGGATGGTGTGTGATTTAGAGGGCCACTTGTAGGTGGTGGAGTTCCCATGAGTCTTGCTGCCCTTGTACTTCTTGGTGGTGGGGGTCACAGGTTTGGAAAGTGCTGTCGAAGGAGACTTGGCAAGTTGCTGCAGTGCATCTTGAATTTGGTGCACACTGCTGCCACTGTGTGTCAGAGGCGGAGGGAGTGAATTTTTTTTAAACTGGCATAAGCACTTCAACATTGCAACTTTCCTATATAAGAGCATGTTGCCCTTTCATCTCCCTGTTCTGTCATGGTAGTCCCGCTGATTTTTATCTTTACCTTAGTTCACTGAAGAGTTCAGGAGGGCATGCCTGGAATGGCATAATGTGTACCTAAAATGTGGTGTCAACCTGGTGAAGCTACAACCCAGGACTACTCGCATGCCAAACAGCGGAAGCAGCATGCGATGAACAGAGCTAAGCGATCCCACAACCAATGGATCAGGTCCAAGCACAGCAGTCCTGCCACATCCAGTTGTGAATGGTGGTGGACAATTAAAAGCTAACTGGAGGAAGAGGCTCCACAAATATCCCTATTCTCAATGAAGCGGGGACCCAGCACATCAGACAAGGCATTTGCGACCATCTTCAGCCAGAAGTGCTGAGTGGATGATTCAACTCGTCGTCTTTCTGAGGTCCCCAGCATCACAGATGCCAGTCTTCAGCCAATTCGATTCACTGCATGTGATATCAGGAAACAGCTGATATAAGTTCAAGATGAGGGACAGGAGGTTTAGGGGGGATGTGAGGAAAAACTTTTTTACCCAGGGGGTGGTGACAGTCTGGAATGCACTGCCTGGGAGGGTGGTGGAGGTGGGTTGCCTCACATCCTTTAAAAAGTACCTGGATGAGCACTTGGCACATCATAACATTCAAGGCTATGGGCCAAGTGCTGGTAAATGGGATTAGATAGGTAGGCCAGATGTTTCTCACATGTCGGTGCAGACTCAATGGGCCGAAGGGCCTCTTCTGCACTGTGTGATTCTGTGACCACCAAAGCTCCTTTGACAGCACCTTCCAAACCCACGACCTCGACCAGTTAGAAGGACAAGGACACAAATGCATCACTTGCAAGTTCCCCTTCAAGCCACACACCATCCTGACTTGGAACTTTATCATCGTTCTTCGCTGTCACTGGGTCAAAACCTTTGAACTGCCTTCCTAACACCACGTGGACTGCAGCGGTTCAAGAAGGCAGCTCACCACCATCTTCTCGAGGGCAATTAGGGATGAGCAATAAACACTGCCCTTGCCAAAGACATCCACACCCTGTGAAGGAATTTTTTAAAAAGAAATAAAAGATAGATGTAAATTTATATCCTGCAATTTATGACCTCAAAACACTCCCAAAGCAGTATGAAACCATTAAAGCACTATTTAAGTATAGCTAGTTCTATAACATGGCAGCCATTCCTTGAATTTTGCTGTGGGATCTTTACATCCACCTTAAAGGGAAGATGGGGTTTAACATCTCATTTTCTGATTGCATTTCTGACAGTGCAACATTCACTCAATTCAACACAGAAGTGCAAGTTAGTACTCAAATCTCCGGAGTGGGGCTTGAACCCACAACCATTTGATTCAGGGGCAAGAGCGCTGCTCACTAAACCAAGGCTGACACCAGGAATAATCTTAATACTGTCTTTCATCAAGAGGTGGGAAGGAATAAGAAGCTTGTTATCTTTTGGAATGCAATTCTTACACATTGATGGATTACTTGACTTATTCAACTAGACTTCTTGAGGTTTGTAATTGTCTACTGTGCATCCTATATGTTCAGAGTCTGCTTTTACTTTCCATGAGTGTTAACCCAGGCTGGACAGGTCAGTCAAGCATCCTGTGGATCATTATCTCTCCCTCAATCACGAGGGAGGAAATCCACAAAATTATGGGTTCACTCGTGCTGAAAGCTGAGAAAGTATTACCAGTGCTGCACCTTTCACAACTACAGCCAATGTAGTATTTATCAAGAAAAGTCACAGTTATAATGCATGAAGCATGGCGAACAAGCTATAAACAGCAATATGATAATGACCAAATGTTTTTTTGATAAAAGCAAAATACTGCGGATGCTGGAAATCTGAAACAAAAATAAAAATAGCTGGAAAAACTCAGCAGGTCTGACGGCATCTGCGGAAAGGGACACAGTTAACGTTTCCAGTCCGTATGACTCTTCAACAGAACTAAGAAATATAGAAATGAGCTGAAATATAAGCTGGTAGAGGCGGGTGGGACAGCTAGAGCTGGATAGAGGGCCAGTGATAGGTGGAGGCAAAGAAGAGATTGCCAAAGATGTCATAGACAAAAGGACAAGGGGGTGTTGATGGTGGTGATATTATCTAAGAAAAATAAAATATTTTATTGCCGTTGATTGAGGGATAAATATTGGCAGGACACCAGGGAGAACTGTTCTTCGAAATACAGCCATGGGATCTTTTGAATTCGAGAGGACAGAAAATATCTCGGCCAAAAGGTAGCGTCTCTGACAGTGCAGCACTCCCTCAGTCCTGCACTGCAATCTCAGCCTAGATTTGTGCTCAGGTTACTGGGACTAGAACCCGCGGCCTCCTGACTCAGAGGTGAGAGAGTTACCCCGTGAGCCATGGCTGACACCTAAGTCAGTATACCTGCATCTGTAAGTGGCTTTATTGCATAAAGCTGAGTGCAACAGAGTTTGTGGATGTTAGCTATTTTCATTTAGCTGCGGGGGAGTTTTGTCTAGCCCCTCAACCTTTTGGTCAAACTAACATTTATTGAATCCAGTATGCTCCCTACCAATAGCAGCGACGGAAACAGAATCTATAATCCCTTTTAAAAAGGGATGCAGACAAATATTGGAAAAAGAAAACTTTGAGGATTCAAGTGGACAATTCCTTCAGAGAGCCAGCACAGGCATGAAGGGCCTGGCTGCATTTTGTGAAATTCTACTATTGGATTGAATCAATTTGTTCAATAATGGGAAGTAGTAGGTCTTTCATATCTGTTGTTCTCTGATGAGGGTCTAGGCTGAATTGTAAATTGGAGTATACAAAATAAAGGAACAATGTTTAAATGCCCATATTCTGATGAATATTAAGTCTGTGGTAACTAGACTGTGTGGCAGTTTAAATGCTCCCTTTATTGTCCTCTAATTGTTGATTAAGGTTCAAAGTCTTTGGTACTTAGATATGACAGTTTTACCTCTTAGGTACTAATGTTATTCTGTAATACCTTAACTAGAGTACAAGCTAATTGATTGTAGTTAAGATTTCAATACTTGAATATGGTTAGAACCCTGGACACGGCTGCATTTCAGTTCCAAAATGTAGCTTTCTCAAATCCTGATTAATGGGTTGCATGGAAGAGGGAAGATTTCTCTTGGGCACAAGTTGTCAAGTGGTTGCCTCGTACCAGAAGGTTTCCTGTTTGAGTATGGAACAGAGGAGGAAGGGAATAACAGAAGAATTTTCCTTTTTTTAACGTGTCTAATCTGTTTCTACAGCTGAACCGAATGGAGTACGTCCACTCAAAGAGCTTAATCTACAGAGACGTCAAGCCAGAAAACTTTCTAATTGGAAGGCAAGGCAATAAAAAGGAACACACAATCCATATAATAGACTTTGGTTTAGCCAAGGAGTATGTTGATCCTGATACCAAAAAGCACATCCCGTACAGGGAACACAAGAGCTTAACGGGCACTGCAAGATACATGTCCATCAACACTCACCTGGGCAAAGGTCTGTTTCCTTAGCGGGAACATTTTTTGGGTGGGGCTTGCTGCTGTACCACGCGGGGAAGCTTGTATTCATCTTGATCACTTGAGAGCTAAAGCGCTTCACCGTTTTATAAACGGTGGGGTGGGGGTGGGGAGGGGATAGAGGAAAAGATTTTGGATCTTGATATAAAATACAGGTTGAATAGATAGTTTAAAAAAGGGTGAAGAGCACTTAATACGTAGCCTAACCTATTTAGTTCAATTATGATATTTTGGTACTTTGTCATGAGAAATGCAGTTTTGTGCCTGGTTCGAGATGTTTTAGATTTTACATTCATTCAAGTTACAGAGACACAATGATGGATTTTCAGTGCTGGGATGCTGAACCTGTTTACATCAAGTTACAAAAATGTCCTAACAAGCCTGGAAATGAAACGTTGGTAGTTTATGCAAATCACCTTTGTTGCTAAGCTCTGCTTCAGAAAACAGTGTAATCACTTTTCATTATTTGTTGACCTTTTTTTATATAACTTCTCCCCCTTATCCTCCCTTGCCCATTTAGCAAACACTATACACTATTCACTGACATGGATGGAAGTAGGTTTGCTGCTGCCATTTGCTGCTCCGAGATGACAGTGGTGCCCTGAGTGATTCTCTCTTAATTTCTCACATTAACCCCACCCCTTCTCTCTTCCCCGCACCCGCCCCCCATCCCCCCCACCCCACCAGAAAAAAATAAAAACACCATGTGCCTTTGCCTGGCTGAGAAGGTGCTGGATTTCCTGGCTTTCCCAGTGTAGTGCCATGGGATATTTAATGTCCACTCGAGAGTATAGAAGGGGCCTCAGTTTAATGTCTTATTGGAAAGATGGCACCTCTGAAAGAGCAGCACTCTGTAAGTACAGCATTGGGCTGTCAGCCTGGATTATATGTTCAAAACCCTGGCGTGGGACTTGAACTCACAACCTTCTGAATAAACCCAGCCACCTCTGACACTGACCTTTGTCGCCTCTTTCCTTTGTTCTGGCCTGGATGCTAATTTTTGGCAGACCGTATTTCGCTCAACCTTATACTCGACCTGGGTTTACATTTTCTCTGTGGTGGTCCCTGGATTTTCAGGAAATATGAATAATGGTTTTAAAAGTCGGGGTAACCTGGAGATTGAGAATTTTTAATGGAAGGAAAACTCCTTGGGAAAAGGTTGTTGAAGTGCTGAAGTGATTCTAAGGGATGTTGGCTGATGCCTGATTATAAACAGGCCAGAATTTGCAGAATGCAGTCTTCCATGACACTGGTAAACATCCTGGAAGCCTATGTATTTAAAATAGGGCTTGCCTTGTCACCGCCCTGGTCTTGCTGATAATCTAGTATCCAGAGTGTTAGAGAATTTCTTGAAGCAAAAATCTCCCCTGTTCCTTGATAACTGAGCTTCTAAGCACTGATATCTAATTCAGTGGTTTTCAAATTGTTCCGTGTGGGGGGGTTCCCACTATGATTATTGATTCTTTCTAGGGTGCCCTGCATTTATTGATACTTGGGATGTAATGGGGCAGGAATCGCCTGTACTCACCCTGGCGCTGAATGCAGATCCCTCTGGAACTATTGATCATCCTGTCATGTCATATATTCGGGGGGTGGAGGGGGAACCCCAAAAATTATTGTGCTCCCACAGATTACTGTTCTAATTTGCCAATTAACTGTAAGCTAGCCAAAGAGAAGCAATGTTGTAATTGAGTGCATTTTATTAACTTACAGTGGGATAAAACTGCTTGTAATTCATTGAATGCAGAAATCTGATGACCTCTGCACACTATTATTTTCAGGCTGTTAGATGCTGCATGTACTCAGGATAAAAACCGTCTCTGTTTCCAAGCCATGTATTAAAATTTACGAGTCTGATGTAAAGTGGCTTAAGATACCTAATAGAGTGTGAACATTTCCACAGTAATTCTCCCTTGTCAGAATGTGCCAACTCATCAGCTAAATGCCTTCTTTTTTCCCCCTAGAGCAAAGCCGCAGAGATGACTTGGAGGCTTTAGGACACATGTTTATGTATTTTCTACGAGGCAGTCTCCCCTGGCAGGGATTAAAGGTGAGAGTTATGTGCACTTCCCTGATTTTGGGATTGTACTGACACTATTTTTAGCAATCCACTTAATCAGTAATAAGCATATGTCTAAGCAATTAATGAACTGTAGTAATTGGTAATCGAAGAGGGACGTTTTATTTTAAGGCCATTTCCGGCAAAGAAGTATCTTGCAGTCTATAATTAATATATCCTTGATGGGTAATCTCAGCAGAAATTAGCTTTTTTTAGTGTGTATAACAAAGTGCAGCTGGTCAAAATCACCCCCAGGCTTCCCACAATTCTATAGATAATGACCGTATCTGGGAATGAGCATGAGAAAGTACTTTGAGGCATTTAAACCATGTCCTGTCCAATATAATTTGCAGTACAATATGATTGCCATTTTTCTTGGGGTTTATTCTCTTTGACAATGTTTGTACGAAAACATTTATGCAGTCAGCTTAATGATGTGATGGGGTTTCTGAAGGATATCATAAATATTCTGCTATTAATTGCTGAAATTATTGAAGATATGTGATTCCAAAGTGCTTCCTGACTCAGCTGTTGTTAACTTCTGATAACAGGATAGCATGGTTACGGTTTTGGCTCTAAGTTGAGTTCAAACTGTTTCTGACAAGCCCTGCTCAGCATCTGTGAGGAAATAGAGCCGATACAGAAAAGGACCATTTGGCCCATTATGGCAACCCAGAAATAATCCCACTGTTCTACTCGCCCCAGAATTCTGCATTCTTTGATGCAAATGCATATTTAATTTTCTCTTAGATGTAATGTTCTCTGCAATCATTCTCTGTGGTGAAGCATTTCACACTCAGTAACTCTGTGTTACAAAACTTATTTTGATCTCTCCCCACTCCTGGTTGATTATATTCAATTGATGACCATATTCATCACCAATTCTCCAACCAGAGAAAATATCCTTTCTCATTTCACTCTATCGGAGCTCTTCGTAAGTTTAAAAACCTCCTTTAAGTGTCCTGGCCCTGATGTGGCAAATGGATTTCAACATAGGCAAATAGAAAGTCATCCATCTTGGACCACAAAAGCGCAGATTTGAGTATTACTCAATGGTGTTAAGCTAGGAGCAATGGAGATCCAAGAAATTTAGGGTCCATTTACACACAAGTAAAATGTAGTGGTCAGGTATATAAAAAAAATCAAAGCAGCTAATGGAATGTTAGTTTTTATAATTAAAGGGGCAAGAATATGAAGGCAGGATGTTTTACTACAGCTATAAAATGCTCTGGTTTGACCACATCTGGAGTATAGTTCTCACACTGCACCTTAGGATAATATTGACCGTGGAAGGAGTGCAACACAGATTCACCAGAATGTTGCCATAGGTAGAGATAAACCTTTTCCACTGGTGGGAAGTGTAGGGCAATGGGACTTGACCTTAAAGTCAGAGCCAGGCCATTCAGGAGAAAAGTTAGGAAGCACCATTCCACGCAGAGGGTGGTAGAATTATGAAATACCCTGCCATAAAAACCATGGACGCTAACTCAATTAATTTTGAATCTGAGATTTTTCTAGCCAAAGGTATGAAAGGAAATGGAGCCAAGGCAGGTGGATGGAGTTAAGATACGATTAGACATGATCTCATTGAATGGCAAAACATGCTCAAGAGGTTGAATGGCTTGCTCCTGTTCCTATGTTCCACCATTCTCTTATCATGGCTAATCTGCACTTCAACTCCATTTTTTACCTGCCTTTTCACCTTCTCCCTTGATAACCTCCTCCATCAAAAATCTACTGACCTCAATCTCAAACACTTCAATTGATTTAGGATCAACAGCTATTTGGAGGAGAAACTTGCAGATTTCCACTACTCGTGGTGTGGCAAGAATAGTTTCTAATTTCGTTTATAGCTTGCCTATTGCTAATTTTAAGATTTTGCACCCTTATTCTAAATTTTCTCACCACCAGAAATAGTTTTGCCCCGTCTATGCTTTTGTATCCCTGCATTGTTTTTAACACCTTAAGATTGTCTCAACCTTCTAAACTCAAAGGAACGTAAACCAAGTTCAACAACTTGTCTCCATAATTTAACCTTTTAAACCCTGTGTCATTATCTGCATTGTACCCGCTCTGAGACCATTATATCCTCCCTGAGGTACGTGCCCAAAACTGAATGCAATACTTCAGATTAGATTTGATCAAGGCTCAGTGCACCCAAAGTATCTCTTCCTCACTTTTGTATTCCAATTCTTTTGGGATAAAATGCTTTTTGTGTCTATGCATTAGCTTTTAGTGATTTGTGTACCAAAATTGCTTTATACCAGCACGGCTTTTTGACCATTAATGTTTTCCGATATTTTCTCTGATTGAAATGAGCTGGCCTTGTACTTCCACATATTGAACTCCATCTGGCATATTTTAACCCATTCGCTTAATGCTTTTATGTCTCTTTGTAATTTCCTATTCTCATATACACAACTTATTGTGCTTCCTAACTTAGCCTCATCTGCAAACTAGGACATATAGCTCTATCCACCTTCATGGAAGCATAATGATAAAAAGTTGGGGCCCCAGTACAGATCACCACTTGTGATCTCTGCCAATCAGAGAACATTATTTTTATCCATACCCTGTCTCCTCATTATCAACCAATGTCATAAGGTTGCCCCCAATCCTGTGTACTTTCCTTTTAACTAATATCTTGTGCAGAACCTTATTAAATGCCTCTGGGAGTTCATATCGATAACATCCATTCACACTCCCTACGCATGGGAACTCCTCAAAATTCAACTAAATTCATCCAACATGACCTAGCCATCACAATTCCAGGCTGACTCTTGCTCAAGTTGCTCAGTCACCTGGTCCCTGATGAAAGTTTCCAGTAACCTCCGCTCAAGTTACTGACAGGTCTGTAATAATGGAGTGACATTTCCAATTTTTCAATCCATAGACACAATTCCTGAATGCAGAGAGCTTTGAAGAATCATAATCTAATGTGGCTGCTCTCATCACATTTCTTTTTATAGGGTGTACATCAGGTCCTGGAGATTTTTCTCAATCTTATTATTTTTTCCAATATTGATTAGAGTGAGGATGGACAATATTACAAGTTGCTAAATGCATTGACAATAGGAAACATAATCAGTCCATCTGGATTCCATTGTACTACCTCCATTATTATTGCTGATAGAGCACACAAATGAACTGTCTGGATACCAATGCAACAAAACACCTAACCATATTGGTGGTAATAGAACCTACTAGGGTGTCTGACCATATGCTATTGCACCTGTGTCCAGCCTTACTGGCAGTGGCCCTGCTTACTAAAGTGCCTTGGTTGTATAATATGGCACCTGTGTCCAGCTTCACTGGCATTTGTAAAACTTGATTTCCATTTGTTCATGCGTTTTATCTTAAATCTAACATCCTTGCTTTACAATTCCAGTGAAGTATGTAAGCCAAGTTTGTTCATTACAGAAAAATATCTGCCCAGAAAAGTAGATATTGCAACTTGTAATTTTGTACAAAGTCTGAATTATTTTGCTTGGGTTGTCCTCCGTAGCTGTAAGTGGTTTGAATAGTGTAAATGAGATAATGAGGATGTGTCTGTATTAGCTCTTCACAGGGTCTCAGTGAAATGAGAAAAAGCAAGTGATGTTTCTGGAGACAAAGGTGCTGAGGTTTGCATCCAGTTTGAGTCTTAAATTCTGTCAAGAAATTAGTGTTAATAGATGCTGGCAGCTGATCAAGACCACCATTGATAACATGTTCATAGCGTCAAAAGTAGTCTTACATGTTTGGAGTTGTATCTGTCTGATGGTAGAGCTGCCCTTTTTGTAGGATGGAATGTTAATATCAAAGGGAGGAAGGAAGTTGTGAGCAAATAACAAAGCTGCTTCCAACTTTTCTGTAACTTCCCAGAATATATAATAAATCTCTTGCATCTTAATAAGCTTCTTGTGTACAGAACTTTAACATTGTCACATTTTAACCACATATTTGTCAGCTTTTTCTAAGTTTCTGAGTTCACATTTATAATGTGAATGACCTACATAAGCTTATCACATTGATGTCCCATTGGAGGTGACATTGCCATGCCTTAGTTTTGCCTGGCCCAGCTTCTCAGCCTGTGGTAGGGAGAAATTCCTTGGTGTAAATGAACAACACTGAATTCCAGATAGCCATAATGTTTTGCTACTTAACTCACAGTATAATGTATTCTAAAGAAATAAGGGCTGATTGTACAACAGGGGCTGAACTACATCCCTGCATCTGGCCCAATTATCCCCAGCCCTTTAACTCTGCACTAGCTGGCTTCCTGTTGTACGTACAGTCAGTACCTCCAGTTATTAGAGCAATAACTTTTGTTTCCTGTTATTTGGTGCAAAGTATGAAGAGTCCTAGCCTCAGGTAACAGTTGTTTCTCTTCAGGTCCCATTGATGAGTTGGGTTGGTCAATTATCAGCACTGCGCTAGCGCACCGTGGAACTGTGTGACTGACTAATTGGATTACTGAGCACTGATGCAGAGGCTTGACTCAGTACCAAATTTCCATCGCCTGATGTTTTAGCTTGGAGCCATCCCAACCTCGGATGCTGCTTATTTTCTCAACCCTTTCCCTCTTTCCTCAAGGTGATGATGACTGGTTGATCATTAGGCATGATGGCAATTGTGCTGTGAGAAGCAGCAGAAGGACTTCTGAGCAGGAGGCAGACACGGAGTGTGGAGCTAATGGGTTGAATCATCCCTGGGTTTATGTACCTGCACTAGCGATAACCCAGCTCCCTAAACCACCCTCACTAACTTGTTACTGCTCACAGTTTATCACAAGTACCATGAAGAATTGGATGGAATAAATCAAAGGGATGTTAATAATTTAGTCTCGGTTAATTTTTAAAGGAGAAGGGTGTGACTATTTAAGATAACGTCTGATGCCTCAGTTCCAAAAATACTTTCATTTTTTTATTAAGAAAGGATGTGTTCAGAGTCAGCTGGTCAGATCTGGATGTTAGGAGAGCTCTTCTCACTTGAACTTTGCCTTAATCTTTGCCATTACACTGTCTATCTTCATTCCTGCTCATTTCTAACCTAAAGCTTAAATATCCAAAACAAAATTTCAAAACTCTTTCAGCATTTAATAGAAACACTTGGACATTGAACCACCTTTCTCAGTTTCGATGTTGGTTTACCACAGCTATCTGAAGGAAAAATAAATAGACATTGTTCCTTATAGTAGTCTCTGTTTATCAAAGGTGAATTTTATAGACAGACACATACACAGAAGCTTGTTCACCGCACTGTGAGGGTTATATATGACTGATAAACACCAGCTGGTGAGAGTTTGAGCGTGGGCATGTAACATTTTGTTTTATTATTTAAAATGGTTGCCTGATTTACAATGCTAATTTTGCATCCATGTTCCACCTGCCATAAGCTGGGACATAGTACAATGCATAAAAACAAAAAAACTGCGGATGCTGGAAATCCAAAACAAAAACAGAATTACTTGGAAAAACTCAGCAGGTCTGGCAGCATCGGCGGAGAAGAAAAGAGTTGACGTTTCGAGTCCTCATGACCCTTCGACAGTTCTTCTCCGCCGATGCTGCCAGACCTGCTGAGTTTTTCCAGGTAATTCTGTTTTTGTCATAGTACAATGCAGGCATTTTCTATACTTGGTTGCAATGTGAAGATCTGCTGAAACAAATGAACATTTTATTTAAGAACGAACATTCAAATGTATGATGCATGTGCACACATGATCATTTTCTTACATTTTATGCAAGATTTCTTTAGCTGTACTCCACATGACAGGGTAAGTAGGAGAGGCTCACCACAAAGGAGTGCAAACCAGACATAGGAGAATACAAGAGGTTGAAGGCAGTAAAGATCAATTGGTCTGTATCTGCTGACCCATGAAGTATAAATCATAGAATATTGCTGGCCCATCGTGTCTGTACCGGATAGTTTCACAAGCTGCAGGAATTATGGCAAATCCAATGCTGCGTGATTAATTTCTGAACCAGCACACATGTAATGAATTGAGCCCAGATGTTGGTATGAAGAAAATGAATGTGAGATAACCAATTTAGCTTTAACATAGCTGTTACACAGTCATGGTAGGGTGATGATGAGAGGCGATGACGAATATGTGTGTGTGCCTGAAACAAAGTAAAACTTGGTCAACTGAACCAGCCAGACTGCTGTGTCTTACCCAAGTATGACGGCAGAAAATGGGGTTTGCTTGAGCTGATGACCCATTTGAACAGTGTTCAAATCAGAAAGGCTGGTCGGAAATTTGAGGGCTGAACTCATCCACTGGCGTGTGTCCCTCCACTGGCTTCAGGAGATGGGAAATCCCACTGGGACACTTGAAGATTGGGGGGGGGGGGGGCGTTGGTGTCAGGGTGAGAAGATCCTTTAGATATTAAATGAGATTGTTGAGATTGCTCATATAGACTTCAGTCCCAGGATCACCTTTGTATTGCTGTGTAGCTGTTGGGCAGGGTTCCCTGGCTAATGTAATAGAGCATTGGAGAAAGTTCTAGTGTTGAAGTTTGGCCTGAAGATTAATACAGTCACAAGATAGGGATTGTAATAATTCTTTTTAATCACAGTCAGCTGCCCCTCGATTTGAGGGTGGCATAACTCAGGGTCGCGAGTTTCTGCCATGGGTCTTCATGTGGCGAAACCAGCTGATTCTCGGCCCACATTATTTTTAATAGTTCATGACAAAATGGTCTAGATTTCACCTTGCCTTGTCCCTGTGTTGGAGGCACTTGGAAGATTTGTCAAACCTTCCAAGTCAAAATTGTTGAATTCAGTGGATTGATAGATTCTATGCATGATTTCACTTTGCCATTTTCATACCTTAAGTTGAGTCAGATGTTTTACTGGCTGCCAGGGCTGTTGCAGCTTGGGTATGTGAAGGTTGTAAGCTTTGCTTGCCAAAACACAATTTATTCCAATGTACCTTCACTATTAAGAGGGATATGAGCACAGCACTTTGTGTCTCATGTCCCATAGCTTTCAAAAGCAATGCATTTCTGTTCAGTTTTGCTGCAGAACTGCATCTACCAGAATGTAGTTGTGAGCTGAAGAGTGTGTGCGCACATAGTTGTATGTCTGCCTGCACAACACCACTCCTTTTTCCTGCCCCCGCTCACCACCACCCCCATCCCTCAAATCCAATATGTGCAATATGTATGTTCACATTACTGATGGTTTACCACACGGTAATTGTCCTGATGAGTACCTACCTACGTGTGGAATCTTTGGTCTGATGGATTTTCCTTAAAATCTGCTAAAATTACAGGATTGATTTATTCTCCGACGTTGACTAACATAATTTTCCAGCCTTGCTGTCAGCCAGTTATATGCATGTTACTCATGGTTAAATTGACTTTTTGCTTGCAGGCAGAAACGTTAAAAGAACGCTACCAGAAAATTGGGGATACGAAACGAAACACTCCGATTGAAGTTCTCTGTGAGAGCTTTCCAGGTATGTTTTGCAAGAGTCACATTGTAGATGGATACCTGCGAGCTTTGTTTGCTGTTTGCCAAGAATTGGTTTGTTTCCTGGGATTCTTGATATGAAAGGACTTCAGAAACAAACTGCAAGGTATTATAGTGAAGAATGCATGTCTGCAGAGTGGTTATATCTCTTCAGTTAACCACCCCTCACCCTCCTCAAAAACTTGTTGCGTTCTGTCCTTGATATTAAACTCTGCTGACAGGTGTTGCTGTTGTTACTCAGTTAATCGAATTCAGTTTTCCTATGTAAGGCATCCCACTGTGTAATTATGGACCTCTTCAGACATGAAGCTATGTTTATTGCTGAGGAGCGAATAACACTCTACTAGGCTGCTGACGATCATTGCACTAGTTTTAAACCAGCGCCTTTTGTGCCAGAATGTTATATCAATCTTGATCTGGATCGGGTTCAACCAGAAAGACCAAACAATGAATTTGCAGAATGTACAAGTACAGGATCATAGATTATTTTTGCCTCAGGGTAGAGCATAGGAAAATTGATTTGCGAGATTTAAGAAGTAATTCTGCTGTTAAGACCCACTGCCAATGGGTTTTTACAAATTAACTGTTCTGGATTGGTGCATGTTTTGCTAATAGTAATCCAGTGGAATAGTTGAAATCTTGATCAGGGCATAACTTGAGCCCTCTGGAATTTGTCCCTTCGATGCAATGTGAAAACTGTTTAAATCTTGCTATTCTTTGTATGACTAGATCTCCACTTCCCCTACCTAGAGTTCTTTTTTTTTTGTCAGTTTAGCCTGTGCTTGGTTTTAGATGTTCCTTTAGCATTACTTCTTTCTGGAGAAGTTTGTGTCATTTGTACAGCTAACAACAGCGAGACCTTTCTCGTGTGGACTTAGGTTGCAGATTAGCCATGGTCTCATTGAATGGCAAAACTGGCTCGAGGGCTAATTGGCCTACTCCTGAAAGTTCTTGAACCTGTTCTGTTATATGAAAACAATGGCTTACACTTAGATTTTGCAAGTGGCCTTCAATTTTCTTTGTTTGCTCATTTTTCATTAATGAGGTGATAACGTAATGTAACTACCTCAGTGAATTCATGATATAAAGCAGGGGATTTTGGGTGAAAGTCTTTTCAGTCTTGGGAACTCTTTGCTGTTGTGACAACTTAGACCCGGTCAGGTGTTGACTGGTCCGGTATTCGGCTGAACGATATGAGCGCAGTGTACGGGGGATGTTATGTTGTCTTACAATAGTAGTGTCAAGTGCTTTGCGTGAGGGTGTCTGTAGGAGATTGTGTTTGTTTCTACTTGGTGGGGATAGCCAGCTTGTTGCTTTTGGATAACAGGAGCACGCCATTGCCATTACATCATTCCACTGAGAATCAGCGTAGGAGTCTTCCAAAGGGGATAAGTCTGTTCATTTGTTTGGACCATTGGAAAAATTGTTCCATCATGAAAATGTGAAAGCATATTTTGTACATATTTACATAGGCTGTACTATTAAGCACAGCTGCTGAAGGTGTCACTACCTTTGCAACATCACCTCTGTTTATACCTCCTCTGGACATACCTTTTGTTACATTAGAGTCACGTTGCCACAGCCTTTGATCTTGTACCATTATCACTTGTACCATGATCTTCACCCTATCATAGACCTTCTCACATGTTCTTTGCGTACCTGCCCCCTGCCAATTTGCCTTGGCTCCATACTTATAAGCTGTTAAATGTTTGTTCAGTTTTATACCGCACTGCGCCATTGGGCTGGTGCCTAAGAGAACTGTGAAACCATAATACAAAGGATTAGTGGCATTCTGCCCCAAAGAATTTGAAGAAAACTATTGCTCAGCAGCTGTTCGGAAAATGTCAGCCCAGAAAGATTTCTCTGTGAGCTGAGTAAAACAGACGGATCCTCGTTCTGTGCAGTGGATCCATTCAAAGAGAACTGTAATCCCCTTCTTCTGTGACCCCTTCATCACTTCAGTGTGTTCTTTTCAAAGTGGCTAATTTTGTCCCTCCATGGGCAAACCAATTTAAGAGATAACTGTTAAACTGAAACATAAAGTAATAAAAGCCTGAATGAGAGAAGTACTTAGTGCTGTTAGATTTGCTATTCACTTTCATCAATTGGTTTGAAATAATTAGATTGTGTAGAATACAATAGGGAACAATATTCACTGCAGAAGTTGAAAATTCAGTTTTCCTCCTCAAATTCATTAGTCCCTTTTGCACTACTTGTAGCATCCCTGTGACTTGAAGCTCGGAGAGCTATTAGGATAGTTGTTGAGTTGCCTTGCAGGAATTATTATGTAATTTGTGACCCAACTTTTAATCAACTCAGATCTGTAGGCAGGACTGTGCCCTCAGTCTTTGTACCATGTGTGTATCCATCTTTCTGGATTGAGTTCTCAGAAACAAAAAGATACCATAATTACCATCCAATCCTTTAGGTCATTGCCCCCTTTGTAATCTATGTTAGCTGTCTGCTCCTTTTGTGTAAAGATCGATTTGTTTGGCTGACCAGATATCATGGTCTTGAGCCTCCACTGAATAGAGTACATTCTGTTCATGATAAAAGTATTTGAGCATTTCTGTTCAAATAAGCCAATAACTAACCTCATTTCTCCCCTTTCTTCACCATCTCCTACCCCACCCAGCTCGAGCAAACTGGAGCAACAGCAGCTCACCTTGCGAATAGGCACTTTATAACCTTCTGGCTTCTTTTGAGTTCAATTTCCGATCATAACCAGTGCTCCCCCTTTTTCTTAGACTGCAGGGTTTTTAAAATTCTTTCATGGGATGTGGGCATCGCCAGCAAGACCAGCATTTGTTGCCCATCCTGAATTGCTCTTGAACTGAGTAGCTTGTGTTGCCAGAGGTCACTGGTAATGGTTGTTGGCTTAGTACAGAGAGGAGAAGAGTCAATTCCCTCTTAACTCTAAATTCGCTTTATTCACGTCGTTATATCATTTACATATAGCTTATACGTCTGGTTAATTATAGACATGCAGTTTACAGCAAGTTATACAGTTTTATACCCAAAACTAGGATCTAAACACCACACACCCACTAGGTTTCTCTGACACTCCCTGAGTGGTCACAGAATATAAAAGCTAATACCCGAAAAGGAGAGCTAACGCTGGCCAGGCGTTCCATTCTCTCTCTCTTGCATCTCTACGTTGCTGGCGTAAGTTCTTCCGCTTCTGCGATGGTTGGTCTCCAGAGTTCTCGCTGCCTCCACACCCGAAATTCTCCATTCTTATACTGAATCTTATCTCTTCAATCCTGTTGGTTTAGGCTTGCTTGCCTAGTCTGTGGCATCTGCTTATTGGCTCTGTCCCAAGAACTTAGGTAGCCTTACCTCATTACTCCTTTCCTAAATAAGGATTTGTGTCTTATCACATTCCCTTTGTTTTCCAAGAAACTTTAGCTACTTTAAACCGGTCCCGTTCAGCTCAGGCTAGTGACCAGACTCAGGTTACTTCAGGTCAAAAGTTGCTTTTGCCTATGTGTCAGCAGCTCGGCTGCAGCCCCTGGCCAACACTTGCTAGGCCATTTCAGAGGGCAGTTAAGAGTCAACCACATTGCTGTGGGTCTGGAGTCACAAGTAGGCCAGACCAGGTAAGAACAGCAGATTTCATTCTCTAAAGGTGGGTTTTTACAACAGTTGATGCTAGTTTTGTGGTCACCAGCACTGAGACTAGCTTTATATTCTAGATTTATTAACTGAATTTCAATTCTACCAGCTGCTCGGGTGAGATTTGAACCCATGTCCCCAGACCATTAGCCTAGCCTGAATTACTAGTCCAGCGACATTACCACTACGCTACCATCTTCCCGTGGCTACACCACCTCTGGACATACCTTTTGTTGTTTTAGTGTTCCATTAACACCTCCTTTTGCCTCGCGTTATCATTCCTTATCAATCAATCACTCCTGATCTCCACTCTTTCATAGACCTTCCCTCACGTTCTTTGTGCACCTCACCCCTTCCAGTGTTCTGTGTCTCTTTGTTTATTTATAAACTGTTAAATTCCTAACTTCTTCCAGTCATATGAGAGGTGATTGATCTGAAATGTTAACTGTCTTCACCCACAATAGCTGCCTGACCTGCTAAGTACCTTCCAGCACTTTCTGGTTTTAATTTTGACTGCCTTGTCTTTTCCTTTGCAGAGGAGATGGCAACGTATCTCCGCTATGTGAGGCGGTTAGACTTCTTTGAAAAACCAGACTACCAGTATTTACGCACACTGTTGACAGATCTTTTTGAAAGCAAGGGCTACGCTTTTGATTATGCATACGACTGGGTTGGCAGGCAAATAGTAAGTAACAAAGCTGCTATTATGACTCTATAATCATAGAACAAATTACTCTATTGTGGTTAAGATGCCCATTCCATTAGGCACGGAGTGGACAACATTACATTTATTAACCAAAGGGAAAGCTTCTAACAAGAAGAATAAAATTCTCAATTTCAGATGTTAAACGTCTTGTAAAATAACGGCCCGTAGCTTCGGAGCTCCAGGGCATTGTAACGGGGGTGGGGGTGGGGGGGGTACCCCAAAATGCGCTGGGGAACCTGGAAGTCCCCAGGTAAGAACTGCCTGTGAATTTCAAATGTCCTTTAGGCAATTAGCTTGCGAGTGGAACCATCCGAAGGTATAATTTAAATGACAAACTTCAGATGGTTCTGACTGTCTTACTGTAAGAGTTACCCAGGAAAAGTTGGAAGAATAAAAGCAACTTCTAACTCCTGGGTAACTATTGTACTAACTCCACCCCTGACCCCCACCCCCTACCAAACCATGGAACTCATCACACCCTCCGCCAACTGACCACCCGCCGCCGCCCCCCCCCCGCCCACTCCCCTTAGTTCTACCCACTTAAACCTCACAAACCTACCTTCTCTCTGGCTTCTCAAACTGGTTGGACCTGTAAACTTACTTGCTTTAGACAGCTAGTGCCATAAAAAAGGGAGTGGGGCTTCCTTCCCTCCCACCCTGCAGCCCTCGACTGAAGGCCTCAGGAGCACCCTACACAGTTTTCGCCCCGCCTGAGTTGGAATGTCGGGCGAGAAAGGGTCGACTGGATTTCGAGATAAGAAACTAGGAGCGGAATGGCAATCCAACTCTGCCACTCCGCGGAAGTTCAGGCCCAACAATTTTTGAATTTTAAGGAAAAGACTTAAAAAGGATATGCATTTACGTAGCACCTTTAATGATGTCCTGAAATGCTTGGCAGTCAGTAAAGATTTTTGAATTGCCGTCACTGTTGTAATGTATGAAAACGTCATAGCCAATTTGTTCACAACCTGATTCCACAAACAGCAATGAGATTCGTGACTAGGTAATCTGCGTCAGTGATGTTGGTTGAGGAATAAATAATGACCAGAACGCCAGCAAAATTTCCCTGCTCATCTTTAAACAGTGCCATGGGATATTTCAACAGTACGAGAGGAAAAATGGCGTCTCACTTTAACATCCCAATTGAAATATGGCACCTCTGACAGTGCCTGCACCCCTTCAGTACTGCACTGCAGTGTCAGCTTAGATTATGTGTTGTGCTTAAATCTTTGGAAATGGGATTTAGCTCACGAACCTCTACCTCAGAGGCAAGAGTGTCACCACTGAGACATGGCTAACACCTTTTATGCCATTGTTCCTGGGGAATATTGACTGATCTACAGAACTGATCAGGCCTATCCTTGTGTTAACTGAGGGGTTGTTATCTCAGATGAGTTTTGGGTTCTGTCTTTGTTAGGAATTAAAGCAATATAAGATTGTTTTGGAACTGTGACAACTTGAATGAATTGCCCACTGACACAAACTGACAAATCAACTTAAATAGGCTAAAACTTTGCCAAGGTGTAACGGGCACAGAGAGAACCGAAATATTTAAAAATGAGGGGGTATCATTGGGCAGAGGCATTTATGAAGTGAATGGAACTATAACTGCAGGGTGGGGGTGCCTGCTGTGGGGTGCTGCACAGAATGAGACATTGGGCTGTTGGAACTTGCGGAGAAACCTCCTCATCTTGTAGAGGGGCTTCAAAAGAAAGAAGCTGGTTTCCAATTTGATGTGTTGGGTGATGAGCCAGTGGCAAGCAGACATTGGCAAGTTAGGGGCAGCAGCATTTTAATGAGCTGAAGTTGTTGGAGGGTGGAAGAGGGGAGGCCAGCCAAGAAAGCATTTGGACAGTCAAGTTTAGAGATAACAAAGGCACGCAACTTTGGAATAAGCAGGCCTGAAGGCGACAGTGAGAAGGATGATGGCTTCAGCAGCTGATGAGCAGAGGCATGTTTGGACAGTTATACCAGAGGAAGTTGGGAATCTTTGTAATGAAGTAGTGCAGATGGGTGCCTGGGGCGTGGTTTGGCTTGGCATTGCTGATGGAATTTCTCTCGCACTCTTAAGTGTTGCTGATACACAGTATAGGTCTGCCTGCAGTACAGGAGCACGGTGATGACAACTTTCTGAGGAGCTAATGGTCACTGGACCGGTAATCTGGAAAACCAGGGGTAATGCTGTACGGACCTGGTTCCGAATCCCAGCATGGCAGATGGTGGAATTTGAATCCAATAAAAACCTGGAATTAAAAAGTCTAATGATGACTGTGAAACCATTGCCAATTGTCATAAAAACCCATCTGTCCCTTAACTAACAGCATTAACAAATGGGGAAGCTACAAAGGTAACTGAATGGATGGTCTCAACCTTGATGACAAAAATTCTGAGTTTCTTGAACCTCTGTTAGAAATGGGAAGGGCGGGGTTTGGTTTAAAGAGGTACAGTAAAATCCTTATCAGCATGCTCAGGGAATGGATGGTGCCAGTTAATCTAAAATAAATGTTAATGGGGAGTTACATTACTCCTGACACAAGACAAGATGCGGCATATCTTTATTCAGGCTCAATAACCAACACTGACCCAATAACTTAATAATTTTAATGTAATACCTAAGCAGAAGTTTGCAGATTTGCAATCTTTCATTATTAGTTTTTTTTTAAAGAATGCATTATCCTAACAGTGAAAATGATCGGCTTTTAAAAACAATTGAGCCATCAGAAACTCTGGGTTATTGGGGAATTCTGATTGGTAGAGTGATGTAAAACACAAAGTTTTCTGTATTTGGTAACGGTAGGGGTTAAATTTGCTTTCCAAGATGATTGTGAGGTATTGGATGATTTTTGAAGTGGCACAGAAATTGTGTGGGGTGTTGGGGGGTTTGGGGGGGGGGTGCGGAGGCAGTGGGGAGTGGGTAGAGAATGCAGACTTTAAAAGGAAAAGAAGGTGCCAGAGGAACGAGGAAGAGACCAAATCGTCGCATGGCAGTGAGTTGTAACGTGCTTCATTTCCCATCTTATCTTTGCTATCAATGTTGTACACTTGGCAAATTTGAAGCGAGTTACAAAGAAGCTTATGTCCTATAGGAGCTGCAATCATTCACTTCCGGGAATGTTACTATGTTAGTGTTTCTTTGTCTACACCAGTGCTTACCAACCTTTTCCCACTGTGAGCCTATTTTACTGCGTGAAAGCTGCCATGAGTCCAGCGTGAGGGGGGTGGGAGAGGCTGTCATAGTGAAAGTGATGGGGGGTCGACATACTTGAGAGTGGGAGGGGGGGCGGCCACAGTCCACAGTTGTGAGTGTGGGGGAGGGGTTGCCACAGTTGTGAGTGTGGGGGAGGGGTTGCCACGGTTGCGAATGTGTGGGAGGGGCTGCCACGGTTGCGAGTGTGTGGGAGGGGCTGCCACGGTGGCGAGTGGGGGGGGAGGGGCTGCCACGGTGGCGAGTGGGGGGGGAGGGGCTGCCACGGTGGCGAGTGGGGGGGAGGGGCTGCCACGGTGGCGAGTGGGGGGGAGGGGCTGCCACGGTGGCGAGTGGGGGGGAGGGGCTGCCACGGTGGCGAGTGGGGGGGAGGGGCTGCCACGGTGGCGAGTGGGGGGGAGGGGCTGCCACGGTGGCGAGTGGGGGGGAGGGGCTGCCACGGTGGCGAGTGGGGGGGAGGGGCTGCCACGGTGGCGAGTGGGGGGGAGGGGCTGCCACGGTGGCGAGTGGGGGGGAGGGGCTGCCACGGTGGCGAGTGGGGGGGAGGGGCTGCCACGGTGGCGAGTGGGGGGGAGGGGCTGCCACGGTGGCGAGTGGGGGGGAGGGGCTGCCACGGTGGCGAGTGGGGGGGAGGGGCTGCCACGGTGGCGAGTGGGGGGGAGGGGCTGCCACGGTGGCGAGTGGGGGGGAGGGGCTGCCACGGTGGCGAGTGGGGGGGAGGGGCCGCCACGGTGGCGAGTGGGGGGGAGGGGCCGCCACGGTGGCGAGTGTGAGGGAGGGGCCGCCACGGTGGCGAGAGGGGGGGAGGGGCCGCCACGGTGGCGAGTGGGGGGGAGGGGCCGCCACGGTGGCGAGTGGGGGGGGAGGGGCCGCCACGGTGGCGAGTGGGGGGGGAGGGGCCGCCACGGTGGCGAGTGGGGGGGGAGGGGCCACCACGGTGGCGAGTGGGGGGGGAGGGGCCACCATGAAGCGGGTTGTGTGGGGTGTAATGGGGTTGGGGAGGCAATTTGTTTTTCACTAACTGATGGATGTAGTAACCAGACCTCAGAGAATGTTTCCCTTTGACACCCACTGGACTATGGTATCAAATAAAATTGTGCACGTGCATATCCTGTCTCTCAGAGCCAATCCTGGGGCTGGCCACTCCCGAGCCATCAGCATTGCTTCAAAGCTCATGTACCTAATTGCTCGGCCTGTGACCCTAGCAGAGGTCCCAACCTCTGGCTTACACTGCATTTGAGGTGGACTCAATGTCTGCCCAAATCCAGCTCCCAGTTAATTCTTTTGAATTCCTGCTTGGGCCCAGAAAGGTAAACACTGACTCTGCAGGCGTTCCGTGCTTGGACCAATTCATTTTCGTGTTAATGCAGTTGTAAATATTAATGTAAAAGCAAAATACTGCCGATTCTGGAAGTCAAACAAAAACAGAAAATGCGGAAAAACTCAGCAGGTCTGACAGCATCTGTGGAAGGGTCATACGGACTCGAAACGTTAACTTTGTTTTTCTCTCCCCACAGATGCTGTTAAATATCAACGCATCTGTTCCCAAAATGGCTTCATTCTGTTTGAGCAATTATTAAGCAGCTATTTATGGCATTCAGTTGGGTGCTACAGTAAGTAGTCAGATTGCTAGAATGAATGATGGGAGTGCCCTGAAGCTAGAATAGAGAAGAAATGAAGTTGATTATGATGAGAAAGCTAACATTGTTCAGCAATTCTAAGGAAAGATGTTGGCGTTTCTATCCGTCTAAAGTTGATGCATAAATTGTGGAAGCAGGTCTAGGATGCAGGTCTAGGTTATGTCTTGGAATGAGTAGGTACCAATTCACCTGCGCAAAAAGTGGAAAGTACGGGGCCCACTTCTCTCAAGTTTCTGGCACAGGGGAAGGGATCCTGATGGAGAAGACTTTGAACCAGATGAGATACTGCTGCTGCTGCTGGGTTTGCAGAGAGAAACATGCATGTAAGTGAGTGCACAAACACACTTGAGGTTTGCTAATAGGATACCCCCATAGAGCTGCCCTGTTCAGGGATACTGCTCAAACCGGCAATTTGGTTTTGCCCTTAATCCAGATTAAAGCTCTAGAACATTGTGCAAATTTATTATTGGGTGCAAAAGCCTCTCAGTAAAGTTTGCATTGGCGCTGAAACCATCAACATAACATATCTTATTTAATTAAACGAAATGTGAATAGGTATAGAATTAGCAACTACAGACTACAAATTAAGGTTGGGTTGCAGACGGCATAAATGTTGTTTAATGAGTGAAATCTGATTATGACCGGATGTTTGAAATTAGCACAGTGTTTGATGTTGTGCCTTTGATATTAATCTTCTATTGCTAACATCAGAAAAATAAATGGCTGTGTATATTTAACTTGTTTGCTGTTTTGGAAGGGGTGGGGAGAAGGCAGTTTGTTTTGGGGATGTAAGAACTTAAATTTCACAAACATGCCCCAGGGATCCCGATTTAAATCATAGGTTCATTTTATATGTGCACAGTTGCTCAGTCAGCAATCCTATTTTGTATATGATTAATTCAGGCTCTGCAACTCCTGTCAGATCTGTAAATAGATACTTAAGTAAAAACAGTCAGAGGCATATGATGGAGAGGGTTGGTGCTCCAATTATGCTCAGAATGCTTGGAAATGTATTTTAAGCCTCCGTGATTCTGAATGTAGTAACTTTCCAATCTTAACACACTAACTGAGGAGAGGCATCAAGGAATCTGATTTCACTCAAGAGTCTCTCAGGGGTCCCAGGGGTCTCTCAAATTGAGAGGGGCTGACAGGAGGCTGGGGATGGGAAAAATACCACAGGTTTAATCATTATGCTATGCTATCCCATCTCATCACAGCTGCCTTAGTTTGGGTGGCTACTGGGAGCCTTGGATCAGGTAGGCTAATCCAATGGTCTGCAGTGTAAAGAAGAAAATAGTTTATTTTAGGTAAATTGCGTAGAATTTACAGCACAGGAACAGGCCACTTAACCCAATCCATGCTGGTGTTAATATTCCACATGAGCTTCCTCTCACCCTATATCATCTAACCCTATCACATTTCCTTCTATTCCTTTCTCTCTCATGTACTCATCTAGTTTATTCTCAAAGGCATCTTTGTTACTGGCCTCAGCTACCCCATGTGGTGGCAAATTTCACATTCTAGGTGAAGTTTTTTGATTAGATATTTTAGTGACTGTCAAATGTTTAGAATTTACTTTGAAAGCATTCTGAAGCCAAACTGCAGATCTAGCTCCAATATATAATTATATGTAATGTTTTTCCAATTATTTCAATGCTTTAACTCTTACAACACTGCTAGTGAAAGAAATTGTTTCAATTGCATCTTTGTTTCTTTGTTGTTAAGATAATTTGACGTGGGCTTAGATTGCCTGAAAGCAACCATCAAAGAGTTTGAATTGGTTACTCCAAACTGACATTGGGAAAAATGCAGTGCTGACTGAAAAATTGGTCTTTGGAGGCAGTCTCCAGTAAAAGATGAATTTTTCAAGATGTGTGAATCTTGAACTCCATAAGTTGCATCTGCAGGCCTGGTGAATGATGCCACATGCACAATGGGATTTTATATTAGCTTTGACTTTCATAAATATCAAGGACTTCCCCAATAACTTTTGTCGCAACACCAATTTTAAATGGGTCTTTGGCAGAACGTCCATGTGACAAATATGAAGCAGTTCTTTGTTAGTCTGGTAGCTATCCCCTTAAATCAAGTGTCACACTAAAGACCTTAAAAGACAACCTGCGTATCCTCCGCCTATATAAAAGCAAAATACTGCGGATGCTGGAAATCTAGAACAAAAACAAAAATACCTGGAAAAACTCAACAGGTCTGACAACATTTGCAGAGAGGGATACAGTTGATGTTTTGAGTCCATTTGACCCTTCATCAGAACTAAGAAATATAGAAATGAAATGAAATATAAGCTGGTAGAGGGGGTTCGGACAGGTAGAGCTCAATAGGGGGCCAGTGATAGGTGGAGGCCAAGAAGAGATTGCCAAAGATGTCATAGACAAAAGGACAAAGGGGTGTTGATGGTGGTGATATTATCTTAAGGATGTGCTAATGGGGACATTAAGAGTAACAAGCAGGACAAGCTAGTGGCAGATGGCCCTAGGGGTGTGGGGTCATCATCACCACCTTTTAGCCCATTTCGATCCCTTCCCCCCACCCCACCCCCACTAGGGCCATCTGCCACTAGCTTGCTTTCCTTAATGTCCCCATTAGCACATCCTTTAGATAATACCACACCCCTTTGTCCTTTTGTCTGTGACATCTTTGGCAGTCTTCTTGGCCTCCACCTATCACTGGCCCCCTGTCAAGCTCTACCTGTCCCACCCCCCTCTACCAGCTTATATTTCATCTCATTTCTATATTTCTTAGTTCTGATGAAGGGTCATACGGACTCGAAACATCAACTGTATCCCTCTTCGCAGATGGTGTTAGACCTGCTGAGTTTTTCCAGGTATTTTTGTTTTTGTTCTAACCTCCGCCTATGTTGCATGCGCTGCAAAATTTGTGGTTCATTTTCTTTTCCCATAATAGTTTTGTGAGAGAACTGAACCCCTGTGGTTTTCAAGCACATAGACTTTGTAAACATGGCATCCTGTTGCTTTTTGAATCGAGTCTGGACTGTTAAGAATTTCTAACAAGTTTTGGCCACAGGTTGAGGGCTTTCAAATAAAGCAAACAGAGCACAGTTTTCCAGGTGTATTTGAATAAGCTCTAACCTTCATAGGAAGATAGATTTTAGTTGGTTGCCCCCACCCCACCCAGCTCACAAGGAGACATGCAGGACGAAGCTGTGTATATAGACACTCAGGTTAGTATTTAAATTTGTGACCTCTTTCCCTTTGGGGGAAAGGGAGAGAATTTCTACTGTAAATCTATTTTTAACCATCAAATGTTATATAATGTTCATTATTAATAAAAAAAAATTTGCACAAAAGTTTAAAACTGGAATGAGGACTCGTGTTGCCTTGATGATCAAAGATAGATCTTGTAGAGAAATAAATATTGCGTGACCAATGTTTTCTGCTCAGCGTCCCTGTTGGTTACTGAGCATTTACCCAAGTAGTAAAACTCTCTTAATTAGTCCTTTGGGAAGTTGGGATCTTAGGTGTAACTACCTAATCCGAAATAAAGAGAGTACAGAAAACCCAAAAATAAAATAATCCTCACAATTGGATTGGCTGACATTAACCTAGGAAGACATTCTTGATTAAGTTTAATGGAGAATTGAATGATTTCAGTTCCCTTCACTTCCCATGCCCTCTCTCGCCCACCCCACCTCCCACCGCAACCCTCCCTGCACCCCCCCCCAAAAAAAAGCTATTGTGGAAAGCTCAAGTAGTTAAGAAAGTTGCTTTGCATCACTGGTGTTGCAGAAGGTGTAGATGGCCCAGACTTTTTCCTAGTGATGTAACCAGTTTAATGGCCTGAATTTCACGATCGGTGACAAAGTGATGATGTTTGCTCCCGAATCTGAAAGCTGCCCATGAAGATCTAGTGATCTCTGCGGTCTGTACTTTCCCTTTACCAATGTCAGTTTGAATCTGGCACCAAGTCGAGGAGATCTCCAGGTGTCGGCAACAGTGATGTCATCAAACAGGGTAAGCAGCCAGTCCCACAGACAGCAAACCAGGAAGTAAAAACCATTCAATTTTTAACTTCTAATTTAAAATTTGAGAGCACAATAAATGATTGGTCTTTGCATGTGGGATTAAGGTAGAAACTAAATATCACAATTTTTTTGAAAATGGATTTATAACTGATTTTTTAAATCAAAATTGAGAAATTTGATATTCCACCGATTTAAGTTTTTCAGGTACAGTAAAGCTATTCATTAATTATGAGCTTAATATGCAATTAAAAGCCCGATTACACCTTATCTAATGAGATATAACTTAAGGGTTCTGACAACAAGTTTTGTCAGTTCAGTGATTTCTACTTTAGCCGCATAACCTGTGTGGAATCTCTGACAGCAACTTCTGGATGTCCGCTTTTAACTGCACATTTACAGATGTCTGAAGCAGTTTCACTGTCATTAAAACCATAGAACCTGGACCTGTTCTGCATTAAACCACTAAGTGGAAAAACTTACAGGAGACTGTATTTTCTCAGATTCTTTGAGTGGACAAGGTCGGTGGATAGATTTACTTTGCAGTTGATATGCCTCCTGTCCCCAGTACACAAAGCAATGTCAAACTAGGAAACTCTTGAGAATGCTGTAGCTCACTGCTGCTGCGTCCTTTTGAAACGATGTGGCAAGCTACAGGGAGAAGAGACCAAGAGTTAGACAGCCGATATGAGCAGCTTCAATATGTAAATTAACTCAGCTTCTGTTGAATAATGATAAGGCAGAGACTGGACTGTGGGTGAAGCAACTTGTGGAAAAGGAGGTTACAGGTTATTTTGATCTGGACCTAACCCACCTTTGTTTATGTCCCACAGCCCACGCCGGTCGGACCCAGTCACGGGGATCATGGAGTAGGAAGAGAAAGCCACGCACACCGAGAAAAAGCCACGCATCAGCAGCCACTCCGAAACCAGGTCTGTACAAGTCTGGTTTGTTTCAATCTTTGTCAAGCCTACTGGTTTTCCATTGACTCTTTGGCCCCTTCCTGTTGCAAAACAGTGACCATTCAGAAGCTGAATTTACCTAATCTACTGAAAAAATAGTGTAAAAGGTTAAACACGTTACTCAAAAATATGAATGAAATAGTGCTGAAATCCACTTTTTTTTAAGAATTCCCCACATATGAGTAATAACAAAAAAACTTATCTAATTTTGTGTTCCAATTTGATGGGGCTCTCCATTTCTAATTTCTTTCTATAATGCGTTCACTCAGCCAATGACAGTTACAGGGATGGGAACTGTATCATTTCAGGCCCTCAACATCAGTAAGATGGCATTGAACTGCAGACGTTGGTCTTGGCTTGGTATGCAACTGGCACTGATTTCCCACTCCACCAGCAAGAACTGGACCCTATCCTAGTTCAACAGTTTCCTCATCAAGCCATTTGTTGATGTCCCGTTAACTGGTCATGAGTAGAGTGTCTCCTCCAAAGAGTTGGAATGGCAGATCTTTGGCGCTCTGATGCAGGTGAAACCCGCATTAAGCAAACCATTGCTTTGCCAATTTATCCTGAATAGAACATCACTTGCTATTTGAACCGCTGCAAAGTTTCATGGGTGAACGCTGCTATTTATGAACAATTAATCAATTAAGTTGCTGTGGTGCATTATTAGGTATGTCAGTAATCATGTGTGCTTTCAAAAAGATTAATTTGCATTTCAATTTTAGGCTCAATAGTTTCAAGAGAACATACCAGCCATCTCAATTTCTGACCTTTTCACAAAAACCCGCTATGTATTTTATTTGGATTCCACCAGGCATTTAAATTCTTTAACATTTTTCTTTCCTCATCCTCTTTGCTGTCTAGTCTTTTCCTAAGATAGGTTGTTCTGCTGGGAAGTCAAAGTTTCTTCCTAGCCAAGAGCGTGAGTCCTGATGGTTGTGTAGCCTTCCTGGTGCCAGAGTTAGGACATCTCCTCGGGGCTGGAGAGGAACTTGGGAAAGGGAGAGAAAGGATCCAGTTGTCGTGGTCCACGTGGGTACCAACAACAGGCTAAGAAAGAGGCTCTGCTGAGGGAGTATAAGCAGCTAGGGATTAAATTAAAAAACAGAACCACAAAAGTAGTAATCTCTGGATTACTACCTGAGCCACAAGCAAATCGGCATAGGGTAAATGAGGTAGAATTGAATGTGCGGCCCAAAGTTAGGTGTGAGATAAATGGGTTTCAATTCATGGGACACTGGCATCAGTGCGGGAGAAAGAGGGAGCTGTACAGTTGGGATAGGCTTCACCTGAATCATGCAACTGGGGCTGTAGACTGGGCTTTAAACTAAATAGTTGGAGGGAGGATTCACATG
Organism: Carcharodon carcharias; assembly: GCF_017639515.1. NCBI lineage: Eukaryota > Metazoa > Chordata > Chondrichthyes > Lamniformes > Lamnidae > Carcharodon > Carcharodon carcharias. Next base: position 24,044,722 of record NC_054498.1, read on the forward strand.
AGGGGAGATTTGGAAAGTTAAAGAGAAAAGACAAGGCAATAGACCAGTACGATGATACCGGTGCTAATAACCAGGGTGCACCAGTAAATAAGGTCAGAGTAGGGAGAAATGGTAAAAAGACAGAATTGAAGGCTCTTTATTGGAATGCACACAGTTTTTGTAACAAGATGAATGAATTGATCGCACAAATAAGAATAAATGAGTATGATAGCCATTACATGGTTGCAAGGTGACCAAGGCTGGGAACTGAATACTCAAAGATATTTGCCATTTCGGACTGAGAGGATGAAAGGAAAAGGGGGTGGGCTAGCACTGTTAATAAAGGATGAGATCAGTACAGTGGTGAGAAATGATCTTCACTTCGAAGATCAACATGTAGAATCAGTTTGGGTGGAGATGGAAAATAGCAAAGGAAAGAAGTCATTAGTAGGAGTGGTTTATAGACTCCCTGAAGTAGCTACATTGAAGGCGAAGAATATAAGTCAAGAAATGATAGGAGTTTGTAAGAAATGTTTTGCAATAAATCATAGATGATTTTAATCTTCATGTATATTGGATGAAATAAATTGACAAAGGTAGCCTGGAGGATGAGTGCATAGAGTCTATTCTGGACGGTTTCTTAGAATAAGCAGATACATGGGAACACCACTACCTGGAAGTTTCCCTCCAAGCCACTCAACATCCCAACTTGAAAATAAATCACCATTCCTTCACTGTCATTGGGTCAAAATCCTGGAACTCACTCCCTAACTGCACTATTAGTGTAGCTACACCACAGGGACTGCAGCGGTTCAAGAAGGCAGCTCAACACCACCTTCTCAAAGGCAATGAGAGACGAGCAATAAATGCTGGCCTAGCCAGTGATGCCCTGATTCCGTAAAAGAATTTTTAAAAAAACATGTCCTAGAACCAAACAGAATAGGCTATTTTGGGCCTCATTATATGTAATGAGACAGGATTAATTAATAGCCTCATAGTAAAGGATCTTCTAGGTAAGAGTGAAATAATATGACAGAATGCCTCATTCAGTTTGAAGGTGAGAAATTTGGGTCTGAAACTACTTGCTTTAAACTTAAATAAAGGCAATAACAAGGGTGGTAAGAAAGAGTTGGCTAAAGTGGAATGGGAAAATAGGTTAAAAGGTAGTAGGGTTGCGATGCAGTGGCAGACATTTAAGGAGATATTTCATGCTCTCAACCGAGAAATACTCTACTGAGGAAGAAGTACTCTATGAGAAGGATGCCCTATCCGAGGCTAACTAAGTAAGCAAAGGTAGTATAAAATTGAAAGAAAGGATGTACAGTATTGCAAAGGTTAGTTGTAGGCCAGAAGATTGGAAAAATTTAGAAACAGCAAAAGATAAATTAAAAAATAATAGGAGAAATTAGAGTGCGAGTTTAAACTATTAAGAAATATAAAAACAGCCAGTAAAGCCTTCTGAAAATATACAAAAAGGAAAAGAATTAGCATTGGTTAGAGGGTGAGACTGGGAAGTTAATAATGGGAAACAAGGAAATGGCAGAGACTTTGAACAGGTATTTTGTACCTGTCTTCATAGTAGAAGACACAAAAACCACTCCAAGAATAGTAGAAAATCAAGAGGCAAAAGATAGGAAGGAACTTAAAACAATCACAGTCACTAGAGAAAAAGTGGTAAGAAAACTAATGGGACTAAAGACTGACAAGTCCCCTGGACCTCATGGCCTGCTTACTAAGGACTTAAAAGAGCTGGCTGCAGAGATAGTGGATGCATGCATTGTAATCTTTTAAAATTCGCATGATCCTGGAAAGGTCCCAGTGGATTCCAAACCACAAATGTGACACCTCTATTCAAGAAAGGAGGGAGACAAAACAGGAAATCATAGCCCAGTTAGCCCAATGTCTGTCATTGGGTAAATGCTAGAATCCATTATTAAGCAAATAGCAGGATATTTAGAAAATCATAATACAACCAATTATTGTCAACATGGTTTTGTGAAAGGGAAATCTCATTTGACAAATTTATTAGAGTTCTTTGAAGTATAACAAGCAGGATGGATAAAGAGGAACCAGTAGATGTGATGTATTTGGCGTTCCAAAAGGCATTGGACAAGGTGCCGAATGAAAGGTTAATACACAAGATAAGAGCTCATCGTGTTGGGGACAATATATCAGCATGAATAGAGGATTTAAATAGTTAAATTAGCTATTAACAGGCTAATAGTAGCCTGTTAGTTGGCTACTAACAGGAAACAGAAATGTGGAGCAATTTCTTCTCTGAGGGTCTTTAGTCTCTGGGATTCTCTTCCACAGAGAGCAGTGGAAGCTGGATCATTGAATATATTCAAGGCTGAGTTAGAAGAATTTTTGATTGCTGAGGGAGTCGTGGGTTATGGGGAAATGTGGAGCCTGAATAAATAGGTAATTTTCAGGTTGGCAAACTATAACTAGTGGGGTGCTGCAGTAACCAGTGTTGGGGTCTCAACTATTTATGATACATATTAATGATTTGGATGAAGGAACTGCCTCTTGTAGCCAAATTGGCTGATGATACAAAGATAAGAAGGAAAGCAAGTTGTGAGGAGAACGCAGAGTCTGCAAAGGGATATAGGTTGAGTGAGTGGGCAAAAATTTGGCGGATGGAGTCTAATGTAGGAAAATATGAGGTTGTCCACTTTAATGGGAAGAATAGAAATGCAGAGTATTATTTAAATGGACAGAGACGGCAGAATGCTGTAGTATAGAGGGATCTGGGTGTCCTTGTACATGAATCACAAAATGTTAGCATGCAGGTACAGCAAGTAATTAGGAAGGCAAATGGAGTGTTGGCCTTTATTGCAAGGGGGGGATGGAGAATAAAAGTGAGGAAGTCTTGATATAATGTTCAGGGCATTGGTGAGACCCCACATGGAGCACTATGTGCAGTTTTGCTCTCCTTACTTAAGGAGAGATATACTTGAGTTGGAGGCAGCTCAGAAAATATTCACGAGGTTAATCCCAAGGATGAAGGGGATTGCCTTATGGGGAAAGGTTGGGCCTACACTCATTGGAATTTAAAAGAATGAGAGATGATATTGAAATATAAGATTCTGAGGGTAGATACTGAGAGGATGTTTCCTCTGATGGAGAAATCTAGAACTAGGGGGCACTGTTTAAAGATAAGGGGTCTCCCATTTAAATGGAAATGAGGAGGAATTTCTTCTCTGAGGCTAACTAGTCTCTGGGATTCTCTTCCACAGAGAGCAGTGGAGACTGAGTCATTGAATATATTCAAGGCTGAGTTAGACAGGTTTTTGATCACCAAGGGAGTTGAAGATAATGGGGGACAGGCAGGAAAGGACACAATCAGCTCAGCCATGATCTTATCAAATGGCGGAGCAGGCTCGTGAGACTGAATGGCCTACTCCTCCTACGTCTTATGATCTATCTGTACACCTATTGATGGGAAATATAATGTGGTATGTCCTCTTGTTTATCTTGAATTGTGAGGGAGAGGGTGAATTCCCCACCTCCACCTCCACCACCACCGTAACTTCAGAATCACGGTAAACGTTTGCAACTGGAGTTCTTGTGGAAGTTACATCAGCAGAGTCCCAAGGAAGTTCAGCCCTGAATCTCTGCTGGGGTCAGGAAATCATCTTGCTTTCTGCCATCCCTGTTGCAATCTTCTTTTTAAAAAGAAATAATTCATCATAGCAGATTTTTGATTTTCTTCAAAATTTGCAATGGCAAAACTGTGCCTCATGACATACCTAAGAACTGCATCATTTGTGCTTTGCTTATCAGTTTACTAATCCCTGATGACTAACTTTTTGTTTCACTGCTTTGCTTGGGCCTGCTGTGCTGCATGGATCCCACAATTGTCACCCTTCCCCTTGTGTTGTAATCAATGAGTAGACAGGAGGAGCTGACCGCAGAGGAGCATGGGAAATTCAGCCAAATCGGCAGCAAAATCCTTCATACCTGACCTCCCAGCTGGCATCTGACAGACACGGAGGCTCAGTCCAGGTATAACATCATCTTGTGTGATTCATTACCGGATGGGGATTTACTGTTCAGGGTTAAAGCCAATACATGATGCTCTGTGCCTCCCTGCAGGGTTGTCCCAAGCTTCTGCCTTTGTGAACCAGATTTGCTTTAGACTTCTAAAGTGATGGGGGTGAGGACAGACCTCCCAGTAAATTGTAAATTCTAAGGCAGCCAAGTTGATTCAACTAAGTGTCAAGTGCCTTACAGGAGTGCCAAGTGAACAAAGAAAAGTAGGAAAGCTATATTTTTGTCATGCCTTTCACAGCGTCAGAACATCCAGTAGTGTCTCTACAGGCAGTGAAGTACTTGGAAGTGTCGTCACTGTTGTAACGGAGGAAATACAGCAGCCAATTTGCACACAGTAAGCTCCCAGAAAAAGCAGTGTGATAATGATCAGATAATATGTTTTAATAATGTTGGTTGAGAGATAAATATTGGCCAAGACCAGGAAGAATCCCTGCTGCTCTTTTCCAAACTGGTGCCTTTGGATTTTTTATATCCATCTGAGTGGGCAGATGGGGCTTTGGTGTAACATCTCATCCAAAAGACAGCACCTCTAACAGGGTTGCAGTTTTCAATACTACACTGAGGTGTCACCCTAGATTTTGTGTTCAGTTCTCAGTTCTCTGAAATGAGACTCACCCATAACCTTCTGACTCAGGTGATGGCTAAACAGTATAACTGTCAGCAATAGAGATGGACACAATGGGAGCGTTAGCTAAAGGGGGAAAAGGGAGAGCATAGGGAGCTGATAGTACATGCTTATGAAGGCCTAAACAAAGAAAATGAATAGTACTATGAAACTGCTTCAAGGTAAGATTATCCTGAAATATTCCTTTTGTTATATTTTTCTAATATACTAACAGCAACAATCCTTTACTCTTCACTTGACATAAATCCTCTTGGTGTCAGCCTACTGTGTTCTGTTCATGCAGCAAACCACTGCTCTGTCCTCTTAATAAAGTGAATACAAAATAGAAATACCTTTTAAGCAGCTTCCTGACAAGCAGTTCAATGTAAAAATGGGTTGTTTATGCTCACCTCAGAAAGCAGACAGTACTTCTTTTCTGAATGGAGAGCTGTGACTAGTGGTGTTCCACAGGGATCAGTGCTGGTACCTTTGCTGTTTGTAGTATACGTAAATTATTTGGAGGAAAATGTAACAGGGCTAATTAGTAAGTTTGCAGATGACACTAATGTTGGAGGAGTTGCAGATAGTGAAGAGGATTGTCGAAGGATACAACGGGATATAGATCGGTTGGAGACTTGGGCGGAGAAATGGCAGATGGAGTTTAATCTAGACAAATGCGAGGTAATGCATTTTGGAAGGTCTAATACAGGCAGGAATTATACAGCAAATGGCAGAACCCTTAAGTGCATCGACGGGCAGAAGGATCTGGGTGTACAGGTCCACAGGTCACTGAAAGTGGCAATGCAGGTGGATAAGGTAGTCAGGAAGGCATATGGCATGCTTGCTTTCATTGGCAGGAGTATAAAAGCTGGGAAGTCATGCTGCAGCTGTATAGAACCTTGGTTAGGCCACACTTGGAATATTGCATGCAATTCTGGGCCACAGTACCAGAAGGATATGGAGGCGTTGGAGAGGGTGCAGAGGAGGTTTACCAGGATGCTGCCTGGTCTGGAGGTTATTGGCTATGAGGAGAGATTGGAGAAACTCGGATTGTTCTCACCAGAGCGACAGAGATTGAGGGGCGACTTGATAGAAGTTTACAAAATTATGAGTGGCATGGACAGAGTAGATAAAAGCTTTTTCCGAGGGTGGAAGAGTCAATTACTTGGGCACATAGATTTAAGGTGAGAGGAGAAAACTTTAGAGGAGATGTGTGGAGCAAGTTTTTTTACGCAGAGTGTAGTGAGTGTCTGGAATTCGCTGCCAGAGGTGGTGGAGGAAGCAGGTACGCTAGTGGTGTTTAAGAGGCAGCTTAACAAATAATGAATAGGATGGGAATAGAGGGATACGGACCCCGGAAGTGCAAAATGTTTTAGTTTGACAGACAATATGATCGGCGCAGGCTTGGAGGGCCGAAGGGCCTGTTCCTGTGCTGTACTTTTCTTCATACGGACTCGAAACGTTAACTGTGTTCCTCTCCGCAGATGCTGCCAGACCTGCTGAGTTTTTCCAGGTATTTTTATTTTTGTTTTGGATTTCCAGCATCCACAGTTTTTTGCTTTTATCTGTACTTTTCTTTGTTGTTCTTCTTTGTTCTGATAATACGTGCTGGCGTTCCAATGTACTGTTTGCACCAGTCCTCGGCTAGAATGTGAACACCGAGTCACTGCTGACACCGGAAGGATGTATATGTTACATATTAGGATATAATGCTAGCTTGGCACAATCAAGTTCATCCCTGTACATAAATGAGCAGCTACTAGTATTTGAGCACCAAATCAGAAGAGAATTGGCTTTCTTTTTGATGCTATAAACAAAGCAGGTAGCGGCTTTCCAAAAGTTCGCAATTTTGCCATTGCCTTTCTGCCTCCATTAGGTTGTAGCGATGAAATAAAACTCAGTGACAGCCAAAAATAAGAATTGCCTCAAGCCCTACCAATTGTGCCCATAGAGGAATTGAAGCAGATTTTGGAGGATGTAAAAGGCAGCATCACTCCAATTCAGGATATTAATGCTTTTTTTTTAAACCACTAATGTGCGCAGTGGCTGACACGCATGCGGTTTCTCTAAAACCCAATTTAAAAAATAACTATTTCCTCAGTTTTCTATCCGTATAGAAGGGGTGCGAGAGGTTGAGTTGCATGTTTGACAGGGGCCATGTGCTTTGGCAAGATTTCTCCCTCCCAATACACGCATACACACAGTGCAAAGGCAAGCTATGTCGCCACAGCGGCAAACTCCAGGTGTGCGAGACTTGCATTCAGAAGACAATTCATACAGTAACTGGAGTCTTGCTGCCATTCTGCTTAGTTTAGACACGTTATCTTCTGCTCCCAGGTCTGTCTATTGGCAATCCTGCTGTGAACGGGACCCGCATTAATTGTTTATATTTTTATGACTCTAAAATAGTGCACATTGCCTGAGAAAGACGGGGAGAAAGATGGCGTAACAATGTCCATCAAGTAAATCACAGCAGTGTTAACACTCTCACAGTTGGCAATGTGATCTTCACCTGTGTAAATTTCTTCTCATCTTTCTCAAAAGGTGGTCAGCTCCACGAATGGCGAGCTCAATGTTGATGACCCAACAGCAGCACACTCCAGTGCACCAATCGCAGCCCAGCCAGAGGTGGAACTTTCGGAAGATACCAAGTATGTGCCCTATGATACATTGTGCACTCTCATGCCTGGTGAATGCTCCACCTTACACTATTCATTACAGCCATTTTGTTGGCTGTTGCAGTATCGGTGTAGACCTGTTCAATTGTAGAATATTTGACTAAAGGCTCCAGCGGAGCTCAGAGATTCAGCGGCAAGTGGATTTTTTAAGCCAGTTTAAGTTTTCTGTTCAGTTCAGCTTATGAGGTTTGAAGTTGAGAATGGAAATTTTAATTGGTTATTTTTCTAAAGTCATGGTTTCTGATTCACCTTCCCCCTACTTCCCAACTCATCCCATGCAACAACACTTGGTTATGAAAGAAACTAATGAAGCAGCACTTTGACTAAAAGGGCAACTTTTCACTTGCTTCCTGGTAGAAGTGCATCGATATGACTTACTGATCAGCAAACCAATGGTGTGATCTTCCACTTGACAGTTCAACAGAGCAATGGGAATGCACCCTGAATTTCTGCATTACTCTGCCATGCTTGCATGTGTAACCTACAACTCCAAGGTGAAAGTTAGCATGTTAAAGCAATCATTGCACTCCTTATGTCACCCAATATCTCTGGGCATTGTGCCAAATACCCCAGCCCCACTAAGTTGTCTGAAATGGGAGGATTCTTTTCCACATATTTCCCAAGTTTATTATATGTTCCAAGACTAAAGCTAGTCACTTCCATTATGCTAACAACTGTGGGCATTTATCAGTGATGCTTTTTTTATGATGGATTCTGAAAGTGTGGAGCATTAACCGTCATTGAAATGTATCTGGCTGATTACTGCATGCACGGCAGACTGTACTGTAACTCACGCGGATGGAGCAGCAGTTTCCCATAATCCTTTTAACCCTTTCACTGTCTCATTCGGTTAATATTGACGCTTTTCCCTATTGTGAGTTCTTAGTTGAATGTTTTCAAATTAGTGTTAGATGCTTGTTCTGATTGGAGCAGCATTGATGAAAAAGGATCTGGATAACCCAATAACAGACTGAGCATGGCTTCCAATGGCTAAAGGTTCTACCACCTTAACACAGAATCTGCAGTATTGTTCATCATTACAGAGGAAAGAGTCATTCATCTCAGGCTTTTGTCTCTAAGGCTAATTTTCATCAATAATTTATGGCTTGTAAATGCCAACTGTAGTTCAGGGAATCAAAGGCAGCTGAAGGCTTAACACCTGAGAATATCTCTTTGACAAAGTGGGTGCATAGTAAAACATCTCGATGTTCACTGGATCCCTTATTTTACAGTTGGCTGAATGCAGCTACTATGGGGGAAAGCAAAAAAAATATAGCTTTGGGAAACCATGTGCTTTACCAACATAAACTAAATGTAAATTCAAAAATGAAGATGGCTGAATCAAGTTGGTATCTGCAGTGAGCTACTGGATTAAGTTTGTTGGTGTTCCATGCACACAGTGAAAAGATTCATTTTCACCTGTTTATTCCATTAATGCCTATCATTGTGTATAGGCACAGAAGAGGTAACTTTGTTGACATGTAAATATTGGTGTGTGCCAGTGAAAGGGTTAATGATTCCTGCATTTCCATCATTTTCTCCTGATATGCTTTCATGCCAGCGTAATTGGAACAACCTTGATGACCTCTACCTTGAAGAAGATTACATTGGCAACACTGCAATTGACTTTTCTACTGCAGTTGACCATTAACCGCTAACCCTGTCAGACCATGTTTTCTCTTTACTATCTGCCTTTTAAGCTGGCTTGTTCCAGGCCACCCCAATACCTTTTTTCCCACTCCCCACCACCCCTCCCTGACCCCACTTGCACCTTGCTGTCAGAATACATGTTCAGAGTTCGATCAATAAATGTTGCATTGGTTCAGAACAGTGCATACTTAACTGCATGTGAAATGCAGTAAGCTATAAAGGAAGTGAGAGAGACAGTGGCAAAGTACATGAGAGGGTTACCATGGCAATGCCATTTTATGCTTTTCTAAAACTATGCAGTTCTGAAACATCCATAGGTTCTGTGGGTGTCTATCGGGTTTATGATTAGTGCTTGGTAATCTCTGTTTAAAGGAACTGTAAGCCATGAAAACGACTCTTAAAGATGCCTTTGTGATTGAATTGCTGCATATTGCCTGTCACAATGTCCGGCAGGAAGATCTTTTTTTAAGCATGACTCTGTACAGGTTGGATCAAATGCATGCTGGGATGGCCAAGTTGCTTCTCTTTCTCCTTTAAACTAGCAGCCTTGGCAATACTGAGGGAAGAGGAAATTGGTGAGCACAATGCAGATAGAGGGCCTTTGAACATCAAATCATTTGATGCAATAAAGCTCCTTTGAAGACCGTATAAAGTTTGCTGCTAAAAGCCTTTTTTGAATTTTTTTCCATTCGTCCATGAAAAATATAATTACCAGTTAACAGGAAATGTTTCATTTATCATCCTGTAGAGAATAATCACCATAGTATAATGAGGACATTGAAAAAAAATCAAAGCCTAATTTTGCTTTAGGCCTTCACTCAAATTGCTACAGTGGTTAAAGCATTTGAGTCAAACATATGGAGGGTGAGACAGGTGCAGCTGTCTAATCAAAATGGCCTCTGCCATGAATGTCAGTGTGATTTTTTTTTTTTCTCTTTCACTTTTCCAAGTTTACAAGCAGCTTGTCATTTGAACAGCTTTTGTATTTTAATTGGCTGATTTTCCATGTCCAGGGATTTTGTTTAGTTAAACCTTTTTTATCATTTGCTTCTCCTGTGCTCCCTTTACTTGTCTTATTCTTTGCTTCTCTCATTCCACCCTGGCAAATTCACCCTCACTCTTCTCTGAAGCCCCCTCGTACAGCTACTACTTCCTCCCTCTCCCCCACCCATGTCAGCTGTGTGCATGATGAGCTTGACAGCGGCGCTTTCTCCTTTGATTAATCTGTTGTCTTTTCTCTCTAAACTCTTTGTAGCTGCATCAAAGTGCTCAACATGTGGTGAGTCCCTCTCTTTGGTCAGGGAAAGAGGGAGTGGACCAAGCTAGAATGACAAAAAAGTGACAAATCTGTCCTGGATGGCGGTTGTGTGAACCAGTGATTGGCTTTTAGAGCCAACCACCATGTAAATGTGAACAGGAACTTAAATTTAAATTTGCGGTACAAATGGTATTAGCAACAGAAGGCAAGTCTTCCCTCTGGGCTTTAATACTATATTGAAAATTTAGGCAGTTTAGAGTCTTGACTTTTGAGCCAGATGTGCGTCTGCAAACGAGTCTTTGCAGATTCCCCTAATTCAGCTTCTGATCATACAATTGGAGATAGCTTCAAATTTAGCTCCTGTTACAGACACTTGTATGAAGCATGTTCTGTTGAATCTCATAGCCATAAAGATACCCTTTTGTGCTTTTAGACAACATAACAGTCAAATGTTGCAGAAACTGCCCCCAGGCTCAGCTCCCAATACTGTACAAGCTCTGATGAAAGTTATTCCATTCAGTGCCTGATACCATTATTACTCCTATGAATAATACCGCCTTGGAGTCAGCTCTCAGAGAGTCGGCAGAGATGCCTGCTTGAATCTTTTTACTTGGGTTCTCAGCAGTCACCTTCAGCAGTCCCAGTCCATGGGTCAGTTTGCAGAAGGTGAAATGCTCTCTAAGAAATATGAGAACGCCTCCCTTTAAGTACCAGATTAATGTGATATTCAAAGTAAATTGAATTTAACAAACCGTAAGATAGTCGAGTATTGATTTTGCTTCTTTCCCATCTGCTTGTTGCTAAATTGCTTCTTTTAAACGAGGACAGTCCATCTCTCCTGCAAAAGACACTTAAAATTGTTCTGTTGGATCTCATGGCCACAAAGCTGCCCTGATGTGCTTTTAGTTAACATAGCAGTCAAATGACAATTGAAGACTAAGCATGGGAAAGACCGTAGCAATAGCCTACAGGCTTCAGTTAGTCAATATTTACTGAATGTCGGTGCAAGTGCACGGGGATCCTGACCCACGTCTCCTTGCAATATTAAAATTTTGTTGTCGTAGACATAAACTGTTCCTACAAACTTGGGATTAAGATCCCTAATCACTAAGCAGAGAAGCCTATGACTATAATTTTGGAAATTAGGCTTGACTTTGGCACATGGAAAATAGCAGTTTAATATTATCAATGTAATAATTTGGTGTTGGAATAGAAAGTTTTCCTCTCCTCCCTTGTCAGGATATAGATTTTATGTTTTCATTCTTTAATTGTGAGACAATTTTTTGATCATTAGTCCAACAACCATGAAATAATAACCAGAAGCATCTTCCTAGAAGCAAATATTTCACCCATTTTTGTACAGTGGGTGAGCTGTGTGTATAGATATGTTTTATGTATGTGCACAAGCAATATGAGTGTATTTGTGAGCTGCCTGATCCATTTCTAGACTTGTGGAAGCACAATGATCTTAGAAGATAAAGAGCAGTAGATGGGACAATAAATGTGTTCTGTTTTTTAAAAGGCAGCTTCAAGTCAGGTGCCACCAAGTGTTAGAGTACTGCTGTGCACAGCATTGTGGAACAGTGATGGCCTTAAATTCAATCTGTTGACTAAATTCCTGACCTGAATCATGCCAAGATGGTGTCCGCTGGATAGAAGGAAATTGGAGAGGATAGTGTGTGTCTTGGGTAATCCATAGTGCTTCCTGGAAGCCAGCCGGAGAGGTTATTAGCAATGATCTCGGAGCAAGTCATTTAAACCCTCAGCAGCAGAGAAGTCAGGTGGGACTGAAGACGAGATATAATTTGGAAAGGAAACAAAGTTGTACAAAGAAGAAAACCAAATCACAGTGCTGACATGAAATATGAAACACAAATTATTAAATGCAAAAAGCAATTTTATTCCTTCCAAAGTTCATATACTTTCTGGGTTATCTCTTACTATAATTAGCCTCCTGGGAAATATTTTGCAAAGTGTTTCCTTACATGACACCAAAAATGTGAATCAAATGAAATTCTTGAATATCTGCCCAAATTTATTTCTCTGGTACCTTCCCTTGATGTAACATTTTGCGTGGCTCCTCAGCTCAAGAACCATTGAGTGTTTGGTCCTCTAGATCTGTACCAGTTCTAAGGGACTACTCAATGATTCTGCTCCTACTGATGCAACAGCAACCAGCACATCTCCAGCAAAACCTTCTCTTCCCTCCCCCACATCATTACCTTCAAGATCCTGTGAGTATCTATCATCTGCTGGTCAACATTCATAGACATGGCATCAACTTGCACATGTGTACTGGTGACACCCAACTGTCTTTCTCCACCATATTTCTTCATCCCTTGGGGCTGTTTCTGTATTGTCCCATCAATGGGTCAAAACTTCCTCTGGCTCAAATCTATTCTGAATCCATCACAAACTCTGCTTCTTTCCAGCTGACTCCAATCCCTCCTGACCATAGTAAAGCTGAACCAGACTTTTCATAATCATCTTGTCTCTTTTTATTATTAAACTTGCACCCACCACCATAACCACCAGTCTACCACCTGCCTCTGCACCTACCTCAGCCCCTTTCCTGATGAAACTCTTCAATGCATACCATTGTTAGCTGGTCTGATATCCCCCATGCTGGCCTCCCAACCCCCATAAGTTTCATTGGCTCAAACCTCTGCCACACATTTCCACTCCATGTCAAGTTCTACTTGCCCTTAACTCCCATCCTTGCTGACATACTCTAATTCACCTGCCCAGAGTATTCTATATTCTCCATTCTTCTTGGCGACACAGCCAGTACTGAGTTTTTATTTGTGACATGGAGCTCCGAATCCCAGAATTATTCTTGCCCCCTCCAGTTTATCACACCCAAAATTGCCCTCAATAGTCAGTGTGTTGCCTCAATCTGCAGATTGTTCTTAGAATGTGCAAAGCTGCATTTGCCTCCCCCCCTAAACTATCCCGAGAAGTTGATGGTGAGGCATCGAGTGATTGTTTTTATAACTCAGTGGCTTGCCAGACTACTTCAGAGGTCAGTCATGTTGTGTGCGACTGGGTAGAGATGAAAGGTTCTCTTCCCTGAAGGACGTTAGAGAACTAGTTGGATTTTATGGCAATCCAGTAGCTTTTTATATTTATCTTTTCTAGGTCAGATGTAATTGGATTCATTTTTGCATATACCGCAGTGGGATATTTAAATCAATTACTCACACACTTGGAATTTTTTATTTTGACAACTAACTGTGAATCAACCTTGCTAGATTCACGTATAATTACCAAAGGGAATAGCTAACAAATGTAGCAAGTGCTTTCCTTAACTACTGTAGAATCGTAGATTTTTCAAAGAAAGATGCATCAGAGGGAAATAAACTTGCAAAGACTTTGGGAATAGAACAAGGGAATGCGGCTGACTGGATTACTCTACAGAGAGCCGGAGTGGACTCAGTGGGTTGAATGGCTTCCTATGGTACTGTCAAAAAGGCTTCCCTCTGCTGTGCTCTGTGATCTTTGCTAAAGGATATCCCCTATTGACATATTCCCATATTTTTCATTTGTTTTCTAATATACAAGATTGTTGCTCTTATCCAGAATAAAACCCATCTGTGTTCTAACCCATGCAGTTTAATAGCCCAGCTACATGTGAATTCCATATACCACCCCCACTTATACTCACAAGGCCCATTTGGCATGTCATCAGATTTCATTGAAGGTTCCTTTTCCATATTGTGTATTAATAGTTAAAACCACAAAAACCCAGAATAATCTCCTGTGGAGTTTCACTAATTATTGCCTCCAACCATTTCATATAGTGGCATTCTAACATTTAGCTACTTTCCAATCCAGTGAGACAGCATGGAGTTGATTCATTTTTTTTTTGTGATATTTGACCACACAGCTAGTCCTGAGAAAATGATTTTTAGCTTGAAGTTAAGTGCTTTCTGCTCTGCTAATGTTTCTGACCTTTGCCAGTGCTCTACTTTTAATCAGGCAAGAGCTATTCTTGGTTAATAAGTACTCCGTTCTGCTCACTGACACTGTTTAAAATTAGTTTGATTAAAGCAAACCCAACATTTGCACATTGATTGTATAACTTTCTGGTAATTTTCTCCACTTCAGTGCTCTGGCAAAGGGACTCTACCTCTTTCTCAGCTCATCTGCTGACACACATACATCCCTGCTCTTGTTATCTCCAGATTTAATATCCCAACACACTCCTGGCTGGACTCCCACATTCTACCTCCGTAAACTTTTAAGTCAACCACAACCCTGGCCTTACCCTAACTTGCACCAAGTTCTGTTCCCTGCATTCACCCCTGTGCTCACTAACCTAAATTGGCACCATTTTAAAACTCTCATCCTTGTTTTCATGTCCTTCCATAGTTTCAGCCCTCCTATCCCTGTAACCTTCTCCAGATTTCAACTCTGCAAAATATCTGTGCTACTCAAATCCTGACCTCTTGTAAATGTATGATTTTAATATGGGGGAGGTGATGGCGTAGTGGTATTGTCGCTGGACTAGTAATCCAGAGACTCCGTATAATGCTCTGGGTACCCGGGTTCGAATCCCAGATGGCAGATGGTGGAATTTGAATTCAATAGTCTAATGATGACAATGAAACCATTGTAAAAACCCATCTGGTTCACAAAAGTCACAGAAAAGGACCAGAGGCACCGGAAACGTCCTGCAAAGTCCTCCTTACTAACATCTGGGGGCTAGTCCCAAAACTGGGAGAGCTGTCTCACAGACTAGTCAAGCAACAGCCTGTCATAGTCATCCTCACAGAATCATATCTTATAGATAATGTCCCAGACTCCACCATCACCATCCCTGGGTATGTCCTGTCCCACGGGCGGCACAATGGTACACGGAGGGAGTTGCCCTGGGAGTCTCAACATCGACTCCGGGCCCCATGAAGTCTCATGGCATCAGGTCAAACATGGGCAAGGAAACCTCCTGCTGATTACCACGTGCCACCCTCCCACGTTGAAGATCACTTGGGGGACAAGGGCTCAGAGTGTACTCTGGATGGGGACTTCAATGTCCGACCAAGCTGGCCGAGTCCTAAATGACATAGCTGCTAGAGTGGGTCTGCGGCAGGTGGTGAGGGAACCAACAAAATGGATAAACATGCTTGACCTCATCCTCGCCTGCTGATACAGTCATGGACAATGCATCTGGAGTGACCATCACCCAGTTGTTGTGGAGACTAAGTTCCACCTTTACATTGAGGATCCATCATGTTGTGTGGCACTGATCAGACCACTGATTTCAACCAGATCTAGCAACTCAAGACTGGGCATCCATGAGGCGCTGTGGGCCATCAGCAGCAGCAGAATTGTACTTGAACACAATCTGTAACCTCATGGCCCAGCATATCCCCCACTTGACTGTTACCATCAAGCCAGGGGATCAACCCTGGTTCAACGAAGAGTGCAGGAGGGCATGCCAGGAGCAGCACCAGGCATACCTAAAATTGAGGTGTCAACCTGGAGAAGCTATAAAACAGAACTACTTGCATGTCAGACAGCATAGGCCACAAGTGATAGACAGGGCTAAGTGATCCCACAACCAACAAATCAGATCTAAGCCCTGCAGTCCTGCCACATCCAGTCATGAATGGTGATGGACAATTAAACAACTCATTGGAGGAGGAGGCTCCACAAATATCCCCATCCTCAATGATGGAGGAGCCCAGCACAGCAGTGCAAAAGATGAGGCTGAAGCATTTGTTACAATCTTCAGCCAGAAGTGCTGAGTGGATGACCCATCTCTGCCTCCTCCGGAGGTCTCCAGCATCACAGGTCCCAGTCTTCAGCCAATTCAATTCACTCCACGTGATATCAAGAAACGGCTGAAGGCACTGGATACTGCAAAGGCCATGGGCCCTGACAATATTCCAGCAATAGTACTGAAGACCTGTGTGCCAGAACTTACTGCACCCCTAGCCAAGCTACTCTAGTACAGCTACAACACTGGCATCTACCCAGCTATGTGGAAAATTGCCCAGGTATGTCCTGTACACAAAAAGGAGGACAAATCTAACCCATTACCACCCCATTAGTCTACTCTCAGTC
The DNA here is from genome assembly GCF_017639515.1 of Carcharodon carcharias. NCBI lineage: Eukaryota > Metazoa > Chordata > Chondrichthyes > Lamniformes > Lamnidae > Carcharodon > Carcharodon carcharias. The sequence continues at coordinate 24,061,013 of NC_054498.1, forward strand.
ATCAGTAAAGTAATGGAAGGGGTCATCAACAGTGCTATCAAGCAACACTTGTTTAACAATAACCTGCTCACTGACGCCCAGTTTGGGTTCTGCCAGGGCCACTCAGTTCCTGACCTCATTACAGCCTTGGATCAAACATGGACAAAAGAGCTGAACTCCCGAGGTGAGGTGAGATCAAGTCCAAATTTGATTGTGTGGCATCAAGGAGCCTGAGCAAAACTGGACTCAATGGAGATCGGCGGGGGGTGGGGGGGACTCTCCACTGGTTGGAATCATACCTAGCACAAAGGGAGATGGTTATGTTTGTTGAAGGTCAGTCATCTCAGCTCCAGGACATCACTGCAGGAATTCCTCAGGGTAGTGTCCTCAGTCCAACTATCTTCAGCTGCTTCATCACTGATGATTGCACAATGTTCACCATTCGCAACTCCACAGATACTGAAGCAGTCTATGTCCAAATGCAACAAGACCTGGACAATATCCAGGCTTGGGCTGACAAGTGGCAAGTAACATTTGCACCACACAGTGTCAGGCAATGAACATCTCCAACAAGAGAGAATCCAACCATCACCCTTTGACGTTCAATGGCATTACCATCACTGAATGCCCCCATGATCAACATCCTGGGGGGTTACCACTCACCAGAAACTGAACTGGACTAGCCATATAAATACTGTGGCTACAAGAGCAGGTCAGAGGCTAAGAGTCATGCATCAAGTAACTCACCTCCTGTCTCCCCAAAGCCTGTCCACCATCTACAAGGCATAAGTCAGGAGTGTGATGGAATACTCCCCACTTGCCTGGATGAGTGCAGCTCCCACAGCACTCGAAGCTTGACACCGTCCAGGACAAAGCAGCCCGCTTGATTGGCACCACTTCCACAAACATTCACTCCCTCCACCACCGACACGTAGTAGCAGCAGTGTGTACCATCTACAAGATGTACTGCAGGAATTCACCAAGCTTCCTACGACAGCATCTTCCAAACCCACGACCACAACCGTCTAGAAGGACGGGCAACAGGTAGATGGGAACATCAGCACCTGGAAGATCTCCTCCAAGCCACTCATCATCCTGACTTGGAAATATACTGCTGTTCGTTCACTGTCGCTGGGTCAAAATCCTGGAACTCCCTTCCTAATAGCACTGTGTAATACACCACATGGACTGCAGCGGTTCAAGAAGGCAGCTCACCACCATCACCTCAAGGGCAACTAGGGATGAGCAATAAATGCTGGCCCAGCCAGCGAAGCCCACATCCTGTGAATGAATAATAGATGCAAAAACTGGAGGGTGTGGCTTGAGCTGCGGAAGTGCTAAGCTCTGGAACTCCCTCCCTAAACCTCTCCACCTCTTTCTCCTTTAAGATGCTCCTTAAAACCTACCTCTTTGACCAAGTTTTATGTTATCTTACCTTAATATCAACTTTACGTGGATCAATATCACATTTTGTTTGATTAAACTTCTAAGCAGCATCTTGGGAAAGTTTGCTACATTAAAGGCGCTATTTAAATGCAAATTGTCATTGGTACTGCTAGCACATCAAACAGGTTTCAGTGAGACTTGTGACAACTTTTCTTTGCACACATGCAGTACTTTTCATTCATCCTTAGAGGCTGTAATCTTCTTTAAAAGCCTCAGATGAAATTTCATTGAATGACTTCTGAACATTTTTGCGAAGTGTATTAGTTGAATTACACCAATGTCCCAATTTAATCAAAGAATTTACACAGAATTTGATGGAATTTCTGACACAGTAAATGCTAATTTTAAGCAGCAGTAGATACAAACCTCAAAAGGGGATCATCCTTTGAGAAAGAAATCTAATAGCATAAAATCGGCCAGGTCTATATTTCTATTTATTTACAGAATAGTTGAAACTTGCAATATTATTGCGGCTGATTGAAATTTTTAATCCAAAGGACCCTGACTGGGATTCTGTGTAACCAGGACCAATTCATCATTTCACATTAAGTTCACTTGATGGTCATATCATTACCTATGTAAACTAGCGCCCAGTTTATTTATTTTGAACTTGTCACTACTGGAGACGGGGCTCTGCAGATTTTACATCCAAGAGCAGAGAGAGGATATTGAATTTCTAAGATCACTATTCTGATGCCATTTTATCTCCGCTTCAACAGTATATGCCTTTAATAGCGGCTGCCCCTAGTCATGCATCAAGGTTTACCTTGAGTTGACATCAGTTCTTTTTAGTAAACTGTTGACAAGCAAATTTCTCAGATGGAAAATAAAACCAGCCATCTAATTGTGAATGGGCATGGAATGCTTCTCTGATGCTCAGAACCCAGGGAAAATAAGAAGGCAAAGATTCCCTAAAGGATGCATGCACTCAGTAAAGCCTATACCACTGGTAATGAGATACTTTCCAGATGTTTTCCCCATTCCGCTTGGGAGAAAGGTCATCATCTATAACATGCACTGTAATTATGGAGCTTCAATACTTTGTGAAAGAATAACAAGCAGGAACTGCAGGTCAGGGAAATATTGACTTCTGACAACGAAGGTGAAATGCCTCCCAAATTTTAGATTAGATTTTGCTGCCGACTGCACTCCATTTACATGCAGTTGATTGGATCTAAGAAGAATAACTAGATGTTATAACTTTATAAATACTGTTATATGACAGAAACAGCACCACACTAAGATGCAGTGTATAGGAGACACTGTCACTGGGTACTGAATAAACTAACTCGGTACAACAGATATGAACAAGAATTTTATAGCCTACGCATAAATGATGTATTATCTTTAGTGTTGAGTGGACCAAGACAATATTGTCAGGAATGATTGCTCAGGGTATTAATCATAAGATTATAGCAAAAAGGGAGTAGGCTTTTTGAGCCCACTCTGCCATTTGATAAAAATTGTGACTTAACTCCACTTTCTTGCCTGCCCCCTTTAACCCTTAACTCCCTTGTCGATCAAAAATTTGTCTAACTCAGTCCTGAATATATGCAATGATCTAGCCTCCACTGCTTTCTGTGGAAAGACTAACCACCCGCTGACAAAAGAAATTGATCCTCATCTACGTCTTAAGTGGGCAATCCCATATTTTTTTAACCCTGCCCCCTAGCTCTAGCTTCTTCCATGAGAGGAAACATCCCCCCCGCCCCCAATAATTACCCTGTCAAATCCCCTCAGAATCTGGTGTATTTCAATAAGATCATCTCTTCTAAGCACCTATGAGTATAGGCCCAACCTGCTCATCCTTTTCCCATAAGGCTACCCCTTCATCCCAGGAATCAACCTAGTGAGCTGCTTTTGATGCAAGTATGTCACTCCTTAAGTAAGGAGACAAAAACTGTACACAGTACTCCAGGTGCGGTCTCATCAATGCCCTGTACAATTGTAGCAAGACTTCCATACTTTTATACTCCATTCCCCCTTGCAATAAAGGCCAACATTCCATTTCCCTTCCTAAATTACTTGCTGTACCTGCATGCTAACTTTTTGTGATTCATGTACAAGAACACCCATATCCCTCTGTTCTGTAGCATTCTGCATCTCTCTCTCTTTAAATAATATTCTGCTTTTCTATTCTTCCCACTAAAGTGGTCAACCTCACATTTTCCTACATTACACTCCATCTGCCAATTTTTCACCTACTTACTTTATTTATATTCCTTTGCAGACCTTTTGTATCCACCTCACAACGTGCTTTCCTCCTTATCTTTGTATCATCAGAAATTTTGGCTAAGATACACTCTATCTCTTCATTCAAGTCATTAATACAAATCGCAAGTTGTTGAAGCCCCAGCACTGATCCCTGAGGCACTACACTACTTAGTTTGCCAACCTGAAAATGACCCATTTATCCCAACTCTGTTTCCTGTTAGTTAATCAATCCTCCAATTTATCACACTATTTGCCATATACCAATTTGCTCGTGGCACAGGTAGTAATCCAGAGATAATTACCTTTGTAGTTCTGCTATTTAATTTAGTCCCTGGCTGCTCATATTCCTTAAACAGAACCTCTTTCTTAGTCTTTGTTGTTGGACCGACATAGACTATGTCAACTGGATCCTTCCCCTCTACTGTCCACTATTAGAGCTACATTGCTATTTACTCTCCCCACTTCAATGGTCTTCTGTACCATGATGCTGTAGTCACTTTGCTCATCCTCCTTCTTGTCCACACAAGTTGCAAGAACCTCAAACCTGTTGGGCAAGTGCTAAGGCTCTTTGATTCATTCCTTCTGGATCCCCTTAGCTGCCTCACTCTTAGCCACAGGGGGAGGTGATGGCGTAGTGGTATTGTAGGGGGAGGCAAGAGCATGCTGGTATTGTGGCTAGACTAGTAATCCAGAGACCCAGGGTAATGTTCTGGGTTCGAATCCTGCCATGGCAGATAGTGGAATTTGAATTCAATAAAAATCGTGAATTAAAAGTCTAATGGTGACCATGAAACCATTGTCAATTGTTGTAAAAACCCATCTGGTTCACCAATGCCCTTTAGGGAAGGAAATCTGTCGTCCTTACCTGGTCTGGCCTACATGTGACTCCAGACCCACAGCAATGTGGTTGACTTTTAAATGCCCTCTGAAATGGCTAGCAAACCACTTGGTTGTATCAAACCGCTACAAAGTCACAAAAAAGGAATGGAAACTGGCATTGACCTAGGCACTGGAAACATGACGGCAATCTCAGCCCTGCATAGCCCTCCTTAGTAACATCTGGGGGCTGGTGCCAAAATTGGGAGAGCTGTCTCACAGCCTGACATTGTCATCCTCACGGAATCATATCTTACAGATAATGTCCCAGACACCACCATCACCATCCCTGGGTATGTCCTGTCCCACCAGCAGGATTGACTCAGCAGTGGTAGCGACATAGTGGTATACAGTTGGAGTTGCTCTGGGAGTCTTTAGCATCGACTCCAGACCCCATGACATCTCATGGCAACAGGTCAAACATGGGCAAGGGAACCTTCTGCTGATTACTGCCCTCCCTCAGGCGATGAATCAGTGCTCCTCCAGGAAGGAAGCACTGAGGGTGGCACGGGTGCAGAATGTACTCTGGGTGGGGGACTTCAATGTCCATCATCCTAGACTGATTTGGTATCACCATTACTGACTGGCTGAGTCCTAAACGACATAGCTGCTAGACTGGGTCTGTGGCAAATGGTGAGGGAACCAACAAGAGGGGAAAACATACTTGACCTCATCCTCACCAACCCATCTGCAGCAGATGCATCTGTCCATGACAGTATCGGTAGGAGTGACCACCACACAGTCATGGTGGAGACGGAGTCCAGCCTTCACATCGTGTTGTGTGGCACAAACACCGTGCTAAATGGGATAGATTTTGAACAGATCTAACAGCTCAAGGCTGGACATCCATGGGGTGCTAATGGCCATCAGCAGCAGCAAAATTGTACTCAAACACAATCTGTAACCTCTGCAATAAGTTCTGCAGTCCTGCCACATCCGGTCGTGAATGGTGGTGGACAATTGAACAACTCACTGGAGGAGGAGGCGCCACAAATATCCCCATCTTCAATGATGGGTGAGCCCAGAACATCAGTGCAAAAGTTGAGCCTGAAATATTTGCTACAACCTTCAACCCGAAGTTTCAAGTGGATGATCCATCTCTGCCTCCTCCAGAGATCCCCAAAGTTATAGATACCAGTCTTCACCCAATTCACTTCATTCCATGTGATATCAAGAAACAGCTGAAGGCACTGGATACTGCAAAGGCTATGGGCCCTGACAAGATTCCAGCAATAGTACTGAAGACTTGTGCTCCAACACAGCTGCAACACTGGCATCTACCCGGCTATGTGGAATATTGCCCAGGTATGTCCTGTAAACAAAAAGCAGGACAATCCAACCTGGCCAATTACTGTCCTAACAGTATACCCTCGGTCATCAGTAAATGTAATGGAAGGAGTCATCAACAGTGTTATCAAGCGGCACTTGTTTAACAATAACCTGCTCAGTTTGGATTCTGCCAGGGCAACTCCACTCCTGACCTCATTACAGCCTTGGATCAAACATGGACAAAAGAGCTGAACTCCCGAGGTGAGGTTGACTGCCGTTGATATCAAGGCAGCGTTTGACCGAGCGTGGCATTAAGGAGACCTAGCAAAACTACAGTCAATGGGAATCAGGGGGAAAACTCTCTGCTAGTTGGAGTCATACCTAGCACAAAGGAAGATGGTTGTGATTGTTGGAGGTCAGTCATCTCAGCTCCAGGACATCAATACAGGAGTTCCTCAGGGTGGTTTCCTAGGCCCAACCATCTTCAGACGCTTCATCAATGACCTTCCTTCCATTACAAGGTCAGAAGTGGGGATGTTCACTAATTGCACAATGTTCACCATTCGCAACTCCTCAGATACTGAAGCAGTCCATATCCAATTGCAGCAAGACCTGGACAATATCCAGACTTGGGCTGACAAGTGGCAAGTAACATTCGCACCACACTAGTGTCAGGCAATGACCATCTCCAACAAGAGAGTATCTAACCATCGCCCCTTGACATTCAATGGCATTACCATCACTGAATCCCCCACTATCAACATCCTGGGGGCTACTATTGACCAGAAACTGAACTGGACTAGCCACATAAATACTGTGGCTACAAGAACAGGTCAGAGGCTAGGAACCGTGCAACGAATAACTTGCCTCTTCACTCCCCAAAAATTGTCCACCATCTACAAGGCACAAGTCAGTACTGTGATGGAGAACTCCCCACTTCCCTGGATGAGTGCAGCTCCCACAACACTGAAGAAGCTTGACACCATCCAGGACAAAGCAACCCACTTGATTGACACCACATCCACAAACATTCACTCTCTCCATTTCCGATGCACAGTAGCAGCAGTATGTACTCTCTACAAGATGCACTGCAGGAATTCACCAAGGCTCCTTCGACAACAGCTTCCAAACCCATGACCACTACTATTTGGAAGGACAAGGGCAGCAGATAGATGGGAACACCACCACCTGGAAGTTCCCCTCCATGCCACTCACCATCCTGACTTGAAAATATGTCACCGTTCCTTCACTGTCGCTGGGTCAAAATCCTGGAAATCCCTCCCTAACTGCACTGTGGGTGTAGTTACACCACATGGACTGTAGCGGTTCAAGAAGGCAGCTCACCACTACCTTCTCAAGGGCAATAAAATGCTGACCCAATCAGCGAAACCCACATCCCATGAATGAATAATATAAAAAACACCTTCCTGTCCCTAACCATGGACCAAATCTGAGATACCTAGCCTAAGGGGTACAACTGCCTCCTGGAACTAAATGATGTATCACAGTGTCCGAAGCTCAGACTCCAACTCACCAACTCTGAGACGAAGTTCCTGGAGCCAGAGCCATAGACGTAGATGTAGTTGCCGTGAATCACGCTGGTGTCCACCAGCTTCCACATGGTACAACTGCAACATATCATCACCTGCCATGCCATCTATCTTGTGTTCAAATTAACTAATTAAGTTTCAAGTTTAGAAATATCACTCAACTACTGTCTGTAGTTATACCAAATAGTTGAACTAGTTAAGCTATAAATTTAATGCAATGGGTTATATCTCCCCAGTACTGGTTTGAACCACTGTTCACATTTTAAAGGGAAAAAATGTTAAAAACTCACCAAACAATGACATACCTGCTCACTTAATTAAAGCCTAGAAGTCGGGGATAGTAGCTATAGTAGGGGATTCCATAATTAGGGGAGCTGACAAGCTTTTCTGTGGTCATAGACATGACTCCAGGATGGTATTTTGCCTCCCTGGTGCCAGGGTCAAGGAGGTCACAGAGCGGCTGCAGGACCTTCTTTTGGGGGAGGGTGAACAGCCAGAGGTCATGGTCCACACTGGGACCAATGACATAGGTAGGAAAAGGGATAAGGTGCTGAAAGCAGATTTTAGGGAGTTAGGAAGGGAATTAAAAAGCAGGACCTCAAGAGCAGTCATCTCAGGATTACTCCCAGTGTCATGTGCTAGTGAACATAAGAATAGGAAGATTGAACAGTTCAATACGTGGCTGGAGAGATGGAGTGGGTGGGACAGAGGGCTTTATATTTCTGAGGCATTGGGACTGGTTCTGGGGCAGGTGGGAGCTGTACAAGAGGAACGGGTTACATCTTAACCGGAATAGAACTAATGTCCTCATGGGAAGGCTTGCTAGTGCTGTTGGGGAGGGTTTAAACTAGATTGGCAGGGGAATGGGAACCTGAGAGGATATTCAGAGTGCATAGGAGAAAACCTGGCAGTGGGAAGTAGAGAAGTATCAACTGATAGCAAGGATATATCAGAGAGTAGTATCAAGGTAGATAGAATGCTTGGAGTGTTTGTCAGAATAAGGGGAAAGGAAAAAATGCTAAATTGGGTTTAATGTGCATGTATGTGAATGCAAGGAGTGTGGTTAATAATATTGCTGAACTGCAGTCACAGGTTGACAAATGGAATTATGATGATATTGCTATAATGGAGACCTGGCTCAAAGAAAGGCAGGACTGGGCGTTAAATATTCCTGGATACAAGATGGTTAGGAGAGACAGGAAGGGAAGAAAAGTGGGGTAGGGGGAGGTGGTGGCAATATTGATTAAAGATTGCATTACAGTACTGGAAAGAGAGGATGTTCCAGAGGGTTCAAGGACAGAATTTGTTTACCTAGAGGTCAGGAATGAAAAAGGTGCAATAAAATTGATTGGTGTAGTATATAGACCACCAACTAGTGGAAGGTTTGCAAAGAATTTACAGAATGGTGCAAGAATTATAGAGTAATCATAATGGGGCCTTCAATTATCCAAATATAGACTGGGATAGAACTTATACAAAGGGACAGGAGGGGCGAGACTTCCTGGAATGTATTCAAGATAATTTCATGCAGCAGTATATTTCTGGTACAACGAGAGGACATGCACTTTTGGACCTGATTCTGGGGAACAAGTTGGCCCAATTGAATCAAATATCAGTGGGAGAGCCTCTAGGGGACAGTGTTCATTGTATCATAAGGTTTAGGTTGGCTATGGAAAAGGACAGGGCACAATCCAGAGCAGAGATAATTAATTGGGGGAAAGCCAACTTTGATGGGATGAGAATGCATCTGAGTCAAGTGAGTTGGACTCAAATGTTGGACGGTGGCTGAACAATGGGCCACTTTCAAAGCAAAGGTATTGCAGGAAATGACAACGTATATTCCCTTGAAGGGGAAAGGTAGGACAAATAAATCCAGAGCGCCCTGGATGACGAAAGAGATAGAGGTGAAGATGAAAAGAAAGAAGTGCACGTACAACAGATGTCAAATAGAAAATACACTGGAGAATCAGGCTGAATAAAGGAGGACCAGAGGGGATGTGAAGAAACTAATAAAAGCAGGGAGAGAGCATGAAAAGAGGCTGGCAGCTAACATGAAAGGGAATCCCAAGTCTTCTATAAGCATGTAAATAATAGGGTGGTAAAGGAAAGATTAGGGCCAATTAGGGGATTTGCATGAAGAGGATGGGGAAATAGTGGAGGTATTGAATGAGTACATTGTATCTGCCTTTACAAAGGAAGAAGATGCTACCCAGGCTGAGGTGAGAGCAGAGGTAACTGGTACACTCAAGGAATTTACAATTGAGAAGGAGGAGGTGTTAGAAAGGCTATCTTTACTTATAATAGATAGGGTACCAGTACTGGATGAGATGCATCCAAGGGTACTGAGAGAAGTGAGTGGCGGAGGCTCTAGTGATAATCTTCCAGTCTTCTTTAGACACAGGGGAGGTGCCCTGAGGGCTGGAGAACTGTGAATGTTACACCCTTGTGCCCCTTTTTGAACCAGGATAAAGCTGGCAACTACAGACCAGTCAGTTAGACCTCAGTAGGAGGGAAACTTCTGGAAACCATAGTATGGGATAAAATCAATAATCACTTAGACAAGTGCAAGATAATTAAGGAAAGCCAGAATGGATTCATTGAGGGAAAATCATGTTTAACTAAATTGCTGGAGTTTTTTGAGGAGCTAACAGAAGGTTGATAAGGAAAATGCTGTTGATGTGTATATGGATGTTCAAAAGGTATTTGATATGGTGTCACACAATAGGCTTGAGCAAAATTCTAGGTCATGGAATAAAAGGGAAAGTAGGCACTAGGATAAGAAGTTGACTGTGAAAGGAAACAGTAGTAATAAATGGTTGTTATTCAGATTGGAGGAAGGTTTGTAGTGGAGTTGCCCAGGGAGCAGTCAGTGTTGAGACCCTTGCTCTTCCTGATATATATTAATGACCTAGACTGTGGTATGCAGGGCATGATTTCAAAATTTGCAGATGATATGAAGATTGGAAACGTTGTCAACTTGTGATGGGGATAGTCTTGAACTTCAAAAGGACATAGACATGTTGGTGGATTGGGCAGACAAGTGGCAGATGAAATTCAATGCAGAGAAGTGTGAAGTGACCTATTTTGGCAGGAAGAATATTGTGAGACAGTATAAAACAAAAGGAGAGACTCTGAAGGAGGTGCAGGAAGAAAGGGTATAAGGATAAACAAAGGAACAGACCTCGGTGTATATGTATATAGGTCATTAAAGATGGCAAGGCCTGTTGAGAGAGCAGCTAATAAAGCATATAGTTTCATAGGCTTTATTAATAGGGACACTGAGTGTACAAGAGTAAGGAGATCATGTTGAACTTGTATATGACACTAATTAGGCCTCATCTGGCATACCGCGTCCAGTTCTGGGCATCATACTTGAGGAAGAATGTGAAGGCATTGGAGAAGTTACAGAGGAGATTCACAAGAATGATTCCAGAGATAAAGAACTGTATCTTAAGAGGAAAGATTGGAGAGGTTGGGACTCTTTTCCTTGGAGAAAATAAGGCTGAGAGGAGACTTGATAGAGGTATTCAAGATCTTGAGGGGGTATGGACAGAGTAAATAGTGAGAAACTGTTCCCACTCAAGAGAGCATCAAGAACTAGAGGGCACAGACTCAAAATAATTGGCAAAACTGAGTAAATATGATGTGAGGAAAAATGTTTTCATCCAGAGGGTGGTTGGAGTCTGGAACAAACTTCATGAAAGGGTGTGGAGGCAGGTTCGATTGAGGTATTCAGTCAAAAGGAATTGGATTGCTACCTGAAAAGAAATAATATACAAGGTTACAGGGATAAGGCAGGGGAGTGGGACTAGGTGGAATGCTCTTTCAGAGAGCCATTGCAGACTCAATGGGCTGAATGGACTCCTGCACCAAATTCCTAAGTTAGCACTCATACCTCGTCGCACTCTGTACAATAGCAAAACCCGTCCACTTTTATCGAGGGCTGATGACTCGCACAAAAGTTGCACTTGCTAAGTCAGCTTCCGACTACAGTGATAACACCAATCACCTTCAGTTGATTGACAGGTAATGAACAGCAACTGCCAGGCAATTTCCTGTTAACTAGACTGCTTAACTAGCTTGTAGATTTAAAGTTCTAAGTCAGAGTCTGACCACTAATCCAAGTTATAGCTTGAAAAAAACTTAGCAGAGTGATCCCTGCCTGCACCAGATTGCCAAGTTAGTACTTGTATCTCATCATACTCTGGCCTTGACACACTCTGCTCCCACTATATCATCTATGAACTCAGTTCAGACTTGGTAATCACATCTAATCTATGCTGGAGGGAACATAGATGATGATGATAATGAGGGTTGTCCTTCGAGTTTGAAGACGACAGTGGATGTGAAGACTCATCAGTGATGAACAAGGAGATGGTTTTGCAGTCCCAGTCTGGACGCACAGAGTTGGGGCATTGGAACTACTATGTTGTGACATGGACAGATGCTGCTATATGATGTTGCTTATGGGCAGCAATAAGACGTTGATCCTTTTCAAAAGTGACAGAAGCTCTATGGGTCAAGGCTCCCTAGCAATTTCCTTCTCAAGCTGATTCTTCCAGCTCATTAGGCTTGATGCTGCGCCACTTCATATTTCCCTTAAGCATACCTTTGTAGTGCTTGTGCAGCCGCACTTGGTTTCTTTTGCCAGGCACTAGCTCTCTACACAGCCGCTATCTCGGAATGCGTATCAGAATATTGTAGAAAGAAACACATGCTGATAATCCGAAACCGAACCAGAAAATGCTAGAGAAATGTACTTGGATTCTGGGAAACAAAGAAATGCATGAGTATTTCAGGTGTAACACTTCATTCAGAACCGTAAAAATGCAAAGCATCCAAACGATAGGAACAAAGTAGTAAGGAGAAAAACATCATCAGTGGAGCTGTGTGTGTAATCTGCTTCAAAGAATAAGTGAAGATGATTGAGAGAAAAAAGAAACAAAGGACCTGAATAGCTGAGGCTGTGGCAAGTATTTGGATCTGAAACCGAAACAGGAAGAAATAAAACAAGATGGGGTCTAAAAGCTGAAGATAAGCAAGATCAGGCCCACAAAAGGGCACAGCCTTTCTCCCAGTCTGGTTTTCTGAGCAAGGGTGCAATCCCAAATGGCAAGCAGCTTGAAGCATTGTCACCCTGTTTACCAGGTCCACAGCAATCTCTGGACTCTACCCTGTGGCATATTGCCTGGAAATGACACTGCTGCCTGCGACATCATTCTTCTGCAGAGCTGGAGAGATGAGACTGTATTGTCCACCCTCTGCACCACAAAAATTGCCACCCTTCAAATTGTTGAAGCAGGAAATCGAGAAACTGCTGCAGACATTCAGTACTTGAACATTCATCAAATGCTTGAAGCCCGCATTGAGCACCAGTGTTAAAAATTAGTAAATTCAAGATTGTCATTAACTGTCACTTACAGGCCAGGGTTACTGGAAGTACATTGTCTATAACATGCCCTGCGACTTGCCCGCTGCAACTTCTCCAAGTATTTGAGTTTCACTCAGGACCCAGAACAGAAAAGGCTGAAGGCACTCGGCAGGCCAGCTAGCATCTGTAGACAGAGAGTGCAAAAACCTTTTCCTGGTATAAACCCTTTCCCAGTTCAAAGACAGGATTTATAACCAAAATCCTCAACAGTTATTCTCTCCACAAATGCTGTCCGATCTGCTGAGTGTTTCCAGCATTTTCTGTTTCTTGTTTCAGATTTACAGCAGCCGCATTATTTCACTTTTTATTTCAAACTTGATATAAATATTTTTTTGTTTACTCTAATTTTTTTTTTTTACAGGTTCAGTAATGTGTACGGGGGTTGATATCTATCGCGAGCACCCAAGTCCAGTGGAAGTGGTGTGGCGATTTCCACCCCCTCACCCATTTAAACATAGTCAGTTCTCCTGGTGTGAGGCAGGCTGACCTAAGTGGAGACTTTTTGGAAGCCCAGAGCAGAACCTGCTTGGGGTAAAGCAGTAGAGGAAATGAACTGTCTTGCGTGGTGTTACGCACAGAAGTGAAAATGACAATGCCTACAATTCAGAAACAGCAATAATGACAACATCCTGTGTGGCATTTTACACCAGAGTAGGAAACTAGGACAGCTGCATCAGTAGACCAACAGCCTATAATGCAAAGAGATTTAAAATCAATAATATATTTAAAAAGCCTTTTGAGCAGCATGCATTTGTAAATGGCTCATTTTAGCCATCGCATTGTGGCACAAACCCTCAGAAGTCCTAATTGTATTCAAGAATATTTAGTTACATGCAGTGTAAATGGTGCTGCTGTTTGATTTCAGTGCCTCAGAGAAGTTGCTCTGTGTCATGTTCAATGTGTCTAGGTGCTGGAGGACCTGCGTGTGTGGTAGATTAGGCCAAAGACAGAAATGTGCCCTTGGATGTTACAACTTTACAACTACTGAAAAGGCAGCAACTACCCTGCTCTGTTTAGACAGTGTACAAGAGAATGATGGGGAGGATCAGTGGTAATGAATCATCATTGCAACAAATGCAGACAGAAGGGAAAACTTACACCTCTCATATATGGTGGTGTTTTTCGTGTTGCGTTGACCTGTTTTGCCAAGAAAGACTGCCCAGGATTTTGATCAGAAGCTTTACTGACTGAGAACTACCTTCAAACATTGAATGACTTGACAAGCAAAGATGAAAGCAATTATTGTCCGTGTATTGTGTACTATTACAGCAGTAATAGAGTCAAGGCAGTCTGATGTTTGTGTTAATGTACCAGTATTCAGATCAACATCTGAGAACAAAGTAAGGACAGATGTTTACATACACTGCCATCCATATTCATGAATAGATGATGTTCTCAGGGTCTCAGTGGAAATATGCCTGCAGAAGAGCTCACATTAACTATGTAATAACCACTTTTTATAGCTACCTGTTAGGCTGCGCTCCTTGGGTTCGGGTACATACACCCTGTTGAAGCTATTTCCAGTGAAGCGGAGTGTTGTGAAATCCTGCTCCACCCTCCCCCCACCCACCATATCAGCATTACCTCGCCTCCCAGCCACACTCCATGCCTGCTCAATTCATTGTTGACAAAGCACTTGTCTGTCAGAAGAGTCCAACAGCTTGAGTCAATACGGGATAAGCCCCAGTGTAAATCAGCTGAGATTGGCAGCCGTTTGGTTCTAGAATGCAGCTAATTCACGCAGTGAAGTATCTGTGGTCCAAATGTCAAATCCTTGTGACTACCCCCCACCCAAGCACATGACTTGGAGGCAGTTGGTTAACTGATCAACTGTCCCGGTCTTGTAGAGGCCTTTGTGAGTAAACCTGATGCTTCAGAACTAACTTCATCTGCTGGCCAACTAAGTTCTTAACTAGTTGATTAGACATTACAGCTTGAATCTTTCTGTTTTGCGTGTTGATATTTTTTTAATCCCTGTTTAGTTTGCGCCTATGTTTCATGCTCAGTTTGTGCCAGTACAAAGCTTTTGGCAGGAGCTACTTTTTCCCCAAATGCCAGCATTAGAGAGGTTTCATTTATTAAGCGCACCCAGCTGCTCCTGTGCTTCATCTTCCTTATATATGTTGCTACTAGTATTACCCTACTGCCCACCTCTGACAGAAAATTTACGTTTTGAACATGTTTGGGCCATTGAATTGATGCAAATTATGCCATGTTATTTAGTCTGTTTTTGTTGCCTCTGAGAATTTTCAGTGAAGTCATTGACTGGTTATTGCCCCCTTCCAAATCCTTCAACTCTGACCCTGATTGTCCCAGAGATTGGTTCCACCAATACCAACCAATCTCTGGAACCTCGCCCAAGTATAAATGAACTGTTCAACCGAGATGAATCCTGTCCTCACCTGATACATACGCATACCTTCCATCAGAAACCAATGAGCAGCAATCGGGGGCAGAGAGCCTCATTGACCTTCCTTCACCCACCAGGACCACAATAGTTACTTATCACCTCAACTACCTTTTAAAAAAACTCATCTCAGGCCGTGTGCATCACTGACTAGGCTCACATTTATTGAAAGTCAACCACTGTGTGACTGGAATTGCATGAAGGCCAGGTCCCAGTTTTACATCCCTGTACAGGAACTCAAATGGCTCTACAGACTGGATCCAGCAAAGGCTTTGGACCTGACAACAGCCTGGCTGTAATTATGAAGACTCATGCTCCAGAACTAGCCACACCCCTAATCAAGCTGGTCCAATACAGCTACAATCCTGGCATTTACATGACAATGTGGAAAATTGCCCAAGTATATCCCATCCAAAACAAGTAGGACGAATCCAATCCAGCCAATTACTGCCCATCAATCTGACTTGAGCATTGTAGATGGTGTACAAGGATTGGGGAGTGAAGTGGTGAGTTACTACAGAATTATGAGGTTCTAAATGTGCTCTTATGACCACAGTGTTTAAATGGCTGGTCCAGTTAAGTTTCTAGTCAACAGTAACCGCCAGGTGTGTGGTGAAATGAACTCTACTGACACCATACAGGACAAAGCAGCCCACTTGATTGGCACCCCATCCACCACCTTAAACATTCACTCCCACCGCCACTGGTATACAGTGGCTGAAGTGTGTACCATCTTTATGATGCACTGCAGCAACTCACCATGGCTCCTTTGACAGCACCTTGCAAACACATGACAACCTAAAAGGACAAGGGCAGCAGACACACAGGAGCACCACCTGCAAGTTCCCTTCCAAACCACACACCATCCTAACTTGGAACTATATTGCCATTTCATCTCTCTTGCTGGGTCAAAACAGTGGAACTCCCTCCCTAACAGCACTGTGGGTGCATCTACACCACATGGACTGCAGCAGTTCAAGAAGGCAGCTCACCACCACCCTCTCGAGGGCAATTAGGGATGGGCAATAAATGCTGCTGTTGCCAGCAACAACACATCCCCTGAATGAATTTTTAAAGAAGGCATTAGTGAACCACTTCTGTGTCCCGAGACCACTGAACAGATTCGTGGTCACTTTTACTGGCACCAGCTTTTTATTTCTATATTTTTAAAATTTAATTCATAACCTCAGGCTGCTGTGGTGGGATTTGATCTTTTTCATTCGATTTTCAGACTTCTGGTTGTCCAGTCCAGTTGCATAGCCACTACACCGCTGTAACCATTATATTTTGCCACTCAGGTTCTTGAGGAACCAATTGTTTGTTAATTGCAGTCAAAAATTTACAAGAGGTTAATTAATTTTGATGATGACATCTGGAAAGGACGGCAGTCAGTGAATTATACCTCTGTCCATGGCCAATCCTCTTTACCAGGCCTGTCATGCAGTCCTGAACTTATTAGGTCTTGTGTGGATTTGTACATCAATGTTTATCTCGCATATGGAACTACAGTATACCGTTTTTAATATATAAGCTTAAACTTTACATAGAATGTACTTCACAAAAACAGGCCATTCAGCTAAACTGACCAATACCAGTGTTTTTTGCTTCTCCCACCCCATTTTATCAAATCCTATTAGCATAAACTGCTCCTTTCTCCTTCATGCAGTTATCTAGCTTTCTCTTGATTTGTGTATCAGATATAAAATATAAATTTATATTTGGCATTTACAGTTCAGATAGGGTTATTTCTCAATGAATGACTAGATCAGCTTGTATATTTTGATCCTGGAGGAGTTTGAAGGAAGTGAGAATATCCAGTCTAAATCCTGAGCCCCTCTCAAAAGATTATGATCGTTGACCTTTGATCAGTGAATCATTCACGAGCAGAACTTCTGGGAGTTTTGTTAATGGCTTTTTTTTTTCTCCTTCTGTCTTCCATCATCTCCAGGTGTTGCTGTTTCTTCAAGAGGAAAAGGAAGAAGAATACAAATAGGCATAAATGACTGCAGCTCTCAAGGACTGCGAGGTTCTGCTTGCATGTTCAACTCCTTTCAATTTGGATGAAAATGCCACGTGACTGGTTGAGAAGCTTCAGACTTGATATTTGTTTTGTATAATTTTTTTTTTGCCTGTGCCTGCGTGTCCTCCGCTGGGAAAGGATTCTTTTTTTTTTCCCTTCAAACACTCAGGCTCAATTGCACTTCTTAACATGACAACCAACATCCTGCGAGAAAGATGGCCGGACAGACGCAGACACAAGTCCTGGGCTTTTCTCTTTTTCCTGGCTGCGGTTGAGGGGGGCGTTGGGTGGTTGTGGGGGTGGGGGAAGGGTGGGGGTAGAACCCGGGTGAATAACCCCCAATCCCACCCCAAGACCACAAACCGAGATGAACTGTGGGGTGAGAGACTTGTTCTGGGCACAAATAGACTCAGCGTGGAGATGCCCACCCAGAGGATTGAAGGGTCAGCCAAACTGACAAGGGCAGATTACAGGTGCATTTGTTGCAAAAAAAAAAAGTGGTTGTTCTATTTTGTGATGTAGCATATAAGCTGTGAGAAATTTACAATTACTGTTTTTCTCCCCCTCCCTCCCCTCGTTACTCCTTGACCTGGTTTGCAATTGTCAGGTGTCGGCAGATGTATTGTGTGTATGCCGGCTGAAGCAATTTTTTAAAGAAAAGGAGTGGGCTCTTTTGCTTTCTTAAGGTGCACTTAATGTTGGGGCGGATGTATGTGTGTGTTTATGTCACTGACATTGAGAATCGATCAAACGCAATGTGGATTGTGAACATGCACTGGCTGTTAGTCATTTCCAAGCCAGTACTGCCACTTTTAAATGTGTTTTTAGTTGAGATGTTTGACGGTTATATCCAAAGAGCACTGTTTCTGATGAAACATTACAAAGTGAAAACAGCATTAATTCCTCCCCTCCTGCCCTTGCTCCTAATGACAAGCGGGTGCCTACAAATGTCACCAGCTTCTGGTTTAAGAACAACTGCGAATCGGTTGCCAAAACTAATGGACAGCTTATTACTTACGTTTTAGGTTGTTTCACTGGACACAATAGAAAGTAGGTATTAACACTGCATGTGGTGGTATCTTCCCGAAGGATACACTCTTCTGACTCCGGCCTGCTGCGCTCAAAGCTTTTCTATATCTATCTCCCTCATTGCGGTTACTGTAGGACTGTTCATCTTTCTAAGGTCCCAACAATTGGTGTTCTGTTCAGAACATGCAAGCACCAACGTGAAAGGATTAAATTCATTGGGATGTTTCTAGTGTTTTGACAGGAAGTGTGTGTGGGGGTGGGAGGGGGGTGGTGGGTGGGTGGGAGCGCAGAGGATTTATCCTCTGTGATGTATTCAGAAATTAGACCCTTAGGCAACTCCGTACCTGCTGGCCAGTGACTGCGGAGATTCCTGCTTAAGGCAGCTGTATCCTCAGGAAGCTGCAAAGTGCCTGTGGCTCTCCTCACCATCCTTGTGCTACTGTGCTCTGAAGGCTGGTCAAGCAGTACACACTGAAGGCGAGCTCATGGAAAAGGACTATTTTGCCAGAAGTGGCCTCCTAATTTTACAAGGGTTGGAAAGCTGGGCTGAGGCAAACTGACTGTTGTGATGGTACCAGCACATTCAAGCCAAATGGCTGGACGTGACATCAGTGGGCCTTGGCATGATTAATTGTGTCAACTGGTGGCCCAAGCTGAGTACAACTCAGTAACGTTTCCATAGCAATGTGAAATCAACCAAAGTACTTCCAAAGTGCAGTGATCTCATTGAGTTTGGATTGTCCTATATGATTCATTGGCTATAACTTCGGTTTCTCCCTCTGCATCACTCCAATCCAAGGACTTCAACTTGCCTGCTGACTTAACAAATCTCAAACGAGTGCAGAAAGGCCTGAACTGATCCTAAAGAGACCTATAGGTGGGAGGGCACCCCACCCACCCAGTCCTTTATTACAATTTCACATTAAGACTAATTGTCTGTGTTGACCTGGGCACCAGATACTAGAAAATCTTCACTGAGAACAGTCAGTAACTGGAGTGACAAAGAGAGCACTCCTGACCCAGTAGATTCAGGGTGCCAACTGCTGATCACTGGAACCAGCAGCCTGCTGTTGTTAGAACACAAGAAGCCAAACATTCCACTGCATGAGGAAGAAAAAGACTGACTTTGGCCATTTGGAGTTACCACACGCACTCCCTCCATCTGTCCCGAAGTTTAGATGGGGTACACGGAAGCTCAGGGGGCTGGGTGGAAGCAATCTGCAGCAGCCTTTTTTTAAGAGACGGGCAAGCTGATCTGAATGTCCTTTTTTTGATCTCATCATGCAAAAAAAATGTTAACACTGTTATCTGTTCAATATTCTGCTCTTTTTAACACTGAAACAAGATGCTGGTTTTAAATTGCCAGATTGTGCAGCCACACTGTTTTAATTGATTGTCGAAAAAGAAATGATTATTTTAAATTGACAAATTTTCTGCGGACGTAAAATAACAGCTTGTAAAAAGGCCCGCGGGTCACAATTTTCTGAACTGTTGCTGGGGACGCTCAGTTTCCCGGGTCTGTAACAAACGCATTGAGAGAAAGGCGGGTTCCGTGAGCTGAGCAGGTGTTGAGTTGTTGGCAGGTAGCAGTTTGCACTGTACATAAACCGGTATAAATGAGCGTGGAGACCCCATATCTCAGCTTTCTCGGTCCACCCAGTTCCAATCTGACTTATCCAGTCCCTTTTACCTAGTTACCCTGCTGCTGTGGCGGGTTAACTAAGTTGGTGTGGTTAAGCTGCAGCGAATCTGTTCACTCAAACTGCAACCTACTCTCGATTTAAAGTTGCAGAATTTGAATTATGTTAACCCGGATTGTATTGGGATGAAATGGCCTGCCTTGCTGTGCAAAGTTTATTTAAACTTGCTTAATTCAAACCACCGGCTAAATCGAAACTTTCTTTGCAAGCAAAATGCCACCTTGAGTTGACAGGAGTTGAGTGCACTTGAGAGCTTTGGCACCTCACACTCGTATTGATTCTGTCTGCATTTAACCACGCGGCTGTAACTTTGAAAGGACCTGAGGTTTTCCGTGAAAGTAACTGGTGAAACAGTAAGGGGAGGGGGAGCTGAGAAAGACTCCACCAAGCACCCAGCAAAAAACAAACCCCACAGCACTGGGATTGTGCAGGTACAAGTGCAAACACACACACTGCATTCACAGGGCTTCTGTGCGCGATGGGAAGAGGTTGCGTTCTGGGATTAGGTACTCCCGAATGCTTGAACTTTTTGAAACGGTTCACAGTCCCGTGTGTGTCTCTGACCCCCCCCCCCCCCCCGATACCCC
This sequence comes from Carcharodon carcharias, assembly GCF_017639515.1. Lineage (NCBI taxonomy): Eukaryota > Metazoa > Chordata > Chondrichthyes > Lamniformes > Lamnidae > Carcharodon > Carcharodon carcharias. The sequence continues at coordinate 24,081,521 of NC_054498.1, forward strand.
GGGGCTGGTGGAGAGCTTTGTTATCTTTAATGAGCTGCAGTTAACTGTGTTGGGACGCCGCTCGCTGGTAATTCAGAACATGAGCTGCCTTTGCACCTCCGCCGCCCCCCCTCCCCAACTCAAACAGGGAATTCTCTCCGGGAAACAGCTCCACGAATCGAGAAGAATAGAATAACATAACATTAGCTGCAACTTAATCTTACACTTCCCTTTGTTATTTAATAACACTCCTTCCAGTCTTGTCAATTCCAAATTTCCTTTTAAAATAAGTTTCGTTGAGAATGATTGTCTTCTTCCCAAAATCTCAACACTTTGGCATGTCCCTTTAAGGCGCTTCTGTGTTCTCCCGAGGTACAAGGGAGAGATAAGCGCCGACAATAATTAGAAAATAAACTTGGGTGGGAGTTGTAATGTCTCCTGATGAAATGATAAAAGTAAATAATGCTTTAAAAAAATCCTGTCAACTCATAACCTACCTTTCCAAAAAGACAGATTAGTGCGAGTGTTTGCTTTTTTAAAAAATAAATACTTTTGTCACATACAAAGAATGTTATGAAATTGAAAACCTGCACACACAAAAACAACACTGGCAATTATACCTTAATGGGGCAGGTCAGCTCAACTCTGGGCGACTCTTTGGTGTCTGCCTCAGATGCTCCTTCCATCTTAAGTGTTTTCTTTTCGGTTAAAGGTTCCTGAGTTGCACTGTTGAGAGTGGCTTGGAACTACCTGAGGTAATGTATAAAATTGTTTTTTTTTTCAGTAGAGGGTTAGGTAGCTGTTTTCTGGTGCAGTACAAAACCGGTCATAGATTCCTTAAACTCTGGTTGTTTGGAACTTTGATCGCTGCTGTAAGAACTCATACTTGAACATGATCGTTTATATATACAGTGAAGTCTATAATATCCGGTTACATCAGGAGGAAACCTGCCCTGAATGTCCTTACAATGCAGCTTTCAGATGTAATAATATTTAAATTAGACAACATGACAAGTTTGTCTGTCTGTCTCTCTCTCTCTCTCTCTCAGTGGGCTGCTTTGTCAGGAGCAGGCTCCATTAAGTATTGTCCTAACTTATCCGGAAGCAACCCAAACCAGTGGGTATTACCTGGTTGCTTAGACGGGGAAGGCGTTTATTTAATCAAAGTGACTTGGAGGGTCAGGTTTCACTATCAGTGGGACTTCCTTTTATTCCTTTTGCTCTGTCCTTGAGCGTGTGAGTAAAAGCTGTGTTTTTACTCTGTGGTCTTGTAAATATAAGCACACGTTCGCTTCCTGAGCACGAGTTTCTAAATAAAATTCGCAAAATTCCAGACACTAATAATTACAAAAAAAAACCATAACTCTACTTTTGTTTTTGTTTTCTTGTTTTATAATGTGTTGCCCTTTGTGCTGCTCGTTCTGTATCCGTGGGGAAGAGATATCAGGAGTTGGGCCACAGTTTTGTTTTGTAAACTATAAAATGCAACTGAGGATTTTTTTAAATGAATGGTTCAATGTGTGTCTCCTTTTCTTGGCTCAAGTAACCTTTTGTTCCTATTTTAGTATTTTCTTTTAAAATTTGGGAATTAAATAGTTTGTGTGCTAGCTAGCTAGTTGGCCTGAAAAGAAAACATGCTGTGAAAATTGGAGCATTATAGTAAGAGCTGGAAAAGTGTCTCTTCCTGAGTTAAGAGCAGGTGACAGCCGCAATGGGCCTGGTTGTTCCTTTCTGGTGTCAGTGCCAATATACCAAACTCTGGGAAGTTTGGTTAGAAAGTGCCACAAGTTTATCATTCTCACATTTCCTTCTGAAAAGTTTCACAAAGGCGATTTGATAATTCAGCCCTGAATTCTGCAATGACCCCCTTTTTAACTAACCTTATATTCGGGGCACTCCAGGACAGAGGGAATCACTGATGTAAACTTGCCTCTGATGAGAGATATATAACGTTGCTTCCTGCCAAGGCCCAGCTGCGTGGATTTACCCAGTATCAGGCTATTTTCACCAACTGGGCGGAAGTCTGTGCTCCTCAAAGCTTTTCTGTCCAAAAGTATTAGTATTCCAGTCAATCCCAGTACCATGTGTTTAAGATGTCCCACCCCGAGAGGGATCTATCTCAACAGACTGTCTTATTTAGTGGGTTAACTGAGATCCAACATGTTACTGGGGGGAGGTGTAAAATTGCTTTGTTTTAATATTTTAACATGAGTGTGACTTATTTACCCCAATCCCTCTTGAGGGCAGTGTCTCTTTAGATATATTTTGTGATTACTAAGGTGCTGGATGTCACCACTGGGGAACATTGGAACATCCACTTCCCCCACCCTGACTATTAGCAGTGAGCCCCGAGTCATCTCAGTTGGCTACCACATGGAACCAGTTGAATAAAGCTGCCTCTGCCGTCCCACTTATGTGCCTTAACCCTAACCTCAGAGAACTCTTGCTCCCTATAGAATGAATTCCTTATCCCTCCACCCCCCCCCCAGCCCGGTGACTGTTCTCAATAGGAATGGCAGTTTGTGCTAAATAGGAGTGGGTTCCCACCAGCAACTGTATTGACCCTTCAAACTGGCCCAAAATCTTTCAGGCCATCGGTCTCGATTGGATTCAAACTCAACTTCAACGGTTGAGAGAGCAGGGATACTGATCTTCAATACAAAAATAGCTGATCCGGTGTGTCCCCAACCCCAACTGTCCCGTTTGCAGGAACTCGGGAAGTGGGATGTGTTGATTGTCTTGAGCAACATCCTCCAACAGCAGTTCAATGAGGCCACCTGTACTCAACACATGCCCATCAGCTTAGGATTCACTCGAAATTTGACTGCAATAAATTTCTCCAAATCGCCAGAAGGTAGTGAGACATATTAGCAGTTCCGCGTCCAATCGAAAGCCTCGTTGTAAATGTTATAACAGACCCACTGATCTATAGCAAAAGCTTATTAAGTTGGCCACCTGAAGGTGCTGATCTAAAGAGATACACTTCAGGCGGTCACTAGCTGCTCCAGTGTTGTGCATCATTGCACCTGTCCCTGACAAAATACAGTCGATCCAACAATCAATCTTAAACTGCGAGTGAATCTTTATGGAGGCAAAGTTGTTCTAAATGCCTATTGCTGTCTGGGAAGTAACCACAGCCTTAATTCAGGCGCAATTTCCACCAAAATGTTCACTTATCAGGTAGAACTGTCTCGGCCCAGCTGGTCCCTGTTGTACAAGAGGGAAGGCGAAGAATTTATTTATTAGGACTTGGAACCATTAATCTACTGAGGTTGTGTCTTTACAATGAGCCTTGTCACCACAGCCTGGCTATAGCTGGTCCTACACTGCTGCCGAGGTGCCATATAGAATACTGTACCTGTTCAGCCGGTAGGCGGTTTTTAATGGGAGCGGTTTAAAAACATAGCTGGGGGCCAAATTATTCAGTCAGCTTTCTGGTTACTGGGTCACTTTATTCTGGGGGGGGGGGGGGGGGGGGGGCAGTGTCACTTTACTTGAAGTTCTACTGATTCACTCAGTGCTTGCTGAATTGCCTGTGGGGATGCAATCTATATTTTGACTTGAGGCCTTACAGGATGGAGTGAGTGTTCACTGTTTCCAGATGGGTTGATGGCTGATTAATGTACAAGCTGGGTGTTGCAGCCAGAGACCAGGTTAGGAGTCCTGGAGGTCACACAGTGAGATTGATGAACATATATGCGTAAATGTTGTTTCTGTTTTGACCCTCTTGGTTTGTGTGTACTGATTGTGTTCAAGTGGCCTTTAGAGGGGCGAGTGGTGGAGGTCTGGAACGGGTCACAGGTTAGAAGTATCTAATCCCTGTGGGTTCGGACCAGTCTCCAGCCTGCTGAGAGAGTCTGCTGGTTATACAGCACACTCATCCTACTTGCAATTAAGTGAGAATTCCCCAACAAACAAACCGATTTCAATGAAATGCCAATTGCCAACAACCAGCGATATGGTTCCACTAACCACACCAGCCAGAAACGCCCATCATGTACAAGCTTTGTTTGGTGGACAGGAGAAAGGATAACTGATGAAGTGAAGTCAGGCCATTCACTCACCCTCCAAAGCTTGCTCATGCAAAGGGATGTTGAAGAGCACTTGTGACCTTTTCCCCCACCTCCAGTAACCCCAATCGATGGAAGTTCATCATCATTCTAATTGTTTTTATGGTTATGTGGGTAGGCGGCTGTACTGGGCTCTTGCCTCTATTTAATTGCAATGCTTTATGTCTTCAAATGGCCCCCTTAGAACAAACATTTTGAGGAGCACTCCATCTGCTAGTGCTCCCACCCAGTAATTCCAGAGCCTGGTGATGGTTTGTGAGAGGACTTTGTGCCTCTCCTGTTGCCTGTGAACACCATGGTAGTCGAGTGAATCCTGTGTGTGATATGTATTTCTCTTCACAGCGTTCAGGGATGATCTGACTGTTCAGTAAAAGACTTACATTCTCCAATTCTATGGCAAAAATGAATTCACTCGCATCAAATACAGGATTCATTTGTGCAGCTGATTGTGGGGGGATGCACTTTGCTCACCTGACTTGGAGCCCTTGTCCTGGCCTATGTGGGGTTGGGAGGGGACGTAGTGACATTCCCAGAAGAATCAGGATCTTTCAAATAGAATCACATACTTCCAGCGCTACCCCCAAGTCCCCTATATCCCAGAGCAGAATTAGAGACATGGGCAGGTGATACTCTGTACAAACAGAGCTTCGCAGATTAGCACTTTTTCTTTTTGGGGGGAAGTGTGCAGCATTTTTAAATCCCTCCCTACCCCCACCCTCCCTTCAATTCCCGCCCCCCCCCCCCCCACCCCACCTAAATTGGTCTGATAGGACTTGCCACCAAATAAGAAATCTGGATGCTGAATGAAGTGTGACAGCTAAAGACATCTTCAAATCAATTTTTTTTTTGCATCTGCAATACTTACTAAAAGTTGGAGGTGCACCTATTTAGAAAGTTTTATTCATATTAATGAGCTGTAGTTGACAATTGATAATTCTGCCTAAAGTAACAGAAAATGGTAGAAACACTCAGCAGTTCAGGAAGCATCTGTGGAGGGAGAAACAGAGTTAAAACGTCTCTGGTGACAGAAGGTTAAACATGAACTCTGCTTCTTTCCTCACAGAAGCTGCCTGGCCCTGCTGTGCATTTCTAGCACTTCCTGTTTTAATGTCAGATTTCCAGCATCCAGAGTATTTTGCTTTTGTGATCATTCTGTCTGGTGACATATGAGACTACAGTGCATCCTGCATGTGACTTCTTGTTCGATATTGCCAGCACTCACCACTGCCCCACCTCCATGACCCACCTTCTGTGGATCCACAGTCTTGTGTTTGACACGTGTCCCTGGATTTTGGGATTCAGCTTTTCAGAAGAACTCCTTCTTCATCTGATAAATCTCCTTTGCATCCTGTTCTAGATTTCAGCAAAGAAGGGCTACTTGTATTTTTGATGGAGATGTTTGTTTCGCTGGGATTCACATGCAGAAGTTTGTACTTGCTCCATAGTGGATAGAAAACCATTTACTCTGATCTTAATATATAACAGTCAATTGACACTGACTTTGTCTGGTAAAGTGATTGTAAAGCGAAGGCTGGTACTCAACCAGGCCCAGCTTTGCCAGCCCAATATCCTTACTCTTGTTTCCTTTTCCCCTTTTTAATCAGTTTGGATAGGGCCTTCTGTGTGTTCGGAAGTAGAAACTGCAGGATTGCACAGTCTTATCATTGTACTGTAGAAATGTTGCATTGTAAAATTCCAATTAAAACTGACATTATTTCTACAGCACACCTTTTATTTTGTGGTGGTGTACAGGATTTGCACTTAACCTGATCAGCAAAAATCACTGTTAGCATTTTGTGCTCAGTTGAGCTTTTAATCGTTATTTTTCATTAAATTGTTCTATATTCCTGGAAGGCTACACTCTATTAATCAGAAGCTGCCTTTTCCCAAAACTATGTTAATGCCTTCTCTGGGCAGTTGCCAGGATCTGCGATGCAACCTGTGGAACAGAATCAAGGGACTGAATGGCCTCCCCCACTTCCTGTGTTACTAAAGTAGATGAGATTTTTGCATTTTCTTTATTTTCTCTCTGCTGTTTCCAATTCCCTTTGCCCCCCAGGCAATCAGTACCAAAGTATGAGAAGTAAAGAGCATTCTTGGCCTTTTTGGTTCTTAATTAGCTTTCATATACTTTATAAATCCAAAGTGTGTGTTCCTGTTGAATTCAGACTGCAGTCTGTACAGCGTGCAGAAAGCACTGTAATCTTCACCTTTAGGACCACTTGTTCCTTTAGCCGAGCAACGATTCTTGGGTGTTTTTCATCACTAATCATTTGGTGGAATTCACAGGAACAACGTCCCTTTAAGAGTTTTATCTCCTGTTGACCCCCCCAAAAAAATGTGATCATCTTTAATCCATAAAATCCCAGCAGTAGTTCCTTCTTGCAGGAGGTGATGGTGTGGTGGTATTGTCACTAGACTAGTAATCCAGTAGACCCAGGGTAATGCTTTGGGGACTTGGGTTCAAATCCCATCACAGTAGATGATGAAATTTGGATTTGGTAAAAATCTGGAATTAACAGTCTAATAATGAACATGAAACAATTGTCATAAAAACCCACCTGGTTGTCTAATGACCTAGGCATCAGAAATGACAATTGTCACAGCCTTTGCTTCTGCATGTTTTTTCATAAATTTATTCAGAATTTCTGTGGTGCGATTTCTTTAACACTGGAGTATTCTCTTGTGTTTAAAGCTCGTTATGGGCTGTTCCTGGCACTGATCATCCAATGATTTTGTGTTGCTCCAACTGGAAAATAACTTGCAAGAGCTGAGAAATTTGTGTACAGCAAGATCCCACAAACAGCAATAAGATAATGACCACTTAATCTGTTTCAGTGATGTTGGTTGCAGGATCCAGATTGACAAGGACTCTCTTCCAATAGAGTCACGGGATCTTTCACATCTACCTGTGAGGCAGACAAGGGTCTCAGTTTGATGTCTCATCTGAAAGGCTCCACACTCCCTCAGTGTTACACTGAAGTTTTATACAAGATTTTGTGCTCAGGTGGGATATGAACTCTCAACCTTCCAACTGAGGCAAAGGTCATTGGACCTGCAGTCCAAATATAATCACAAAGGAGGTACAGTTCAGAGAGGGAATTGGCTAGCAAACATATTCCAATGGGTCTTGTGATTATTGGAAGAATACTAGTCAATGGTTAGGGATACACCAGGAGGATTTCTTTTTTCTGCTTGTCAGCTATTTCTCAGCTCTTTCTTTGAGATAATAATATCAGCGACCATTCACACTACTTTGGCACTGAAGATTTTTAAAAATTGTTTCATGGGATGTGGGGGTCACTGGCAAGGCCAGAATTTGTTGCCCATCCCTAATTGCCCTTGAACTGAGTGGCTTGCTTGGGTTAACCACATTGCTGTTGGTCTGGAGTCACATGTAGGCTCAGACCAGGTAAGGATGGCAGATTTCCTTCCCGAAAGAGCATTAGTGAATCAGATGGGTTTTTTAAACAACAATTGCTTCATGGTCATTAACATCTTTATTTTAAATATTCCAGATTTGATTAATTGAGTTTAAATCCACCAGCTACCATAGTGAGACTTGAACTCATGTCTCCTGGATTACCAGTTCAGCAGCATTACTACTACACCACCATCTCCCCATGGTACCAAAACCTCAACTGTTCCTTCGGTTTTAGAGGTTGTTCCTTGGTTAGAAGACACCCTCTCATCTGACTCAGGGCTTTGGTTGTCCCTGTGGTTCCAACAAGGTGCTAATGGGTCTTGGGTAAGGCCCAGTATGGTGGATGATACATGATTGTAAATGCCTTCAATTTGGAAATGTTACTGAAAGAGGGTGAGCAGTAGGAATAGATGATGCAGTTAGTCTAGAGAAAGAATTAAATCAATTATGCATTGAGGAAAACAACTGGGAAATAAAATTTAACACACAAATGAAATGGTTATTGAGAAAGTGAACTGCTCAATGATGTAAATGAAGTGAACCCAGAAGATTATTTCAAAGTAAGTCAAGACCATGTCATCTAAATTTAAGTAGCCACAAAGTGCATTTAAAACAAATTTTAAATTTGAAGAATGGTAAACATCTGGGTAGGGCTGTGAAGACAGACACTGGCAAGATGTGTGAAACATCCAGGGCTGTGCCCTGACAAGGCGGACCTGTGGTCAGTCATCTCGGGGGGGGGGGGGCGGAAATGGGACCTTCCCAAGTATCATCCCAAAGTTAGCAATGAAAGCTGGTCATAAAAATGCTGTTGTTTAAAGTAGATGGGACTGGCACTGCACCAAACCCTCAGCAAGAGAAAGGAACCTGAAAATTATTATCTTAAAATCAAGCTCCTTTAGCTACCTTTTGTACAGACGATTGACCGTGCCTTTATTTCCATCTATGCACATTGACAATCTGGCCAGAATTGTGTCTGCTGACTGTCATCATCTAAGTTCTTATAATGGCTTTACCACAGTTTGTAGGACTCCAGTCAGGCTGTTAGATCTTCTGCAAAATTTAACTAAAATTATTGGAACTCCTTCACCCTGGAGGATTAGAGTGCCAAGACTTGCAATAAATATTCTTTCTAGCTTTATCTCCTCTTTTAGACGTTGTCCCGAGGCCAATTCCATGGATGGTCTTGGGAACCTTGTTCAGCTGAGCTTCTTCTCATTGTTCACCTAGAGAGACATCAAAGCTGAAGCAGATTGTGTCACTTGAAAATACATGTGTATTTTCAGACAGACTCCTTAGGTAAAGATCAGCATCAGAACCCCAATGATCAATTTCTCCTTCATGACACCGGAGACACTGGGTTCTATTGTAGCACACTGATCATGGCCATGGATAACATGAACTAACTCAGCACAGATTGGAGCGTGAGCTTATTATGGTCTTTAGTTGGTGGGGGGGGGGGGGGTTAGCAATTCACTGGCAAAACTTGCTGTGTCATCGGGAGAGCTAAGATGCCAAAACTTATCCAACTATCCCATTCCTTAAAATGGATTCTGTTGAACTGATGTTTCCAAGGTATATGTTGTCAATGGCATTAAGCAGCTCCTCCACCATCACCCTGTTTTTGTTTCTGGTGATAGCCTCGAAGTCAGCAGCTCTTAAATCTCTGTATTGAGTTTGTAACCTAAACATAATCTATGATTTATTGTCTGTGCTGAGCTGTCCAAGGCTTTATGGTGCAGTGAGCAGCATTCCTGCCTCTGAGCAGAAACTCCAGGTTCAAGTCCCACCCCACGACTTAATGACTAAGGAAGGTGCATTTGTAATGTGGCCAAACTGGTTGGTTATCAACCTGCGAATCCTTCCAACACACGCCAATGGCAGGTAGTAAGAGTGGGAGAGATTCCTGGTCAGGCATGTGATGGAAAGAAATTGGAGCCTCTACCATCACTAACCATAGCTCCAGATTACAATGTGCCTAAGAAATAGGAGCAGTAGACCATTCGGCCCCTCAAGCCTGCTCTGCCATTCAATGAGATCTTGGCTGGTGATCCTGTGTTTCGATTTCCACATTCCCATCTAACCCCAATAACCTTTGATTCCCTTGCCTAACAAAAATCTATCTACCTCTGCCTTTAAAAATATTCAATGACTCCACCTCCACCACCTTCTGAGACATGGGAAAGTGTTTGTTGCCATGGCAACTTTGACTCCCTGCGTGAGCTGTAACACATGCTGCACTGTCGGTGGGGCTACATTTCTTTTTATTCATTCACAGGATGTGGGCTTCGCTGGCTGGGCCAGCATTTATTGCCCATCCCTAATTGCCCCTTGAGAAGGCGGTGGTGAGCTGCCTTCTTGAACCACTGCAGTCCATGTGGTGTAGGTACACCCACAGTGCTGTTAGGGAGGGAAGTCCAAATGAGTTAAACCAAGGCTCTGCCTGCCCTCTCGGGTGGAGAACATGATGAACTGGTGGATGGATTTTTAAGCTGATGACCTGCTGATAGGATGTTTATATGATGGGAGGATTTTATGAGGTGTGAGTATCTGACTGGATTGTCAACCCAGAGTTTAGAGGCTGACGATCGGGGGTGGATGATCGGGGGTGGAAGATAGACCGACACGTTTTGATATAGAGACAGGAATGCTATCGAGCCAAAGGCTCACTTAAGACACATTATTGGAATGATTTTACCTGATTATTTTCCTGTATTGTTTGAATGTCTGGATAGAATTCTTAAACTAATCAACGACTTTGAGGAAAATTGGTTTTAATTTTTACAAAATTTAATTTTTTAAATGCAAAGCTTTGAGATGAAATAATTTCATTGGGTTACAGCAGTAGAATTGGAAATCCTGGTACAGTTTAGTCTCTCTGGTGCCTGCTGTCCCCTTCAGACCTGATTATAATTGTGGAATGATAACTCCAGACTTATCACTGCCTTGTGTATCTGTCAGACTGTGATCTCTTTGCTTGCATTTTATTTCATTGTACAGCATGTTTCATTGTCCATCCAGGGGGTAGTGCAATTATCATTTGGATTCCTTCGCTCTAACAAGAATTAATTTTGTCTCTTACTTCCCCTTTCTTTCCTGCATTATCTGTTCACAAGCTTTCGCACTTTATAATGAATTTAACTCAACTTCACTTCCGTAGCATTATAGAAATGATTTATTTTATCCTTTCACGGGACGTGGGTGTTGCTGGCTGGTCCAGTGTTTTTATTGCCCATCCTGAATTGTCCTTAGTGGTGAGCCACCTTCTTGAACCACTGCAGTCCATGTGGTTATGACCCAAAGCAGGCCATTCAGCCCATCAGCTGTGCTGGGTGAAAAAGAGCTATCTCCCTAATCCCACTTTCCAATTCTTAGTCCCTATCCCTGAACCTCAAGTGAATATTTCTGGTTTTTTTTAATGCAGTGAGGGTTTCTACCTCTATCACTCTTTCAGCTTGAGAGTTCCAGACTCCCACCATCCTCTGGGTGAAAAAAAATGTCTCCACTCTAATTCTTCTACCAAATACTTTAAATCCACTGGCTATTGACCTTTGCTAAGGGAAATAGGTCCTTCCTATCCCCTACAACCAGACCCCTCAATTTGATACACCTCAATTAAATCTCCCCTCAGCCTCCTCTTCTCCAAAGATAGCAACCTCAGTCTGTCCAGTCTTTCTTCATCACTAAAACTCTCGCACTGTTAAATACAGATAATGCTTCCTCCGATATGACTGTATTTACAACCAGTTAGACAAACAACATCTTTACCATTTTAATTTCTGTTCCCTTTTCACATTTTGCTCTCTTGTTCTCTTTTCCTCCTTTGCTTGAGGACTGAATCCTTCCTCTGGTTTACTTTTCACCCTCTCTTGGCTGTTTCACTGTTTATGTTATTACATCCTTCCCATTTTAACCTCCTCTCTTTAATTGAACCTGTTTCAATCTGTACTACATTTTCTATTTTCTCTCCATTCTAACCTTGTTTTGTATTTGGTCATCAGGTTTCTTCCGATTGTGCTGCAGTTCTTTGTGCAACCAACAGAGGGCACACCCTCTACAATCTTTACCTACTCCTAGAGCTTGCAGTGATTTCCCAGTCCGGTGCCCTCTTTGCGTTATTCTGCTGAAGACTGGACTCTTCAGTAATTGTCAGCCCCCTATCTGTGTCCCAAGTGCAGTAGGTATGTAAATAAAATTCCTTCTGGAACTAAACACTGGTACTTGTGTCAGTGCTGCAATTCTTTGGCTCCTCTTTTTCCATCTTTACGTCTCTTTGGGAGTAGCCACCTCACCTTGAGTCCTGGCTTCAAATCCCACTGCAGAGATGTGATCTCACAGCTCCCCACTGAGGGAGTGCTGCACTGTCAGCAGTGTCATCGTATAGATGAGAGACATTAAAACCTCATCCCTTCTGCCCACTTGGGCGTACATAGAGGATCCCACTGCAACAATGGCAAGGGTATGCTCCTTGGCGTCCTGACGAAGCCTCAGCTGGCATCACTAAAATAGATTACCTGGTTGTTTGTCGCATTGCTGCTTGTGGGATCTTGCTGTGTGTAAATCTACTCCTACCTTTCCCTGCATTACAACAGTGATTGCACTGAAATATTTAATTGGCTGTGACCTGCTTTGGAAGATCCCAGTGTGGACAGACAAGCACCTCCCAAGATGGGGGGAAAATGGGTATTTCTGGTCTGGAGAGTGGGATTCAAACTCCCCCCCCCACCCCCACCCCCGCTCTTTCCCTCAGGCAATGGGATTATGTTGTTCTATATTTAGTAACTGCCAAAAAAAAACTAAAAGCATTCGCACACTGGCAGAATACCAAATGCAATGAAATAAAATATCCCAGCTTCTATTTTCTACTGGTTACTGGACCCTGAACGTCTGAGTGTTGATTTCACAGAAGGATTGGAGACAAGGATTGGCGTCTCTCACAGCCCCACCTTGCATGTCCCCTTATGGGAGACAGCTCCTTTCTTGGAAGCTCGAGAAACTGGTGGAAAAACTATATGAAATTGGATCCTGGTCCTCCAGTTGTAAATTCCAGTGGCTCCATGGACTGGACACATGATGAGACTAAAAGGCCTGTTAGGTGGCATTGAACAGACGTGAGCTCAGCGTTCAGACACTATAACAGCTTTCTCTTTCCATTGCTGCTGTTTAACCCTCTTTAATCTGCCCAGGCCTCTACTTGATCTTAGAAGTAGCCTGTCACCATCTGGTTCCTCTGCAGAGTGCTGGCAGTACCAAACATCCTATCTGAATAGGATATCACTCCATTGGATATCCAGATGAGTAAAGAAGGGAGCAAAGTTGGTTTCCAATGGTGTAGGTCATGGGCTGGGACCCCTCCATACAGTCCCCAAGAGATGACATTATGGAGGCTGCAGGGCAGGTCACATCCGATGTGGTTTTCCACACACACCCGGACATGGAGCAGCATGAAGGCCCAGGTGCTTAGCGGGTGGCACTTTAACAAGAGCGGCTTGGTGCTGCTCCAAATCCCAACAGTCAGGAGCTTCCAACCCTCGAGATACTGGGTGGCCCAAGAGAAAGGAGCCACATAACCAGAGTGGATGGCATGAACCATCTTGTAGAGCCAGCAGTAATACTGGAAATCAAACCCCAGCAGACAGCTAACCAGTGAGGATCTGGGCAAATCTCAGTGCCTTAGACAGTAGAGGGGTTGGGGAGCTCCATAACCAATTGATGGTAACCACTGGAAGGACATAGACCAGGTGGCTGAAGACTGCCTGCTAGGGATTCTGGCCCATTATCCAGACACTGGGTCGACTCTTCTGAATCTTATATTTGTAGAAGAACGTCAGGCTCTCTCTGACAAAGTCCATGAGTGTGAGGGGGAGGCAGGAGACAAGATAGCCACAGAAACCAGGAAGGCTGGAGACAACACCATGGGTCTGTGGTGTAACTCTTTCGAGTACAAACATGTTTCCATCTGTTTCAGATGAAGTTACATTGTTTCATAGTTTGCCATTGTGAGATTTGAACTCTTGATTTTGGGGTTACAAACCCAGTACCATAACCACTTGGCTATTCATGCTAAGCAGGTCTGCGGTGTAGTCAAACATAATCCCAGAGCAGCTGAAGAATGGTATTAGAGTGATCAGCAATAAAACTCATCACTCCTGCCACCTCCTGGAGGCTGACAGTATTGACGGAGTCAAGCACTTCACACAGTCTCTGCTCATGAATAATAATGAAGTGACCTCAGTGCCTCTCTGTTCATTTTTGCTGCCTGAAGGATACTTCCCACCGCAATTGACATAATCTGTGGTGACCTATTGCCGACCTCTTGTACTTCACTCAAAGTATTTGCTCTAAATGCAGGGCCTCCTAATTTGGTATCAATGGTTCAGCAATCTCCCACAGCAGACCTGGTAAATTCTTTATGTGGAACATGGTTCTGAGCTGATCTGTCTAATGCTTAAAGTCCACTTTATTCCTGCCACCTGATCTCTTTACAAAGGGCAGTGTTTCTCTGTTCTCGGGCCTCTTTAATAATAACATGGGCTTTGTGGAAATTGAACTAGCCCTTGAGTTCGGTTCCTCCATTCCTGCCACCTTGAGTGCATGGACTAGTCGAGCAGCAAATGGTGGTAAGTTCGCATAAAGGTGGAAGTGGAAGTTGACTCGGAGATGTTTGAGTCAATCAGAATTCATTTCCATTCAATTCCCAGGTGGGAAAGCCATTGTTTAAAAAAAAACTTATCAATTTATTCATTGGTTTGATGTAGCTGAGGATGGGGGAAGAAAGTATCAACCGAATGTTCAAGCCACTTTCAGGTATCACTCTCATTTACCTAGTATGGACAACCCAAATTGACATTAATAAGATGGATTAGACAAATTCCACAACATTAATTACTGTCACAAGTGCCTGAAACCGAATTTGCTCTCCGTCCCATTCTAGGAACTCAATTTTGCTTCAGCCTAGAGTTTGAGCTTCCATTTGGGACTAGGTCAGTAAGCCGAGCGTCTGTCGTTGGGAGATTACTAGAATCTATAACTGAGGGTAGGATGACTAAACACCCGGTGAATTTTCAGCTGAGCGGGGGAGCCAGGGTGGATCTCAAAGGGTCAGTCAATGCCTAATGGACCAAATGGCACTTTCTGAAGAGCTGATTAAAGTGGCAGACAGGAAAATGTCTAGTGAAGCTCGACACAAACTGGAGGAACAGCACCTCATCTTCCGACTAGGCACTTTACAGCCTTCCGGACTTAACATCGAGTTCAACAACTTCAGATCATGAACTCTCTCCTCCATCCCCACCCCTTTTTTTCCAATAATTTATATTTTTTAAATATATTTTTCTTTTCCCACCTATTTCCATTATTTTTAAATGTGTTTCCATCCATTGTTTTATCTCCAACTTTTAGCCTATTTTGATCCCTTTCCCCCACCCCATCCCCACTAGGGCTATCTGTACCTTGCTAGTCCTGCTTTCTACCCTTAATGTCATCATTAGCACATTCCTTAGCTAATATCACCACCGTCAACTGCTCTTTGTCCTTTTGTCTATGACATCTTTTGGTTATCTCCACCTATCACTGGCCCTTTATCCAGCTCTACCTGTCCCACCCCCACTTAAACCAACTTATATTTCACCTCATTTCTATATTCCCTCAGTTCTGGTGAAGAGTCATATGGACTTGAAACATTAACTTTGTTCCTCTCTGCAGATGCTGTCAGACCTGCTGAGTTTTTCCAGGTATTTTTATTTTTTGTGTTAGAGATTTATTTATATCGAATTCCAGATGGGGTCCCCCCCAGCGAAACTCGAAGCTTATGGCGCCGAGGGTTAAATATCAACCTGCTCCACAGATTGACTGTGCAGCGGGTGGCAGAGAGTGGGGAGAATGGGCTTGGACTCGAATCGGCAGGATGTGACTAGTGGTGTCCCACAAGGGTCTGTGTTGGAGCTTCAACTGTTTATTAAGGATTTAGGCAACAGAGCAGAGAGCCACATCCCCAAAGGTTCAGCAGATTAATGGGCTGGACAAAAGAGGCCATCACACAAATGGGAAGATGACACAAAGCGGTGTAGATAGAAACATAGAATTACAGAGAGATGTTAATAGATTAAGTGAATGGGCAAAACTGTGGGCAAATTGGTTTCACACAAATAGGCAGAGCGTGTGTGTGAGATCATTCACTTTGGAACTAAAAAGCTTAGAATAGGGGACTTTGTAAAGAATGAAAAGCTAGAAACCATGGAGGCGTGAAGAGAATTAGAGTCCAAATGTCATGGACAAGTGAAAAGTAACTGAAAGGCTTTATGGATGGAGGATTAGAACACAAGTTCTAATGGAAGTTATGCTTCAGATATACAAACTCTTAGTTATATCACAGCCATTAACCTGTGTTCACTTCTGGACAGCACACCTTTTGGAAGGATATATTGGCCTGGGGTGGGGGGGGGGTGGGTGCGGTGGACTGCTGTGTTAATTTAATGGAATAATATGTGGGCTCGAGGGGTAAATTACGAGGAGAGATTACACAAACTCTGGAATTTAGAAGATAATTTGATCAAAGTTTTCAAAATATTAAGAGTAAAATATTAGAGGAGTTAGAGGGAATTTATTCACTGGGGAGACTAGGGGACAAAGCCTACAAAATAAGAGACAGACTTTTCTTCACACAAAGGATGGCAGAAGTTTGGAACTCTGTCTTACAAATGACACTGGGACGTGGGTTTATTTATGGGCATTTATTGCCCAACCCTAGAGTCAACCATATTATTGTGGGTTTGGAGTCACATGTAGGCAAGGACAGCAGATTTCCTTCCCTTAAGGACATTAGTGAACCAGATGGGTTTTTAATGACAATTTGCAATGGTTTCATAGTCATTATTAGACTTTTAATTCCAGATTTTTATTGAATTCAAATTCCACCAACTGCTGTGGTGGGATTTGAACTTGGGTCCCCAGAGCATTGCCGTAGGTCTTTTAGATTACCAGTCTAGTGACAATACCACTACACCACTGCCTTCCTCTAATGTATTAGCTTTAAATCTGAGATTGATAAATTTCTATTAACCAAAGAAATATGGAGAAAAGGATGGGTCTTTGAATTTGATTTGCAAATCAGCCATGATCTCATTGAATGATGGAATGGGCTAGAAGGGCTAAATGGCCTCCCCCTGTTTCTATAAGTGTCGGGGATTTCCAGCATTGTGGATGGGTTCAAGTGACAAGTAATATTCACACTACACAAGTGCCAGGCAATGAACATCTCCAACAAGAGAAGATCTAACCATCACCCCTTGACATTCAGTGGCATTACCATCATTGAATCCCCCACTATCAACATCCTGGGGGGGGGTTACCATTGACCTGAAACTGAACTGGACTAGCCATATAAATACTGTGACTACAAGAGCAGATCAGAGCAGATGTCATGCATCAAGTCACTCAGCTCCTGACTCTCCAAAGCCTGTCCGCCATCTACAAGGCACAAGTCAGGAGTGTGATGGAATACTCCCCACTTGCCTGGATGAGTGCAGCTCCAACAACACTCAAGAAGCTTGACACCATTCAGGTCAAAGCAACCTGCTTGATTGGCACCACATCCACAAACATTCACTCCCTCCACCACCAACACATAGTAGCAGCAATCTACAAGATGCACTGCAGGAATTCACCAAGGTTCCTTAGACAGAACCTTCCAAACCCATGACCACTAACATCTAGAAAGACACGGGCAGCAGATACATGAGACCACCACTATCTGGAAGTTTTCCTCCAAGCCACTCACCATTCTGACTTGGAAAAATATCACAATTCCTTCTCTATCGCTGGGTCAAAATCCTGGAACTCTCTCCCTAACAGCACTGTGGGCGTACCGACACTACATGGACTGCAGTGGTTCAAGAAGACAGCTCACCACCACCTTCTCAAGGGCAACTAGGGATGGGCAATAAATGCTGGCCCAGCCAGTGACACCCATATCCCATGAATGAATAAAAAAACTAGACCAATACTGTCCATATATAACCCATATCCCACAGCAACCAGGTAGGAATGCATTCTTCAGCTGGATTGAGGAATTCTGAAGAATTTTGGGTGGGTTTTCTGTGTGAAAGGGAGAGATGCTTCATTGAAACTGCAGTTTTCACCCTACAACTACAGTACCCAGATAACCTCGCACAGTCATGAAGTTTCACTCCTGTGAATTGGACACTTGAGTCTATATGTAGTATTCAATGTGTAACTCTCCAACATTTATTATGGTGCAATTCAGTTAAAAAAAATTCATCACAAACTCTGTTGGATTTGAACTAACAGGAAAAGGCTTAAATGTAATACCTTCTGATTTTACAATTCCAACTTTAAGTTTACTCAGGATAGACACAAGAATGCCAAATTTCAAAGGGGGGCAACAATTGCTTGGGGGGACAATAGTTCCCTGGTGCATTCTCCATGGCAATGACTTGACCAATCAGAGTCAACTTGCCAACCAATCAGCAGCCTTTTCACATGCAGTATAAATTGTTGTTCCCCTTGAAATTTGGCATTCTTGTATTTGTCCTGACGAGTGCAAGACAAAATCCTTCAACAGCATGTCTCGTTTTATCAGCGATACTTAAGTTCTGTATTTACTCTCAGCCTTCAGCTCCCAATGAAATATCAGAGCTTTGAATTCTTAACAGAAAAGTAGCAACGAGTTGATACTGGGTTGAGTATTGCCTTGAGTGAGATACTAAGTTAAGTTGACGCGAGGTTTGTAAGTACAGATCATGAAAGTCTGGCTCCTGTTAACTCACAGTCTTTAGGAGTGTCCTCCTTCCACAGAAAAGATACCCAAGGGAATATTTGACCTCCTTTGCTGACCTATCAAGGACAATTTAAAATATTATATTTCACTGACAATTACAGCTTGGTGGAAACACTATGAAGAACAAGAAACTTTTATAAAAACAAAAAACTGCGGATGCTGGAAATCCAAAACAACAACAGAACTACCTGTAAAAACTCAGCAAGTCTGGCAGCATCGGCGGAAAAGAAAAGAGTTGACGTTTCAAGTCCTGATGACCCTTCAACAGAACTCGTTCAACAGTGTTCTGTTGAAGAGTCATGAGGACTCGAAATGTCAATTCTTTTCTTCTCCGCCGATGCTGCCAGACCTGTTGAGTTTTTCCAGGTAATTCTGTTTTTGTTTAAGAAACTTTTATAAATGGTTGTGCCCATAGCTATAAGCATAGAAGCCCAGAGCCTGATATCTTTGCAACAACAACTCCAGTTAAAGTCATTTTAATCCCTCCAACTCCAGGCAGGTCAGATGTCCCATGGATAGGGGGTTGCCAACACTCCAGGCTTGCCCTGGAGTTTTCTGGAAGAGAAGATTAATCCCTAGAACACTTCTGCGAGGGAGGAAAAAAAATCAGAAGAGCATTAAAAAAACTTTGAAAACATTTTTGAATGCTTTTATTAGTCATAAAATATTGGGAGATGGGGAAAGAGGGCTGTATGATTGAGAGTCAAGAATCAGCCAGTTGGATAGAGGCAGAGGTGAGAGTTCATTGATGAAACCTCCAGGAATACATCCATCCAGAGTTGGCAACAGTACCCACGGATCTATCAGTGTCCAGCAGCACTGAGATTCCAGTCTGCAGTTAATGCAATCTGAAAGAAGCAATTCAATAACATCGCCAACAATTTGGTTTATGTATTTGCTGAATGGATAATTCAAAGATTTTCAGAGCTATATTGCCCCAAATTTTCCTCTTGGTTTAACTAAAGCAGCGAATACTTTTGACAGTTTCTTTGTTACAGCTTTGGAATATTTCTATTTCTAATAAAACTGTTTAGGTCTCGTACTCCTCATAGTAAAAGGTCATATCCCAGATTCAGTGCGTATAAAGCAAAATTCAATTCAGCTCTTTGCTGCATTATCCTACCTCTCCCAGAAACAAATAGCGAGCTAACCATTGAAATATACCACCAAACTCTTTATTACCGGCTTTTCAGCACTATCAAGCAGGACTCTCCAGTTCCATTTTAAACTGCTGATGAAATCAATTGCTTTTTAACTGGCAAGTTCCTCTCCAAGCCAAATATCATCATTTGGTGGAAATGGCAAATGACCCACATCTGGGTTTCTTTGATTTGAACCCACATCTGTCTCTAAGTTCAGAAAATGTTGGGATCTGTGGAGAGAAAGACAGAGTTAACGTTTTAAGTCCGTATGACTCTCCTTCAGAGCTAGAGAAGTAAAAATGTGATGAAATTTATTCTGTTTGAGGGGGAGTGGAGCAGGTGAAGCTGGATAGAAGGCCAGTGATAGGTGGAGGTAAAAGAGGTGCTGATGGTGACATTAAGGTTAGAAAGCAGAATGTGGTAATAGCAGGACAAGGGTAAGCACTCTGGAAAGAACAACATGAACAAGACAGAAAGCCCTAGTGGGGGTGGGGTGGAAAAAAAATCGAAAATAGGATAAAAGGTGGGGATAAAACAATGAATAAAAATGAAAATAAATAAAAATGTGGATAAAAATTTAAAAATATAAATGAATATTGGAAAAAAGAGGATGGAGGAGAGAGTTCATGGTCTGAAGTTGTTGAACTCAATATTAAGTCCAGAAGGCTGTAAAGTGCCTAGTCGGAAGATGAGGTGCTGTTCCTCCAGTTTGCGTTGAGCTTCACTGGAACATTGCAGCAGGCCAAGGACAGACATGAGGGCATGAGAGCAGGGCGGTGTGTTGAAATGTCAAGCGACAGGGAGGTCTGGGCCATTCTTGCGGACAGACCGAAGGTGTTCTGCAAAGTGGTCACCCAGTCTGAGTTTGGTCTCTCCAATGTAGAGGAGACCGCATTGGGAGCAGCGAATGCAGTGGACTAAATTGAAGGAGGTGCAAGTGAAATACTGCTTCACTTGAAAGGAGTGTTTGGGACCTTGGACGGTGAGAAGGAAGGAGGTAAAGGGGCAGGTGTTGCACCTTCTGCAATTGCGTGGGAAGGGGATGAGGTGTTGGGGATGATGGAGGAGTGGACCAGGGTGACATGGAAGGAACAGTCCCTATGGAAAGCTGCTGGGGAGTGAAGGGAAGATGTGTTTGGTGGTGGCATCATGCTGGAGTTGGCGGAAATGTCGGAGGAAATTCCAGCATTTTCTGTTTTTGTTTCAGATTTCCAGCATCTGCAGCATTTTGCTTTTATCTGTCTCTAAGTTCCCTTCTATGCCCTCTCCAGTCCATAAGACTATGGCAGCTGGTGGAATCAAAATTTAATTAATAAAATCTGGAATTATAAAGCTAGTCTCAGTAACAGTGACCAAGAAGCTATTAATGATTGATGTAAAAACCCACCCAATTCTCTAATGCCCTTTAGGGAAGGAAATCTGCCATCCTTACCCAGTCTGACCTCTATGCAAATCCAGATCTGCAGCAGTGGTATTGACTCTTAACTGCCCTCTGAAATGGCTGAGTAAGCCACTTAGTTCAAGGGTAATTAGGGATGGGCAATAAATGCTGGCCTTGCCAACAACAGTCACACCCCATGAAAGAATTCTTTTAAATATATTCTTTCTCATGTGTGAATCTGTCCAATCAGAGCTCCAGCCCTCTGAATGTCCCCTAACAAGTTTAATCAAAGTTACATAATCATGCCCTCTTTGACTGTGATGTCTTCCCTTAGCCACAACATCTTCATCAATGGCTTCTCTTCCTGCATTTTCTCATCCCCCAGACAATTAACTTCTGGTGTTCCCCCAAGGATCTACCTTTGAGTCTGCACCTACGTGCTGCCCCTTGGTCATGTTATCCAAACACATGAATCGGCTTCCACGTGCGCCAAGTCTCTGCTGCCTTTGTGCTGTTGGACTGATTTTCCAGCATCCCACTCTTCGATTAGCTGCAAAGTTCTTGGGTTAAACATTGAGAAGATCAATAGTATCATCATTGGCTTTTGCAACAAACTCTATATCCACACTATTCCAGGGGTGGCCAAACTTCTGAATCTCAAAGTCACAAACAATAATCTTCAAATATTCGAGTCGCAAGACATAACCAACCTTTAGAGATATTTTATTACAATAGCACACACTTATTTGAGAAAATACATTTAACAAAAATGTAAGTGCAAATAGTGTAAAAGAGTATATGTATACAATAATGTATTTATTTATATCCCCTCCCCCTGTAGCTTGTCTGCTTGCAGTCCAGCAGTCCTTCTCCAGCTCAGCTTTACTCTCTGCACCAATCTCCAGCACAATGCCATCTTCCTTCGTCACCAGCCCACCACTTGCAAACTTGCACATAGTCGAGGAGAGCCTCAGTGTTTTGCTTCTGCTGCTGGAACACCCACTGTTTTCAGCAACGCTTCACACTGTGTGTTGGTCACAGTGAAGGTTTTGCATGCCTTTTCCAAATGGTGAATTAGTGAATGAACGAATAACACGATGGGCCGAATGGCCTCCTTCTACATTCTGTGAAACACGGGAAAGGATCCCAGGCGCGGCCACCAATCAACTCACGAAATTCACATTTGCACAGAAGGCTGTTCAGGCCATTATGCTTGGGCTGGTTTTCTGGAAGAACTAGTCATCGAGTCCCATTCACAAGCTGCAGTTTGGCCACCCCCTAATGTATTCAGTCACCTTATGCAGTAAGTGTCTCAGGTTGAACAAGATAGCTCACAACCTCGGTGCCTAATCTAGTCCTGAGCTTCTGATGGTGTCTCCTTTCCGTTTCTAGCTTGGTGACATTGTCTGTTCCCACCTGTTGAAACCTTTACCTTATGCCTTTGTGATCTCCAGTCCTAACTATTCCAATGTTCTGATAACTGGCCTCCCATCGGATTCCCTCCAGGAGCTTCAGCTCATCCAAAGCTCTGCTGCCTGTTTCCTATCTCAGAGACAGTCCCCTTCACCTTCATTCCCAGTGTCAACAGACTTCCATTTACAAATTTATATCCTTAGCTTTAAATTCCTACACAGCCTCACCCCTCCCTGTCTCTGTAACCTCCTTCAACTGTGAGGACTTTGGATTTCTCTGGCTCTGTGCTCTAATTCATGCCCCCGATCGATGACTGTACCTTCAACCATCTGTGTGGGTGTCACACATTTTAGGATTCTTAGCTCCTCTGATGGTAGCTCCGTCAAGATCCTCCCTTAAAACCCACTCTTTTTGATAAGCACTCCTAATATTTGCTTGACTCAGCATCCATGTTATCCGTGTTACGCTCAGCTGAGTCAGATGATCTGATAGTCTTATTTCAATACTGTTTCCGGGATCTCGCTACATGTAAATTGGCATTTCACACATTACAAAAGTGACTGTTCTTCAGAGAACAGTACACCCGCAGAGTGGGACTTTTGGCCCATCAAGTCTGCACCAGCTCTTTCGAAAAGCAGTCCAAATAGTTTCACTCCCCCGTTCTTTTCCCAGATCCCTTAGAATTTTCTCCTTTATTTATCCAGTTCCCTTTTGAAGCTACGACTAAATCCGTTTCGATCATCGAATCAGTCAGTGCATTCCAAATTTGAATTAATTATTCAGTGGCTTTGGGATGTCCTGATGCTGTGAAAGGCACTGCAATGCTAGAATTTGACAGCAATCAAGGCCATTTGAGCCATTATGCTTAGGCTGGTTTTCTGGAAGAACTCCTTGGTGCAGTTGTGGATAAAAAAAAGGTATGATGAAAAGCATTAGGATGGTTACAGCATAGAACCATTCAGCCCATTGAGGCTACGCTGGCTCACAGCAAGAGCAATTCATCTGGTGACACTCCCCCACCTTTTCCCCACAAAATTTCCTTCAGATGATGATCCTACTCTTGAGTATTGATGAAAAAAGAGACATGTTGAAGCTTTTTGTCTTGCACTCAGGACACTTAGCAAGAATACCAATATAAGGGGAAAACAATCATGCTGTACACAAAGAGAGTGCTGATTGGTTGGCATGTGGAGTCTGATTGGTAGAGGAGTTGCCATGGAGTAGGCACCAATTGATAGTGACTGATAGTTAACTATCAAGCATTGTTTGAAATTTAAACCAGGTGGCTTGACCCTGATTAGTCAAGGCACTGTCCTGAGAAATAATTCAGCGAATGGCTGTCACTTAATTTTGTGTAGCTGAAACAGGTGGAATGTGTGTACCTGTTTTTTCTGTCTGCAAAGAACAGGGCCCTATGTATTAATATAGGTAGCTTCCAATTCACCTATACTATTCTCTTTTGAAAGGCATAATGAACCTTCCTCCACCATTCTCAGGCAGCGCATTCCAGATCCTAACCACTTGATCATGTTTTTCCTCATCTCTCCTCATTGCTTCTTAAATCACCTTAAATTGACACCTTAACATTCCAGCAGTTTCTCCCTATCTACTCTGTCCAGACCCCTCATGATTTTGAATACCTTTATCAAATCTCCTCACAACCTTCCAAGGAGAACAGTCCCAACTGCTCCAAATCTATCCACATCTCTAAAGTTCCTCATTGCTGGAACTTCTGAGGCCTTTACTAAATGGTGGAACCCATTTGTTAGGTAAATTAGGCTGTGGGCCATCAGCAGCAGCAGAATTGTACTCAAACACAATCTGTAACCTCATGGACCGGCATATCCCCCACTCTACCATTACCATCAAGCCAGGGGATCAACCCTAGCTCAATGAAGAGTGCAGGAGGTCATGCCAGGAGCAGCACCAGGCATACCTAAAAATGAGGTGTCAACCTGGTGAAGCTGTAAAACAGAACTACTTGTGTGCCAAACAGCATAAGCAACAAGTGATAGACAGAGCTAAGTGATCCCATAACCAACGGATCAGGTCTAAGCTCTGCAGTCCTGCCACATCCAGTCGTGAACGGTGGTGGACAATTAAACAACTCACTGGAGGAGGAGGCTCCACAAATATCCCCATCCTCAATGATGGAGGAGCCCAGCACATCAGTGCAAAAGATAAGGCTGAAGCATTCACAACAATCTTCAGCCAGAAGTGCCGAGTGGATGACCCATCTCTGCCTCATCTGGAGGTCCCCAGCATCACAGATGCTAGTCTTCAGCCAATTCGATTCACTCCACATGATATCAAGAAACAACTGAAAGCACTGGATTCTGCAAAGGCTATGGGCCCTGACAATATTCTGGCAATAGTGCTTAAGACTTGTGCGCCAGAACTTGCTGTGCCCCGAGCCAAATTGTTTCAGTACAGCTACAACACTGGCATCTACCCGGCTATGTGGAAAATTGCCCAGGTATGTCCTGTACACAAAAAGCAGGAAAATCCCATCCAGCCAATTACCGCCCCATCAGTCTACTCTTGATCATCAGTAATGAAAGGAGTCATCAACAGTGTTATGAAGCGGCATTTGCTTAGCAATAACCTGCTCACTGATGGACAATTTGGGTTCCGCCAGGGTCACTCAGCTCCTGACCTCATTACAGCCTTGGCTCAAACATGGAAAAAAAAGCTGAACTCTCGAGGTGAGGTGAGAGTGACTGCCCTTGACATCAAGGCAGCATTTAACAGAAGAATGTGGCATCAAGGAGCCCTAGCAAAACTGGAGTCAATGGGAATCAGGGGGAAAACTCTCTGCTAGTTGGAGTCATACCTAGCACAAAAGATGGTTGTGATTATTGGAGGTCAGTCATCTCAGCTCCAGGACATCACTGCAAGAATTCCTCAGTGTCCTCGGCCCAACCATCTTCAGCTGCTTCATCAATGACCTTCCATCCATCATAAGGTCAGAAGTGGGGATGTTCGCTGATGACTGCACAATGTTCAGCGCCATTCACGACTCCTCAGATACTGAAGCAGTCCATGTCCAAATGCAGCAAGACCTGGACATATCCAGGCTTGGGCTGACAAGTGGCAAGTAACATTCACACCACACAAGTGTCAAGAAATGACCATCTCCAACAAGAAAGAATCCAACCATCACCCCTTGATATTTAACGGCGTTACCATCACTATCAACTATCAACATCCTGGGGGGTTGCCATTGCCCAGAAACTGAACTGGACTAGCCATATAAATACTGTGGCTACAAGAGCAGGTCAGAGGCGAGGAATCGTGCAATGAGTAACACACCTCCTGACTCCTCAAAGCCTGTCCACCATCTACAAGGCACAAGTCAGGAATGTGATGGAATAATCCCCACTTGCAGCTCCTACAACACTGAAGAAGCTGGACACAATCCAGGACAAAGCAGCTCGCTTGATTGGCACCACATCCACAAACATTCACTCCCTCCACCACCAACGCTCAGTAGCAGCAGCGTGTACCATCTACAAGATGCACTGCAGGAATTCACCAAGGGTCCTTAGACAGCACCTTCCAAACCCACAACCACTGCCACCTAGAAGGACAAGGGCGGCAGATAAATGGGAACACCACCGCCTGGAAGTTCCCCAAGTCACTCACCATTCCGACTTGGAATATATTGGCCGTTCCTTCACTGTCCCTGGGTCAAAATCCTGGAACTCCCTCCCTAACAGCACTGTGGGTGTACCTACACCACATGGACTGCAGCGGTTCAAGAAGGCAGCTCACCAGCACCTTCTCATGGGCAATTAAGGATGGGCAATAAATGCTGGCCCAGCCAGCGAAGCCCACTTCCCATGAATGAATTTTTTTAAAAATACACATGCAAAGTACATTGCCTTATACTGTGCCAGTGGTTTTCCACTAAAATGAGTGCATTTGTCTAAAACAGTGTCACCATAGTCCCATCTGTGCTTGGTTAGTGATTTCTGCTGGACAATGGTAGCTATTATTCACAACACAGTTGGTGTATATTGGCTTCACCTTTGGCATCAGCTGTATTACAAATTCATTGTACCCAAAATAACTTTCAGAAGTGGCCTGTTTCTTGTACTGTTTCTTGGATTATAACCAAAGCAAAACGCCAAACGCCTCAAAACTGACAAAACTAAAGTTTATTTTAAAATACAATCAACTCTACATTCATGCAAATTAGTATTTTTTTTCCTTTTTGTTTTAAAATATCTTGCCAGTATTCACCACATTAAGTCTTTGAGTGGCAATTTTGTACCAAAATCAGAAATATGACCCGATTGAATCCTATTACTGCTCCCAAAAAATGCAATTAGTTTAGCCACAGCAACATCATGCATCAGACTAACCCGCCCCATCTCGCCATACACCTCTGCTTCCTGGGAAGATGTAATGGGGCTTTAACCAGTTTCCTTTCAGTTGAAGGAGGCAGCCTCAGGTAGTGCAAACCGGAAACTCAGGATAGTACCACAGATACTGCACTAAAAGATGGCCCCAAAGGTCCCTCCCCACCACCCCCCAAGCCCACCCCTCCAAGTAGCGCCTACACTCCTGGTCTGTTCTGCTAGAAAACAAGGCTCCTCTCCAAGGTGCAACTGGTTAAACTCCCCAGAGATACATTACTGCACAAACTCCCCTTGCATAAAAGTGCTGACCTTTGATGAGAAGCTGCTCTGGTTTGTGTGTGGGCCTGACTGGAGTAGTGTGTGTTACTGTGTTATGCAAATGGCTTTTCACTGGCAGTGGTCAGGTCGGGGGAGTTCTAGGGGTCACTAGCTAATCACTCCTACACTTCAGAGGATGGAAGCTTGGCTGGGGGTGGGGGGGGGGGGGCTGCGTGCAGGGGAGGCATTGGGGAGAAACAGGGGGACGGTATTAGCTGATGGAGGTTACCATCAAGAATCCAAAAAAAAAGGCACTCATTAGAAACGGAACATTAGTCATTTCTTAACATGGAAAATCTCATCATAATTAGGGAGTGCATGGGGGAGGGGTTAAACCCCAAGAGAGCGTGGAAGCTCAGGTTACCACATGTTGAGAACTAGTGGTGAACATCACTGAGATGTCATAAGCTTAGTTCCATACATTTCATGTTTAGACTGGCACTGGGGACCCATGTGGTGGTTTACTTATACCAGGTTTAGCTTTGGTTTAATTAGAGAAAGTTTCCTTTTGATTTCTCCCCCTCTCTCTGAGAGGTGACACCCTGGACATGTTCAGGTGCTACAACAACTGGCAGTCGAGTGGGGGGAGAGTGGAAGAGATGGCAAGCAGGGTGAGCAGCAAGACAGAGAAACTAAGATAATTCGCAACTCAAGTGCGGAGGAATGAGAAAGTGGAGAAGTATTTTTAAAAAGGAAATGAGAGACAGGAGAGACAGACAGAGAGAGGATCATAAACACAAAAACATGGGAAGAAAATGCTGGAAACCTGACAAAAAAAAACAGAAAATGCTGGGAAACCTTAGCAGGTCTGGCAGCAGCTGTGGAGAGAGAAACAGAATTAACATTTCGGGTTGATGACCTAGTATCAGCACCACTGACTTGAAATTTTAACTGTTTCTCCCTCCACAGATGCTGCCAAGCCCGTTGAGGGTTTCCAGCATTTTCGGTTTTTGTTTCACATAAACATGGGCACAGGGAAATAAACTCAGAGATACAAACACAGACTTGGGTGCAGGATGCAGCCAGCATTAGTGTCAGTAATAATACCTGTTTGAATCAATTCAGAAACAAAGGGTGTTCAATCTCCAACATTCTGGTTGGGTGCAAGGAAGTTACAACTGGGCCTTTCTCTCTGAGCTGCAGGGAGTTTCTTTTACTCCCTGTGGCCATTTACGCACAGATATCAGTTGTGAACCCGATTAAATGTGCTATTGATAGTTTAGTTGGTGAATCTGTCAGTTGATTCTCTTATTCAGGTTCACACCTGAGAAAGGATAGGGAGGAAGGTAGGTGGGACAGTCTGCACAGTCAGCATAAGATCGAGGGAATAGCCAAAACAGGGCCTGATAGGGATTGGAAACTTTGTATTTTAACCATCCAAAGTTCTCATTATGGGCATCTTCAGGTTTTCAAATCAGGATTTTTAAAACTTTAAATTTATTCCGCGTTATTCACATAACAGAATTCCAGGTGGTAGCAATTGTCAGAGATTAAGAGAGATGGATTTGCAACTGATACTGGGTGAAAGGACAAGCTGCAGCTATAACTCACCAACTGGCACCCTGAACACACCAACATCCTGGTGAATTAAATTTACTTTCCTAAATTTCTACAAAACTCTAAAACGATTTAGCCTTGAAGGACTTGGATGATGGTGCCCTCCCCTCGCTTCAACAACATGAGTTATCATTTCCTGGCTGGGTAGCTGTAGCAGTCGGCTGTTCAAACCAGGAAGGCTGGGAGTCAGAGCGCTGACTGAACTGAGTCAGTGCTGTAGTGACTGTGATAAGGTTCTGGGGCCCACGACTTGGAAAGGAGGAACTGCTGCCATCTGCTGGGAGGCACACACATGTGCACATGGTGATCAGCAGCAGGATTGGGCTTGACTGTGCTGCCTGATAGTCCATCACTGTCCAAACACAAGAGCCGCGGCGCTTTCACTGCCCTTGGGAGCTTTCAAAGCCACAGTCCAAAGATTTTTGTCGGGTTTCAAGGGATACAGGTCAGCCGTGATCTAATTGAATGGCGGAGCAGACCTGAGGGGCTGAATGGCCTCCCCTTGCTCCCATGTTCCACTGATGGATTATCGGGGACATGGACATACACGATAAAATGAGTCACAGGCCTCTGGAGAGACAGGCAAAAAAACATTAGATGGGAACAACGAGTGGGAGTCCCACTCATCGACATTCACTCAGTAAAGTGTTTACTCGTGTCTCGCACTCTGACAGCTAATGGCAGACAGTGGGAAAACAATATGAGCAGCAGTATTATTCATGTAGTTCTATACAGGGTCTGCCCCACCGCACTCGTATCTGCGCTTGGCCAAGGAAGGGTTATAATCTTTCCTGCCCGTGTCATTTCCGGGGTTTCCCTGCTTATCGTTGGCACGGCAACACATTGCATAGAACAAGATCTGACTTCATATTATAGAATGCCCAAATTAAATGTAAATCACCACAGTGATAACCTGTAACATTCAAAAACCAAATTAGAACACAACTTCCAACTGTACATGTTGGCAAACTGCAGTCTTCTCTCACGAAAACCAGGCTGGAGCTGAGTTAAGATACCATCCGCTCTGAGAGAGTCTGTGCACAGGGCCAGTCCTAGGCTGCCCTACCACACCTGAATATCACATATGAATTTCTACACCCAGTTTATTCTGTACAGAACCTGAGCAATGATCTGTGTGAAGCCTGGCCCAATAAAAGGGAGGAGGTTCCATGGTATTACTAATAGCAAGGTTAGGTCTGGCATTGTGCTTGTGTGACATCTGAGCCAGGCACCTTAGTGCAGGTGCGGCTTTGCTGTTTTCAGTGTAATGCAGTTTACACGAGCATCATCAACACACCCTGAACTTCATTCCGATCCGACAGCTCGAATGGTATTAAGTCCCCTGCTCAAACAATGATCTTCTGCCAGACTGTGCTTCTCACTTGCGGTTAAGCATGTTAAAGGCAGCCAGAGGAATTCCCTTCAGCCTATGCGCATGAGTAGGCACTCAGAGGGGAAAGATGGCTCCGACTGTATCCTACAGAGATCAAACTAAAAGGTGCCCGATTCCTCGCCTTGGGCTGCTCACCCTACCACCAACCCCCCAACCCACCCCCAACACCACCCCCCCCCCCCCCCCCCCGCCCCCCCCGCCACCACCCCACCTCCAGAGAACCTCTCCTCTCTTTAAAATTTGAAGAGCGTTTACCCTTTCACCACCTCATCGGAGGGAGAAAGAATAAACCGGGGAAAAAGGAAAGAATCACGCAATCACACCAAACCCACTCAGAGTCGTTACTAAGGCCACAGTCCAAGTTAGGGGTCCCTAGTCAGGGCCATGCCGTTCATTTCTGGTACTGACGCTGGGATCGGCGTGACACAGTCTTCGCAGAGTTCGCATATTTCTGTTTGTCTTTGCTACAAGAGGAAGAACACACAGAATGAAACGTAGAATTAAAAAAAAAAACAGGCTGACCCGTCTGATAAACTGAGCACAATGTCACGTGTTGATAGGTCGGGCATACAAAGCTATTCTTTAAGAGCGCACCGGCACCTTTCAGCTTTTGGCTGTGAATCCAAAACCAGAGGGCAAGGCCTTAAATAAATGAGAGGTTTTATTTCTTCTGGTGAACACTTTTCAAACAGCAGTTTCTAATTTTTTTTTTTTTCTTCACCCTCTAGCCCCTCAAACCTGCAAGAAATTTCAAAGAGAGTTGAGATATTAGTGGTTCATTACGGCTCCATAGAGAAGGAAATCTGCCATCCTTACCTGGTCTGACCCGAGAGAGACTCTGGTCCCCACACCCAGTGTGGCTGAATTCCCTCTGAAGCGGCCCAGAAAGCTTTACAACTGCATCAAGTAGGGAGGCCACCACTTCCACAGGAAACACAGGAATGGGCATTAAATGCCAACCATGCCGGCAACATTCACACCCCAAGAATTATTTTATTTTTTTAAATCAATCTCTGCCCGGTCTGCTCTGCGATCTGATCCGGAGACATGTGTAAAAGAGCTGGTTGGCTCGTCCTCCATACTTCCTTCTCTAGAGGGCATCACAGGACAAAGACCAGGAGTTTGCTAGTCCTGTGAGCAACAGGGCTCCTCCTGTTACTGCGCAATGCAGCACATTCACGCCCCGAGGCCTCAGCAGCTCATCATCTGTGCTGCAACATCTATCATCAGGTACGATTAAATCAAGGCCCAGTTGGGCCCAACTGCCTAGAGGTCCAACAATCTGTTGAAAATGATCCTCGTTGACACAGAGCCAACGAAAGCCGAGCCCAACACTTCAGCTACTTGTCTCAGTACGCGACTCACATACCCTTTTCAGCAAACTTATTAAAAATCTATCTACACCAATGCTCCCAGTGTCTGGTGCTCCCAGTGTCCTGGCCCTTGGAAAGTCACATTTCACTGGTTCTACCGGGGGAAGCAAAGCACCAGCGAGGGAGGGGAGGAGGGACAGTATAGCTGGGAAATCACAGTGAATTGTCCCACTAATGAATTGAATGACAATGTAAGGAAAAAACTCTCCACGTTTGTGGGAAAGAGAGGATTGGAGTATTTTGCTGTGAACAAATGTGCATTAAATTGGTGGACCGGGTGGCGTGGGGGGCCAGAGGTGCTGGGGTTGGGGTAATGGCCCAGGGGCTGGGCGAGACAGGAGGCAGGAATCAGGGAGGGGGGGAAATCAGACAGCGGGGAGACAGAGGGTGAGATGGGCATACAGAAGGAACAGAGCTACCAAGGTTTAAGGGAGACAAAGTCACCAGAGAGAGCAAGGTAAGGCTGACAGAGAAAAACACACTGGGCAGGAGCTGCGTGTTAACTGCAGTGGGATTCACTAGAGATTCATAGAAGATATGTAAGGTTCGGCTTCAATCCTTTTTACTGACTAATTTTTAAGGCTTCAGTAGAACCAGGAAGTAAAATGCTTAAGGGGAGTTGTGTGGGAATCCTGTTGAAGTTAGATTGGTGTGTGCTTTGTTTGGGTAAGTTACAATGGAGAAGCAGGACTGACTCTTGATCTCGATTCCTGGTGTTCTCACTGTGACTGCAGTGGAGACAGGGAGGTACTGAGCTCTGCTTTTCTGATCAGTGGCAGGACACTTACTGACTCATTTTGATTCTGTTGCGACAACCTTGGCCTCCTTCCCAGTGGCTGGCGTAGGGCCCTTTCGTCATCATGGCTCCACA
Organism: Carcharodon carcharias; assembly: GCF_017639515.1. Taxonomy (NCBI): domain Eukaryota; kingdom Metazoa; phylum Chordata; class Chondrichthyes; order Lamniformes; family Lamnidae; genus Carcharodon; species Carcharodon carcharias. The sequence continues at coordinate 24,113,604 of NC_054498.1, forward strand.
GGCAACACAGGGCTTCCCATTGTTGTACGGCTGGAAAGAGAGATACTAAAATGAGTTTGATGCAAAACAGGACAGCCAACTTCGACAGACTAGACAAACCCAATAGATAGCACAATGTCACTTATCACTTAGACTTATATAATTTAAGATATATATATAATTGGCACCAAACAATGTAGTGATAAACTAACATGCGTAATCCAAGAAAAAAAAACACTTGCTTAATTTGCTACTTGTCTTTCTGTCCCTGTTGCATTTATAACATACTTTCCACCCCACCCCTCCCCACTCATGTGTATTACAGCCAATTTTGAAGTCCAGTTATTGTAATGAGCTAAACTCCTTCCCAAGTCGCAGGAAATGTAGCAGCCAATTTGCACACAGCAAGCTCCCACAAACAGCAGTGGAATAATCTGCTTCAGTGACCCTGGTTGAGGGATAAATATTGGCCAGGACATGGGATTGGATCCAAGAGATTAGATGACACCTCAGTTTAACGTCTCATTGGAAAGACAGTGTAGCACTCCCTCAGCACTGCAGTGGATTGTCAACTTAGATTTTGTGATTGAGTGAGTGAGTCTCTAGAGTGAGATTAGAACCCACAACTTTCTAATTCGAAGCGTGAGAGTGCTGAATGGCAAAGGAGTACTTGAGGGGCCAAATGGCCTACTCCTGATCCTATTTATGTTCTATCCATTGAGCCACGGCTGACACCTCATCACTGGCTGAGAGGAGAGGCAAGTAACTTGTGAAAGCCATCCTTGCCTACCTGCCTGTGGGTAAGTACTAACCTTCCCTGCCTCTCGTGTTCAGGCTGGGGAGGAATTATGTGTTGGAACCAAATGATTCCACTTCATTGCAAGCATTGCAGCTCCTGTACTTCAAAAACCTGATTAGTACTGACAGAGCAAATGAGAACGTTAAAACTAAAATGATCCCATTGAGCATCAACATTGCCTGTTCTTACAAACTGAACACAACAGGTACAATTTCTCAGTCAAAGCCAGCCTCTCGCATAAACTCGGGATTTTTAATTGTCTTTCTTGGTGCACACACCGAGTAGGGGACTGCGCAATGCACTGCACGTATGCCTAGACTCCAGAGAAAACCAGAAGGGTGCTCGACTCTCACCTGCCCTTCGAAATGGCCGAGCAAGCCACACAGTTGGTATTTAAGGCGGGGGGCTCACCATTGCCTTTGCTGGGCTCACCAATGCTGGCCTGGCCACATCTCATGAATGAATTAAAAAGAACGGTTGACCTTCAGACTGTTGGGTGTATGGTCAGACAGCTGGTCTCACCTGCTCCTTCGCGCAGTATCCACACAGCATTCGACTGGCCAGCTCCATCACATGATCTTGATCATCATCATGGCACATGTCACACGGATAGGCTTTACCACAACATGGAAACCTGAAACCATCCAGCACAAAGGAAGAGTCTTATAGCACAATACATACAAACAACGCGCAACGAGAATACAATTCCACCTGATGCACCCGTGTCTCTGAGCCCCCCTTTGGGGGAAAATTTAGTAAAACATTTTTGCAAAATGATTTTATGTGGTCAATTCCTGCCCGCCAGGAAGTGGATTCAGCTCCTCAAACTCACTCCCCCTTCAGCAGAGGGGAGTGAGATCTTAATTCTTTCAGTCGGAGCTGGTTTGAGACCAAGCTCTGTCAGCGAAAAGTTTTTGTTCCAACTTTCTGTACTAAACACGTTCCACTAAACTTCTGATTATATACAGCAGGTGATCTAACAGCTATCATTACATACAGCGTGTCGATACAGAAATACACAATATTTCCCATGTGCATCATTTACGGTTCAGCTGATCACTGCAAAGTAATTCCCTGGTAGCCTCCTCCTGTGAAGCAGGTTATAATGGAACATCCGCATTAACGGATGACCAACTTTCACACGATATGCTCAACAGAGCAGTGCAGATACAACCCCTCGCAGCCCGCCAGCCCACTACACCTGCTGAGGGTGAGTGCGAAACTGCACCACCCCACTGGAGCCAAAATTCCTTTTAAAAAGAAAATCAAACTGCTCAGAGCGTGAGTAAGGTCAGATCTCAGGAGATTCAACAATTCAGAACAAGGCTTCAAAGTAACATCCTGCTCCCTTCATCCATAAGGCTGATCACATAGCTTGGGTGCAGCGTAGCCTTTCTTCTCTTCAGGTGCTTATCCAATTCCCTTTCAAAAGCTACAATTGAACCTGCCTCCACCACACTCTCAGGCAGTGCATTCCAGATCCTAACCACTCGCCGTGTGAACATGTTTTCTTCAAGTCGCTGTTGTTTTACCAATCACTTTAAATCGCTGCCCTCCAGTTTTCAACCCTTCTGCCAACAGGGGCACCCTCTCCCTATCTACTCTGCTAGATATCCCTGGATTATGAACACCTATCAAATCTTCTCTCACAGCTTCTCCACTGAAGTTTGTCATCCCTGGGTCCATTCAGGTAAATCTTTACTGCCTTCTAATGCCTTCACAACCTTCTTAAATTGCATTACCCAGAATTGAAAATAATACTACAGTCCGAGCCTAACCAGTGATAATAAAGCCTCATCATAACTACCTTGTTTTTGTACTCTATGCCTCGATTTACAAAGTCTAAGATCCCGAATGCCTCTTTTTAAACACTTTCTCAAACTGATTGATGTGATTTATGACCAAGATTTTGGATAGAAATGAAAATAATCCCACAATGAACAGACTGTCCACTTCAATCACCTGTGAGAATTACGGATAGGAACTAATACATTGGGTGTGTAACAAAGCAACTCATTGGTTTCAGACCTAACCCAGTTCTTTAACTGAATAATGGGAACTGTACAGGAGGTGACTAGCTCACCTGGTTTTACCTTCCCCCCTGGTGGGCAAGGCTCTGACATGACGAGTGCCTGGGGTGAACAAGGGCCAAAATGTGAGGTATACTGGATTGCTTGGGAGGGGTGCAGCCTTTCTCCATATGTTATATACTGGTTCCAAATAAAAATTGTATATATTCACTGTAAAACAAGAATGGAGGCCAAAAGCCAACAAATCCTCTGAGCACGAAGGTCTACTTCCTAGGGTTTTAAACGGAGGTGGCTACAGAGATAAACAGTGAATGCGATGGTCTTGATGCTCCAGAATTCCCTAGAGTTTAGAATGATCCCCACGGATTGGAAAGTAGCAAATGTTGTTCCTTGAAACTCAGGGTTACAAATTATAGTTATACACTGCCTTTAACGTTACAAAGCAGTCCAAGGCTCTTCACAGGAGAGCCACATAAGGTGATATCAGGGCAGACAACCAAAAATTTGGGCAAAGAGGCAGGATTTAGGGAGAGTCTTAAAGGGGGAAAGAGAGGTAGAGAGGCAGGGAGATTTAGGGAGAGAATTGCAAAGCTTAAGATCTAGGCAGCTGCAGTACAACCGTCAATGGTGGCCCAAGTAAAATCAGGAATGCATAAGATGCCAGAATTAGAGGAGTGCAGACATCTCAGAGTCGTGTGGCTGGAGGAGATTACGGAGATACGGAGAGGCGAGACCTTAGGCAGCCCGTTGCTCGAATGGAAGCAAATGTAGGTCAGCAGGCACAGGGGTGATGGCTGAACAGGACTTAGTGCAAGGGTTGCAGAGATTTGGGTGATCTCAAGTTCATGGAGTTAGCATCCACATGTTTGTCGAGCAATCCCGGGTTCTCTACTACTGTCTTCCACAACCTACCTCCACTGGTCAACATACACGTTAAGATTCCCACACCTCCATGTGCTATAGGATTGGCCTTATCAGCAACCTCATAAATAAGGCCTGAGCCATTTGCTCACTGGGTAAGCTGTGCGAAATAGGACGCAACAAATACATCCTGCAGGATAACGACTACTCCCAATCAGATCATTGTATATCAAGTCAATGCACGAATGGGCCTAAGGCCGCCACTTTCGGTCCTGAAAAGTGTCCGGTCTACCTCAGGTCACCCTGGAAGGGCAAGGTGTCTCAAAAGATTTGAGCAACAGATGAAGCTAGCCATTTCATATTGCTACTATGCAGCAGCAACACGAGTGGTGTTCGCGACTAACAGGGTGTTGACATCAAGCCAAAAGACGTTCTGCCCACCACACAAGTGAGTAATGCAATATATGAATTTTGGTGCCGGTGTGATGCCAGGTATGTACGCCGTTATGTGCCAGCGACTCATGGATCATATCAAACAGCATGTCTCTTTGGCTGTGCGTAACAGGCAAAATACTGACCACACTCAGCTAGCCCATGCTTGCAAAATTCAGAAGTGTCCAACATCAGGTGCGATTCCATGATTGGACGGCACTTACTGAATGATCCTGAGTATGCTAAGAATTATACTAACAATTTAATATTATCAGTCGGGCTTTCAAAGTAGCTTACTTACACATGCTATAAACTACATATATCCATACACAGGGCTCTGTCCTCTGCAGATAGAAAGAGTGTGTCCAGGTACTGTGCCCTTTTCAATGAAACAAAAGCATGGAAGACAATGGTTCCCTAGTACATTCTCCATGGCAACTCCTCAACCAGAGTCCACTTGCCAACCAATCAGCACCCTTTTCTCATGCAGTATAAAATGTTGTTCCCTTTGAAATTTGGTATTCTTGCACCTGTCCTGATGAGTGGAAGACAAAAAGCTTCGACAGCATGTCTCTTTTTTCAGCAATACTCAAGTTCTGTACTACCAGAGACTATTTGAAAAGCCAAACCTTTGTTGAGCTCTGGGTAAAGATCAGGGAAGTTGGACTAATTGGATAGTTCTTTCAAAGAGCTGACACCAGAACTAGTGGATCAAATGGCCTCTTTTTGTGCTATAAGATTATATGGACTCAAACATTTCTAATAGAATGACCATTTCTATGCTGAATGGGATCTCTTGAATGACAATACTCATTTATATCAATGTCACCAGCCTGTCTCAAAATTTGTGCCCAACTGCCAACATTCTGTCAATATCCTAATATTCTAGCTGATGGAGTTGGGTGAGTTGAACAAAGGAAGAAAATGGAGAAATTCACCAAAGGAGGTACCACTGTTCCCTGTTCAAGCTCAAAATGTCTGCCCTGTACAGCGTGGGTTAGCTCCTAACAGCAGTGACATGCTGTGCTAGCTCACTGTGAACTCTGCATGCAAGAATTATCACCTATTCATCAACTGGGTCATGGGTGTGGTTACACGATCCTGCACTAGTCTGGTTTGTGGTTTGGTTTCCACTTTGAATACTATTTGGATCTCTCTTCGGGTAACTTGTGGCCTTTTCTGGATTGGGAAGGTTTCACACTACTCAAGAGTGACTTAGGTCTAACTCCAGTAGGTTTCTTTAAAAACTCCTTTATTTACACATTAGTACAGTTTAAGCTTCTAGGTAAGTACATCTCTCTCTTATAAAGACTATTCCATCTTATCCTCTCAGTCTCTTGCACATGACTGATGTTACTGTTACATCACTATCTCATGACCATAAATGTTAGCCCATTATTCTACACAGTCCGCAGAGAGTGACATAACTAAAACTATGGGCAGAGGCCATTTCTTTGTAACTGTAGATTACTGCACAGAAATCTACCATAGGAATAGGAGTAGACCATTCAGCTCCCTGGGTCTGTTCTACCAATTAGACTATGGTTGACCGGTATCTTAATTCCTTCGACCTGCTTTGGTTCTAAAACAATTCCACTGCTTAACTATAATCGCCCAAACTCAAGTTTGAAATTTCCAATTTATCCTCAGCTCAAACAGATTTTTTATGTGCGCACGCACTAGTTCCAGAGTTCCACGACTCTTTGTGCCAAGAAGCGCTTCTTCATATCGAAGCTGAACAGTTTAGCTCTAATTTAAAGTTTATTCTTATTGCGAACTCCCCCACCAGAGGAAATAGCATCTATCAAATCCTTTAATCATCTTAAGCAACTCAATAAGATCGCTCCTTAATCTTCTATATTTACGGGCACACAAACCTATGCAACCTGTAATTGTAATCTAACCCTTTTAGAAAAGTCCAGCGTTATTCTAGTGAACCAGTACCGCACCCCCTCCAAGGCCAATATATCCCTCCTGATTTGTGATACCCAGAACTGAATGCGATATTCCTATCAACTCAGACTGTGTGGAAGGAAGGGAGAATGCAAAGGTAAATCAATGCTAACCAAAATTCCACTTCACCCCCACAGCCCAAAAAATCTTGGGAGACAGAGAAACTATTTTTTTTCTCACTCGAAAGTCTAGCTGATCTCTCAGGTTCTGGGAGACTGGCAGCATTACCTTACCTGAGCCAGCGGTAGCTCCTCTTGTAGTGCTTGCAGGTACCAAACTTGGGCAGGGGTTTCCCAAACTGAACAGTAGATCCAGGGGGCTGTCTTTTCCGCCGATGAGCTGAATTGCTAACATCTTCAGTGATAAATTGAAACAAAGAACTGGTTACTGGATGTTTTTGAAGAGGCAGCTACTTCAAGATATACAAACTATAGAGACAAGGCAAAGGAGAGAGGGAGAATTTCTCTCCTTACCTGGGGCTAAGTCTATACTTGTTCACTCTCTGGTATTCAGTAAACTCTGTCCATTTCTTATCTGACTGATTCAACCAAGTATATATTCAATATGTCAGATAACAATCTATTCCTTCTATCAAGCTTGTGTGGGGTAACTCCTCCAAGTTAAATTTATCTTGAAATTTCCTTGGGTTATAATCAGAACTACAAAGCTTTAACCATTGGGGAAGGATAAACAGGTCGGGTCTCTTTACTCTTGAAAAGAGAAGGCAGATGGGTGACCTACTCAAGGTCTATAAAATTATAGAAGGGTCTTGATAGCAAAGACAGAGAAAGAAATATTTCCACTTGTGGAGAAGAGCCATGAATATAAGATAGTCGCCAAGAAATTAAATACAAAATTCAGAAGAATTCAGAGCGAGGTGAGAATGTGGAACCTGCTACCATAGGGAGTGGTTGAGGTGAATAGTATAGATGCATTTAAGAGGCAGTTCGATAAACATATGAAGGGGAAGAGAATAGAGGGTTATGCTGATAGATGAGGAAGGAAGGAGGGAGGTTCAAGTGGAGCATAAATGCCAGCACGGACTGATTGGGCTGAATGGCCTGTTTCTGTGCCATATATCTCATGTAAATCAATAGACCCATACACTAAATCCAAGTCCTCTCACATCACGTCTCCTTGCCCATAACCTTATGGTCACGTCTTGAATGAAGACAGGTTTCTTTACTTAGTTGGTCTCACCTGTTTCATCCTGCGACTGGGCGTGGGTCTGATAAAACTGGGCGGCCTCCACCAGAACGCGGAGTTTGCTGTGACAGTGCAAACAGTTTGACTCCTTGTATCGGCCATAGGACAGGCTCTGGACAACCAGAAAGAAACAATATGATTAGTGCAGTCAGGCACAGATTGCCCCTCCCTCCCACTCCACAGCTTCTTCATTTTAAACTCACTTCTGAGGAATTCTCAATTCTTTGGTTGGGAAAATCAGTGGTTGAAAATTATTAGCCTTCATTTTATAATGCAAAATTCAAGACTTTTAAAGTATTTTGAACAGGTACAGGAGGGAACTATGCCACTTGTAGGAATGTTAATACTGCTCGTCTTTCAATAGTCAGACTTCGTAAATTGAAGTTAAATTCAGGTCAATTAAAAACTCCACTGAAATTCAACAGTTAGGGAGTCGTTGTTTGAGGTTCCTCATTCCTCACAATGTGAGAGAGAGCATAGCATGCGAAACAGATTGCAAGCAAAGTTTCATGGCTGTAGGTGCGCGAGCAGGGTTCCAAATGGGGACTACACAATTAAAAGCGGCTGACAAAATGTATACTACTTATTGCTCATGGCTTGGCCTAAATAGCCAAGTGGTTATGGTACTAGGTTTGTAACCCCAAGATCAAGAGTTCAAATCTCACAATGGCAAACTATGAAACAATGTAACTTCATCTGGAAACAGATGGAAACGTGTTTGTACTCGAAAGAGTTACTTATTGCTCATAGCACCATAAGTGGCTGGCTTTGAGTTAAATAACTGGATGGGCAGCCTTTCTGTTCTGATGACTGGCTTTAAGTGCAGTGCTAATGTGTCAGGAGTAGATGGCTTCTGGAAGACATTGCCTCCAACTTCTGCTAGTTAATTTGTCATCAATGAACGTCTAAGAAGCAACTGGAGTGTGAAACTCAAGGTTTTAATTGCAGTCTCAGTGTAAGTTTATATTCGCAACTTGCATTTATATGCAGCCTTAAATGAACCATGACAAAATTTGATACAAGCCACATAGGCGATTTTAGGACAGATGATCAAAAGGTTGGTCAATTGGGTAAGTTTTAATGAGCAACTTAAAGAAGGAAAGAGAGGTAGAAAGGTGCAGAGGGGTGAGGGGAAATTAAAGAGATTGGTGTGTAAAATCAAAGCGCATGGAATTGGGGGTAGTGCACTGAGATGGATAGAAAACTGGTTGGCAGACAGGAAACAAAGAGTAGGAATAAACGGGTCTTTTTCCGAATGGCAGGCAGTGGTTAGTAGGGTACCGCAGGGATCAGTGCTGGGACCCCAGCTATTCACAATATATATTAATGATTTAGATGAGGGAGTTAAATGTAATGTCCCCAAATTTACAGATGACACAAAGCTGGGTGGGAGGGTGAGCTGTGAGGAGGATGCGGAGATGCTTCAGTGTGATTTGGACAAACTGAGTGAGTGGGCAAATGCATGGCAGATGCAGTATAATGTGGATAAATGTGAGGTTATCCACTTTGGTGGCAAAAACAGGAAGGCAGATTATTATCTGAATGGCTATAAATTGAGAGGGAATGTGCATCGAGACCTGGGTGTTCTTGTTGAAGGTAAGCATGCAGGTGCAGCAGGCGGTAATGAAGGCAAATGGTATGTTGGCCTTCATAGCGAGAGGATTCGAGTACAGGAGCAGGGGTGTCTTGCTGCAATTGTACAGGGCCTTGGTGAGACCATACCTGGAATATTGTGTACAGTTTTGGTCTCCTTATTTGAGGAAGGATGTTCTTGCTATAGAGGGAGTGCAGCGAAGGTTTACCAGACGGATTGCTGGTATGACGGGACTGACATATGATGAGAGATTGAGTCGGTTAGGACTATATTCGTTGGTGTTCAGAAGAATGAGGGGGCAATCTCATAGAAACCTATAAAATTCTAACAGGACTAGACAGGGTAGATGCAGGAAGGATGTTCCCAATGGTGGGGGAATCCAGAACCAGGGGTCACAGTCTGAGGATACGGGACTGAGATAAGGAGAAATTTCATCTCCCAGAGAGCAGTGGGCCTGTGTAATTCATTAACACAGAAAGTAGTTGAGACCAAAACATTGTATGTTTTCAAGGAGTTAGATATAGCTCTTGGGGTGAAAGGGATCAAAGGGTATGGGGAGAAAGCAGGAGCAGGCAATTGGTTAGGGTCTGGAATGTACTGCCTGACAGTGTGGTGGAGGCAGGTTCAATCATGACTTTCAAAAGGGAATTAGATCATTATCTAAAAGGAAAAATGCGCAGGGATACAGGGAAAAGGCAGGGGAGTGGCACGAGGTGAATTTCTCTTGCAGTGAGCCAACATGGATACAATGGGCTGAATGGCCTCCTCCTGCACTGTAACCATTCATTTAGGGCTGAGATGAGGAGAAATTTCTTCACCCAGAGAGTGGTGAGCCTGTGGAGTTCATTAACACAGAAAGTAGTTGAGACCAAAACATTGTATGTTTTCAAGAAGGAGTTAGATATAGCTCTTGGGGCGAAAGGGATCAAAGGATATGGGGAGAAAGCGGGAGCAGGCTACTGAGTTGGATGATCCGCCATGCTCATAATGAATGGCGCAGCGGGCTCGAAGGGCCTACTCCTACTCCTTGTTTCTATGTTTCTAAAGAGCTTGAGGCCCAGGTAACTGAAGGCACTGTCCCCAGTGGTGGAGCAAAGGAAAATAGGGATGTGCAAGAGGCCAGAATTGGAGGAGCGCAGAGATCTGGGAGCCTGTAGGACCGGAGGAGATTTCGGAGAAAGGGGAAGGTGAGGCCATCGAGCGCCTTAAAAACAAGGAGGCAATTTTAAAATCGATGTATTAGTAGATTGGGAACCAATGCAGTTCAGCAAGCACATGGGTGACAGTGAACAAGACTTGATGTGAGTTAGCAAACAACTTAGATTCAGTGCTTTTAGTGCAACTCACTCTAAAGCTTTTCTCTGAATAGACAGTATGTGAAACTTCATTGATCAGTCTGTAATGAACTTTCTCACAGATCAGCATAGTCCCGAGATCCACCAGTCATAATGGGGAATGTACAAATAGATGAAGAGCTTTACCATACTGGTATTTAGCTTTTCCTTAACCCAGTGACTCTTGAGCCACTATCTGTTTCTCTCAAGCTGTTTAATGTTAGAAGGACGGTTACGGGTCTAACACAAATTATTGGAAACAATTTTGAGAAACAGGGTCAACTGTCACTTAGAAAGGCACAGATTGATCAGGGACAGTCAGCATGGTTTTATAAGGGAAAGATAATGTCTTGCTAACTTAACAACATTTTTTGAGGAAGTAATAAGGAGGATTGATGAGGGTAGTGGGTGTTGTCTACATGGATTTTAGTAAGGTATTTGACAAGGTTCCACATTTTGATCAGAAAAGTGAGATCCCATGGGATACAGAGGAAGGTGGCAAGTTGGATCCAAAATTGGCTCAGTGACAGGAAACAAAGGGTAATGGTTGATGGATTTTTTTTGCAAATGGAAAACAGTTTCCAGTGGTGTTCCACAGGGTTCAATGTTGGGCACTTGCTGTTTGTTGTACATATTAATGATTTAGACTTAAATGTGGGAGGCATGATCGGGAAACTTGCAGATGTCACAAAAATTGACCATGCAGTTGATAGTGAAGAGGATAACTGTCGACTCCAGAATGATATCAATGGTTCAGTTGAGTGGGCGGATAAGAGGCAAATGGAAATCAATCCAGAAAAGTGTGAGGTAATACATTTGGGGAGGGCAAACAAAGCAAGGGAATACTCAATAAATGGGAAGTTATTGAGAGGGTTGAGGAAGTGAAAGGCCTTGGAGTGCATGTCCACAGGTCCTTGAAGCATATGGAATGCTTTCCTTTATCAGGCGAGGTATTGAATTCAAAAGCAGATATGTATAAAACGTTGGTTAGGCCACAGCTGGAACTGTGTACACCTTTCTGGTCACCATGTTACAGGAAGGACATAATTGCTCTGGAGAGAGTGCAGAGGAGATTTACAAGAATGTTGTCAGGGCTTGAAAACTGCAGCTATGAGGAGAGATTGGATAGTCTAGGGTTGTTTCCCTTAGAACAGAGGAGGCTAAGAGGTGGCCTAATTGAGGTACACAAAATTGTGTGGGGCCTTGATAGTGTAGACAAGAACAAGAAAGACTTGTTTCTCCTAGCTTAGGGTCAATTACCAGGGGGCACAGATTTAAGATGATTAGTAGAAGGATTAGAGGGGACATGGGAAAAACTTTTTGCACCCAGAGGGTGGTGGGGGTCTGGAATTCACTGGCTGAAATGCTCAACTCATTTAAAGGTACCTGGATCTGTTCCTGAAGTGCTGTAACCTGCAAGGCTACGGAGCAGGTGCGGGAAAGTGGGATTAAAATGAGCGGCTAGTTTCTTTACTCACTTCTTGGCCAGCACAGACATGATGGGCTGAATGGCCTCTTTCTGCACTGTAACTTTTCTGTGGTGCTACAATCTTGGGGACAGAAAGAAATAGCAAATGCCAGAAATATCAAATAAGTAAATTGGAAATGTGCAGCAGGTCAGTCAGTATCTGAATAATACATTCAGACTGACGTAGTGGATACAACCCTTCATGCGAATCAGTCTTTTCAGGTTACAATCTGAACAAGTCTTTTCTGTTAATTGGCACTCTCTGCATTTCCAGATGGGTCCAGGTGTCAGAAGCCTCAAGTTCTCTGGTCATTTGTGACCACTACAACACTACTCTTGCAGCTGTGCAGGAGAAGCAGATGGGTACACAAATCCCTGGCACAAGTCAGACGCTGCTTTAAGATGGCCTGCATTTTATCTACTGACCTGCAGTGCTCCCTCCTTGGAACAGTTTAGACAGCCCACAACGAACTGACTGTCCTGTAACACTAATTCGACAGGGACACATCCACACAGGTCCAGGTATCCCATGATGTCTGAGTGTTCGTGAAGCATGCTGGGTTCAAATGTCACACTGATGTCCGTATTACATTTCTCACAGCTCACAACTGCAGGGCACTGTTGGGACACAGTCAGGTCTGAAGCTACTTTGCACCTTTGAGAATAAAGTGGAGACGGTCAGCCCATGGAAACTGCTCGTTAGTATGCTCTATACTCCTGCCATTCACATTTTGAAGCAACAGACACACGCAAGTCAATGAGAAATGAATCCAGTGCAAGGCAATCTCACTGCTGCAAGATTTAACGGGTTACCGTTAAAGGTAACCTTTAGTAACCAAAGTTGCCTTGCATTTTCCTCAATAGCACTATTTGGGTCTAGGTTACTCTGACACCACTGACAGTCTACAGAAATGCTACACTGCCCCCAACACGAGCAGAATAGATTAGACGCACAATTCAGATGCCTGCAGTTATACTAGAGGGCTTCTTTTTTTTAAAATGGTCATATACAAAATGGAAACAAATTGGTCTTTGCAAAATAAAAATTCAATTGAGTTCCCGAGTCAGTCTGTAATCAAGGGGAACATTACTGCAGCATAGAATGTCAAGACAGAGACTACTACATCTTTAAAAGGAAACGTGATTGAGACTCAGGAAGAGAGAGAGCAGTCGGGTTTGTCTCAATTGCTCCAGCAGGGAGCTAGCACAGACACAATGTGTAGATTGGCCTCATTCTGTGGTTCTCTTTCCCAAATCCTACCAATAATCATCATAAGTCCCACATACCCCTCAAATATTTCCCTACAAAATGTCTCAAGCACTAGATAGTGGCACAACAAACATTGGTTTCATTTACTCTTGTCCAGATCTGTACTGCCTATCACGGTTGCTGACGCTGTTTCAGCCGCACCTATAATTTTAGTAGAAACCTCCACACACACAGGCGCGCGTGCACACGCAGCTAAATGTACTCACATGTGTAATATCTACTAGCACTCTCTAACCAAATAAAAAAAATGCACCTCAATCCAAAAACACTTGCAAACTTTTGATTTTTGCCTTATCATTTTACCGACAAACTCACGATGTGAGTTTTTTAAGTCTGAGATCACATATCTAACAACGGTACCTACTACTATTTTAAAAAAATTAAGCAGAAAGGCAATTTGCCACATGGCTAGGGGCTCGATATTTGGCAGTAATAAGTCAGAGTAGAACTAATGCCTACACTCGACACAGCACTCTCCTCAACCTGAATCCTGTCAGAACTACACGAGACTGCTCAGGTAGCCTAGTGGTCATGGTCCTGGATTCGTAACCCAGAGATTGCAAGTACAAATCCCACCATGGCAAGTTAGGAATTTAAATTCGTCTACAAAAAATGGCTGGATTGACTCAAAACCCTAAAGGGGTCAAAGGGAGCTAGCCACCTCTACCTGGTCTGGCCTATAAGGGATTCCAGATCCAGTTCACTCAAAGCCCACATCCCAATAATACATTACAAAGAAGCGGATTTATACCTAGAGCTCCAGAGTTGGATGGCAAGCATATCTTATAGTCCTTTTATAAAACTGTTTCAAGCGTGTTATGCACAAAAAGACCACATTTTTTGAAGGTGGTTTTATTAACATAAATGAGTACAAAAGCAAGGAAGTTAAGCTTGGCCTTTCTAAGTCACTGGTTACCCCTTAAATGGAGTAGTGTGGCCAATTCTAGGCACCACCCACTTTAGGAAGGTCATCAAGCAGGATGACTAATTCTGGGCAAAAAGGAAAGGGGCACTTTGCCATGAGATGTTGTTAACGAGGCTGTGGGAGTGAGGTCGTGGAGGTATTGGCGAGTCTGGGAGTGAGGTCGTGGAGGTGTGAGCGAGGCCGTGGGAGTGAGGTCGTGGAGGTGTCGGCGAGTCTGGCAGTGAGGTCGTGGAGGTGTTGGCGAGTCTGGGAGTGGGGTTGGGGAGGTGTTGGCGAGACTGTGGGAGTGAGATCGGGGAGATGTTGGTGAGTCTGGGAGTGAGCTTGGGGAGGTGTTGGCGAGACTGTGGCAGTGAGATCGGGGAGGTGTTGATGAGTCTGGGAGTGAGGTCGGGGAGGTGTTGGCGAGTCTGGGAGTGAGGTCGTGGAGGTGTCGGCGAGGCCGTGGGAGTGAGGTCGTGGAGGTGTCGGCGAGGCCGTGGGAGTGAGGTCGGGGAGGTGTTGGCGAGTCTGGGAGTGGGGTTGGGGAGGAGTTGGCGAGACTGTGGGAGTGAGGTCGTGGAGGTGTCGGCGAGGCCGTGGGAGTGAGGTCGGGGAGTTGTTGGCGAGTCTGTGGGAGTGAGGTCAGGGTGGTGTTGGCGAGAATGTGGGAGTGAGGTCGGGGAGGTGTTGGCGAGTCTGTGGGAGTGAGTTCAGGGAAGTGTTGGTGAGTGTGGAAGTGAGGTCGGGGAGGTGTTGGTGAGTCTGGGAGTGAGTTCAGGGAAGTGTTGGTGAGTGTGGGAGTGAGGTCGGGGAGGTGTTGGCGAGGCTGTGGGAGTGATGTCGGGGAGGTGTTGGCGAATCTGGGAGTGAGGTCGGGGAGGTGTTGACGAGATTGGGAGCGATGTCGGGGAGGTGTTGGCGAGTCTGAGTGAGGTCGGGGAGCTGTTGGCGAGTCTGTGGGAGTGAGATCGGGGAGGTGTTGGCGAGTCTGAGTGAGGACGGGGAGCTGTTGGTGAGGGAGTGAGGTCAGGGAGGCGTTGGCAAGACTGGGAGCGATGTCGGGGAGGTGTTGGCGAGTCTGTGGGACTGAGGTCAGGGAGGAGTTGGCGAGACTGTGGGAGTAAGATCGGTGAGATCTTGGCGCGTCTGTGGGAGTGGGGTCGGGGAGGTGTTGGCGAGTCCGGGAGTGAGGTCGGGGAGATGTTGGCGAGACTGTGGGAGTGAGGTCGGGGAGGTGGTGTCGGGTCTGGGAGTGAGGTCGGGAAGGTGTTGTCGGGTCTGGGAGTGAGGTCGGGGAGGTGTTGTCGGGTCTGGGAGTGATGTCGGGGAGGTGCTGGCGAGTCAGGGAGTGATGTCGGGGAGGTGTTGGCGAGACTGTGGGAGTGAGGTCGGGAGGTGTTGGCGAGACTGTGGGAGTGAGGTTGGGGAGGTGTTGGCGGGTCTGTGGGAGTGAGGTCGGGGAGGTGTTGGCGAGTCAGTGGGAGTGAGGTCGGGGAGGTGTTGGTGAGTATGGGAGTGAGGTCGGTGAGGTGTTGTCGAGTCTGGGAGTGATGTTGGGGAGGTGTTGGCGAGTCTGTGGGACTGAGGTCGGGGAGGAGTTGGCCAGACTGTGAGAGTGAGGTCGGGCAGGTGTTGGTGAGACTGTGGGAGTGATGTCGGGGAGGTGTTGGCGAGTCTGTGGGAGTGAGTTCAGGGAAGTGTTGGTGAGTGTGGAAGTGAGGTCGGGGAGGTGTTGGTGAGTCTGGGAGTGAGTTCAGGGAAGTGTTGGTGAGTGTGGGAGTGAGGTCGGGGAGGTGTTGGCGAGGCTGTGGGAGTGATGTCGGGGAGGTGTTGGCGAATCTGGGAGTGAGGTCGGGGAGTTGTTGCCGAGAGTGTGGGAGTGGTGTTGAGGAGGTGTTGGCGAGTCTGGGAGTGAGGTTGGGAGGTCTTGGCGAGTCTGGGAGTGAGGTCGGGGAGGAGTTGGCGAGACTGTGGGAGTGAGTTCGGGAGGTGTTGTCGAGTCTGGGAGTGAGGGCGGGGAGGTGTTGGCGAGGCTGTGGGAGTGATGTCGGGGAGGTGTTGGCGAGACTGTGGGAGTGAGGTCGGGGAGGTGTTGGTGAGTGTGGGAGTGAGGTCGGGGAGGTTTTGGTGAGTGTGGGAGTGAGGTCGGGGAGGTATTGGTGTGTGGGAGTGAGGTCGGTGAGGAGTTGGCGAGGCTGTGGGAGTAATGTTGGGGAGGTGTTGGCGAGTCTGTGGGACTGAGGTCAGGGAGGAGTTGGCGAGACTGTGGGACTGATGTTGGGGAGGTGTTGGCGAGTCTGTGGGAGTGAGTTCAGGGAAGTGTTGGTGAGTGTGGGAGTGAGGTCGGGGAGGTGTTGGTGAGTCTGGGAGTGAGTTCAGGGAAGTGTTGGTGAGTTTGGGTGTGAGGTCGGGGAGATGTTGGCGAGTCTGGGAGTGATATCGGGAAGGTGTTGGCGAGGCTGTGGGACTGAGGTCGGGAAGGTGTTGGCGAGGCTGTGAGAGTGAGGTCAGGGAGGTGTTGGCAAGTCTGGGAGTGATGTCGGGAAGGTGTTGGCGAGTCTGGGAGTGAGGTCGGTGAGGCTGCGGGAGTGATGTCAGGGAGGTGTTGGTGAGGCTGTTGGAGTGAGGTCGGGGACGTGTTGGCGAGACTATGGGAGTGAGATCAGGGAGGTGTTGGCGAGTCTGGGAATGAGGTCGGGGAGGTGTTGGCGCATCTGGGAGTGATGTCGGGGAGGAGTTGGTGAGACTGGGAGTGATGTCGGGGAAGTGTTGGTGAGTTTGGGAGTGAGGTCGGGGACGTGTTGGTGAGTCTATGGGAGTGAGGGCGGGGAGGTGTTGATGGGTCTGGGAGGGAGGTCGGGGAGGTGTTGGCGAGGGTGCGATGGGAGGTCGGGGAGGTGTTGGTGAGTCTGTGGGAGTGATGTCGGGGAGGTGTTGGCGAGTCTCAGTGAGGTCGGGGAGCTGTTGGCGAGTCTGTGGGAGTGAGATCGGGGAGGTGTTGGTGAGACTGGGAGCGATATCGGGGAGGTGTTGGCAAGTCTGGGAGTGAGGTCGGTGAGGTATTGTCGAGTCTGGGAGTGATGTCGGGGAGGTGTTGGTGAGGCTGTGGGAGTGAGGTCGGGGAGGTGTTGGCGAGACTGTGGGAGTGAGGTCGGGGAGGTGTTGGCGAGACTGTGGGAGTGAGGTCGGGGAGGTGTTGTCGAGTCTGGGAGTGATGTTGGGGAGGTGTTGTCGAGTCTGGGAGTGATGTCAGGGAGGTGTTGGCGAGTCTGGGAGTGAGGTCGGTGAGGTGTTGTCAAGTCTGGGAGTGATGTCGGGGAGGTGTTGGTGAGGCTGTGGGAGTGAGGTCGGGGAGGTGTTGGCGAGACTGTGGGAGTGAGGTCGGGGAGGTGTTGGTGAGATTGTGGGAGTGAGGTCGGGGAGGTGTTGTCGAGTCAGGGAGTGATGTCGGGGAGGTGTTGTCGAGTCTGCGAGTGATGTCGGGGAGGTGTTGGTGAGACTGGGGGAGTGAGGTCGGGGAGGTGTTGGTGTGACTGTGGGAGTGAGGTCGGGGAGGTGTTGGCGGGTCTGTGGTAGTGAGCTCGGGGATGTGTTGTCGAGTCTGGGAGTGATGTCGGGGAGGTGTTAGTGAGACTGTGGGAGTGAGGTCAGGGAGGTGTTGGCGAGACCGTGAGCGTGAGGTCAGGGAGGTGTTGGCGAGACGATGGGAGTGATGTCGGGGAGGTGTTGGCGGGTCTGTGGGACAGAGTTAGGGGAGGTGTTGGCGAGTCTGGGAGTGAGGTCGGTGAGGTGTTGTCGAGTCTGGGAGTGATGTCGGGGAGAGGTTGTCGAGTCTGGGAGTGAGATCGGGGAGGTGTTGGCGAGTCTGGGAGTGATGTCGGGGAGGTGTTGGTGAGGCTGCAGGAGTGATGTCGGGGAGGTGTTGGCGAGACTGAGCGTGAGGTCAGGGAGGTGTTGGCAAGTCTGGGAGTGATATCGGGAAGGTGTTGGCGAGGCTGTGGGAGTGAGGTCGGGGAGATGTTGGTGAGTCTGTGGGAGTGAGGTCGGGGAGGTGTTGGCGAGTCTGGGAGTGAGGTCGGGGAGCTGTTGGTGAGTGTGGGAGTGAGGTCGGTGAGGTGTTGTCAAGTCTGGGAGTGATGTTGGGGAGGTGTTGGCGAGGCTGCGGGAGTGAGGTCGGGGAGATGTTGGCGAGGCTGTGGGAGTGAGGTCGGGGAGGTGTTGGTGAGTGTGGGAGTGAGGTCGGTGAGGTGTTGTCGAGTCTGGGAGGTATGTTGGGGAGGTGTTGGCGAGTCTGTGGGACTGAGGTTGGGGAGGAGTTGGCAAGACTGTGGGAGTGAGGTGGGGCAGGTGTTGGTGAGACTGTGGGAATGATGTCGGGGAGGTGTTGGCGAGTCTGTGGGAGTGAGTTCAGGGAAGCGTTGGTGAGTGTGGGATTGAGGTCGGGGAGGTGTTGGTGAGTCTGGGAGTGAGTTCAGGGAAGTGTTGGTGAGTGTGGGAGTGAGGTCGGGGAGGTGTTGGTGTCTGGGAGTGAGTTCAGGGAAGTGTTGGTGAGTGTGGGAGTGAGGTCGGGGAGGTGTTGTCAAGGCTGTGGGAGTGATGTTGGGGAGGTGTTGGCGAGTCTGGGAGTGAGATCGGGGAGGTGTTGGCGAGACTGTAGGAGTGAGGTCGGGGAGGTTTTGGCGCGTCTGTGGGAGTGGGGTTGGGGAGGAGTTGGCGAGACTGTGGGAGTGAGGTCGGGGAGGTGTTGGCGAGTCTGGGAGTGAGGTCGTGGAGGTTTTGTCAAGACTGTGGGAGTGAGGTTGGGGAGGAGTTGGCGAGACTGTGGGAGTGAGGTCGGTGAGATCTTGGCGCGTCTGTGGGAGTGAGGTCGGGGAGGTGTTGTCAAGACTGTGGGAGTGAGGTTGGGGAGGTGTTGGCGAGGTCGTGGGAGTGATGTCGGAGAGATGTTGGCGAGACTGTGGGAGTGAGGTCGGGGAGATGTTGTCGAGACTGGGGGAATTGATGTCGGGGAGGTGTTGGCGAGACTGTGGGAGTGAGGTCAGGGTGGTGTTGGTGAGACTGTGGGAGTGAGTTCGGGGAGGTGTTGGCGAGGCTGTGGGAGTGAGGTCAGGCGGTGTTGGCGAGTCGGAGTGAGGTCGGGGAGGAGTTGGCGCGACTGTGGGAGTGAGGTCGGGGAGGTGTTGGCGAGTCGGAGTGAGGTAGGGTAGGTGTTGGCGAGACTATGGGAGTGAGATCGGGGAGGTGTTGGCGAGACAGTTGGAGTGAGGTCGGGGAGGTGTTGGCAAGTCTGTGGGAGTGAGATCGGGGAGGAGTTGGCGAGATTGGGAGCGATGTCGGGGAGGTGTTGGCGAGTCTGAGTGAGGTTGGGGAGCTGTTGGCGAGTCTGTGGGAGTGAGATCGGGGAGGTGTGGCGAGTCTGAGTGAGGACGGGGAGCTGTTGGTGAGGGAGTGAGGTCAGGGAGGCGTTGGCAAGACTGGGAGCGATGTCGGGGAGGTGTTGGCGAGTCTGTGGGACTGAGGTCAGGGAGGAGTTGGCGAGACTGTGGGAGTAAGATCGGTGAGATCTTGGCGCGTCTGTGGGAGTGGGGTCGGGGAGGTGTTGGCGAGTCCGGGAGTGAGGTCGGGGAGATGTTGGCGAGACTGTGGGAGTGAGGTCGGGGAGGTGTTGTCGGGTCTGGGAGTGAGGTCGGGAAGGTGTTGTCGGGTCTAGGAGTGAGGTCGGGGAGGTGTTGTCGGGTCTGGGAGTGATGTCGGGGAGGTGCTAGCGAGTCAGGGAGTGATGTCGGGGAGGTGTTGGCGAGACTGTGGGAGTGAGGTCGGGAGGTGCTGGCGAGACTGTGGGAGTGAGGTTGGGGAGGTGTTGGCGGGTCTGTGGGAGTGAGGTCGGGGAGGTGTTGGCGAGTCAGTGGGAGTGAGGTCGGGGAGGTGTTGGTGAGTATGGGAGTGAGGTCGGTGAGGTGTTGTCGAGTCTGGGAGTGATGTTGGGGAGGTGTTGGCGAGTCTGTGGGACTGAGGTCGGGGAGGAGTTGGCCAGACTGTGAGAGTGAGGTCGGGCAGGTGTTGGTGAGACTGTGGGAGTGATGTCGGGGAGGTGTTGGCGAGTCTGTGGGAGTGAGTTCAGGGAAGTGTTGGTGAGTGTGGAAGTGAGGTCGGGGAGGTGTTGGTGAGTCTGGGAGTGAGTTCAGGGAAGTGTTGGTGAGTGTGGGAGTGAGGTCGGGGAGGTGTTGGCGAGGCTGTGGGAGTGATGTCGGGGAGGTGTTGGCGAATCTGGGAGTGAGGTCGGGGAGGTGTTGCCGAGAGTGTGGGAGTGGTGTTGAGGAGGTGTTGGCGAGTCTGGGAGTGAGGTTGGGAGGTCTTGGCGAGTCTGGGAGTGAGGTCGGGGAGGAGTTGGCGAGACTGTGGGAGTGAGTTCGGGAGGTGTTGTCGAGTCTGGGAGTGAGGGCGGGGAGGTGTTGGCGAGGCTGTGGGAGTGATGTCGGGGAGGTGTTGGCGAGACTGTGGGAGTGAGGTCGGGGAGGTGTTGGTGAGTGTGGGAGTGAGGTCGGGGAGGTTTTGGTGAGCGTGGGAGTGAGGTCGGGGAGGTATTGGTGTGTGGGAGTGAGGTCGGTGAGGAGTTGGCGAAGCTGTGGGAGTAATGTTGGGGAGGTGTTGGCGAGTCTGTGGGACTGAGGTCAGGGAGGAGTTGGCGAGACTGTGGGAGTGATGTTGGGGAGGTGTTGGCGAGTCTGTGGGAGTGAGTTCAGGGAAGTGTTGGTGAGTGTGGGAGTGAGGTCGGGGAGGTGTTGGTGAGTCTGGGAGTGAGTTCAGGGAAGTGTTGGTGAGTTTGGGTGTGAGGTCGGGGAGATGTTGGCGAGTCTGGGAGTGATATCGGGAAGGTGTTGGCGAGGCTGTGGGATTGAGGTCGGGAAGGTGTTGGCGAGGCTGTGAGAGTGAGGTCAGGGAGGTGTTGGCAAGTCTGGGAGTGATGTCGGGAAGGTGTTGGCGAGTCTGGGAGTGTTATCGGGGAGGTGTTGGCGAGTCTGGGAATGAGGTCGGTGAGGCTGCGGGAGTGATGTCAGGGAGGTGTTGGTGAGGCTGTCGGAGTGAGGTCGGGGACGTGTTGGCGAGACTATGGGAGTGAGATCAGGGAGGTGTTGGCAAGACTATGGGAGTGAGATCGGGGAGGTGTTGGCGAGTCTGGGAATGAGGTCGGGGAGGTGTTGGCGCGTCTGGGAGTGATGTCGGGGAGGAGTTGGTGAGTCTGGGAGTGATGTCGGGGAAGTGTTGGTGAGTCTGGGAGTGAGGTCGGGGACGTGTTGGTGAGTCTATGGGAGTGAGGGCGGGGAGGTGTTGATGGGTCTGGGAGGGAGGTCGGGGAGGTGTTGGCGAGGGTGCGATGGGAGGTCGGGGAGGTGTTGGTGAGTCTGTGGGAGTGAGATCGGGGAGGTGTTGGTGAGACTGGGAGCGATATCGGGGAGGTGTTGGCGAGTCTGGGAGTGAGGTCGGTGAGGTATTGTCGAGTCTGGGAGTGATGTCGGGGAGGTGTTGGTGAGGCTGTGGGAGTGAGGTCGGGGAGGTGTTGGCGAGACTGTGGGAGTGAGGTCGGGGAGGTGTTGGCGAGACTGTGGGAGTGAGGTCGGGGAGGTGTTGGCGAGACTGTGGGAGTGAGGTCGGGGAGGTGTTGTCGAGTCTGGGAGTGATGTTGGGGAGGTGTTGTCGAGTCTGGGAGTAATGTCAGGGAGGTGTTGGCGAGTCTGGGAGTGAGGTCGGTGAGGTGTTGTCAAGTCTGGGAGTGATGTCGGGGAGGTGTTGGTGAGGCTGTAGGAGTGAGGTCGGGGAGGTGTTGGCGAGACTGTGGGAGTGAGGTCGGGGAGGTGTTGGCGAGATTGTGGGAGTGAGGTCGGGGAGGTGTTGGCGAGACTGTGGGAGTGAGGTCGGGGAGGTGTTGTCGAGTCAGGGAGTGATGTCGGGGAGGTGTTGTCGAGTCTGGGAGTGATGTCGGGGAGGTGTTGGTGAGACTGGGGGAGTGAGGTCGGGGAGGTGTTGGTGTGACTGTGGGAGTGAGGTCGGGGAGGTGTTGGCTGGTCTGTGGGAGTGAGCTCGGGGAGGTGTTGTCGAGTCTGGGAGTGATGTCGGGGAGGTGTTGGTGAGACTGTGGGAGTGAGGTCAGGGAGGTGTTGGCGAGACCGTGAGCGTGAGGTCAGGGAGGTGTTGGCGAGACCGTGAGCGTGAGGTCAGGGAGGTGTTGGCGAGACGATGGGAGTGATGTCGGGGAGGTGTTGGCGGGTCTGTGGGACTGAGCTAGGGGAGGTGTTGGCGAGTCTGGGAGTGAGGTCGGTGAGGTGTTGTCGAAAATGGGAGTGATGTCGGGGAGGGGTTGGCGAGTCTGGGAGTGAGATCGGGGAGGTGTTGGCGAGTCTGGGAGTGATGTCGGGGAGGTGTTGGTGAGGCTGCAGGAGTGATGTCGGGGAGGTGTTGGCGAGACTGAGCGTGAGGTCAGGGAGGTGTTGGCAAGTCTGGGAGTGATATCGGGAAGGTGTTGGCGAGGCTGTGGGAGTGAGGTCGGGGAGGTGTTGGCGAGGCTGTGAGAGTGAGGTCAGGGAGGTGTTGGCAAGTCTGGCAGTGAGGTCAGGGAGGTGTTGGTGAGTATGTGAGTGAGGTCGGGGAGGTGTTGGCGAGTCTGTGGGAGTGAGGTCGGGGAGATGTTGGTGAGTCTGTGGGAGTGAGGTCGGGGAGATGTTGGCGAGTCTGGGAGTGAGGTCGGGGAGCTGTTGGTGAGTGTGGGAGTGAGGTCGGTGAGGTGTTGTCCAGTCTGGGAGTGATGTTGGGGAGGTGTTGGCGAGGCTGCGGGAGTGAGGTCGGGGAGATGTTGGCGAGGCTGTGGGAGTGAGGTCGGGGAGGTGTTGGTGAGTGTGGGAGTGAGGTCGGTGAGGTGTTGTCGAGTCTGGGAGGTATGTTGGGGAGGTGTTGGCGAGTCTGTGGGACTGAGGTTGGGGAGGAGTTGGCAAGACTGTGGGAGTGAGGTGGGGCAGGTGTTGGTGAGACTGTGGGAATGATGTCGGGGAGGTGTTGGCGAGTCTGTGGGAGTGAGTTCAGGGAAGTGTTGGTGAGTGTGGGATTGAGGTCGGGGAGGTGTTGGTGAGTCTGGGAGTGAGTTCAGGGAAGTGTTGGTGAGTGTGGGAGTGAGGTCGGGGAGGTGTTGGTGTCTGGGAGTGAGTTCAGGGAAGTGTTGGTGAGTGTGGGAGTGAGGTCGGGGAGGTGTTGTCAAGGCTGTGGGAGTGATGTTGGGGAGGTGTTGGCGAGTCTGGGAGTGAGATCGGGGAGGTGTTGGCGAGACTGTAGGAGTGAGGTCGGGGAGGTTTTGGCGCGTCTGTGGGAGTGGGGTTGGGGAGGAGTTGGCGAGACTGTGGGAGTGAGGTCGGGGAGGTGTTGGCGAGTCTGGGAGTGAGGTCGTGGAGGTTTTGTCAAGACTGTGGGAGTGAGGTTGGGGAGGAGTTGGCGAGACTGTGGGAGTGAGGTCGGTGAGATCTTGGCGCGTCTGTGGGAGTGAGGTCGGGGAGGTGTTGTCAAGACTGTGGGAGTGAGGTTGGGGAGGTGTTGGCGAGGTCGTGGGAGTGATGTCGGAGAGATGTTGGCGAGACTGTGGGAGTGAGGTCGGGGAGATGTTGTCGAGACTGGGGGAATTGATGTCGGGGAGGTGTTGGCGAGACTGTGGGAGTGAGGTCAGGGTGGTGTTGGTGAGACTGTGGGAGTGAGTTCGGGGAGGTGTTGGCGAGGCTGTGGGAGTGAGGTCAGGCGGTGTTGGCGAGTCGGAGTGAGGTCGGGGAGGAGTTGGCGCGACTGTGGGAGTGAGGTCGGGGAGGTGTTGGCGAGTCGGAGTGAGGTCGGGTAGGTGTTGGCGAGACTATGGGAGTGAGATCGGGGAGGTGTTGGCGAGACAGTTGGAGTGAGGTCGGGGAGGTGTTGGCGAGTCTGTGGGAGTGAGATCGGGGAGGAGTTGGCGAGATTGGGAGCGATGTCGGGGAGGTGTTGGCGAGTCTGAGTGAGGTCGGGGAGCTGTTGGCGAGTCTGTGGGAGTGAGATCGGGGAGGTGTGGCGAGTCTGAGTGAGGACGGGGAGCTGTTGGTGAGGGAGTGAGGTCAGGGAGGCGTTGGCAAGACTGGGAGCGATGTCGGGGAGGTGTTGGCGAGTCTGTGGGACTGAGGTCAGGGAGGAGTTGGCGAGACTGTGGGAGTAAGATCGGTGAGATCTTGGCGCGTCTGTGGGAGTGGGGTCGGGGAGGTGTTGGCGAGTCCGGGAGTGAGGTCGGGGAGATGTTGGCGAGACTGTGGGAGTGAGGTCGGGGAGGTGTTGTCGGGTCTGGGAGTGAGGTCGGGAAGGTGTTGTCGGGTCTAGGAGTGAGGTCGGGGAGGTGTTGTCGGGTCTGGGAGTGATGTCGGGGAGGTGCTAGCGAGTCAGGGAGTGATGTCGGGGAGGTGTTGGCGAGACTGTGGGAGTGAGGTCGGGAGGTGCTGGCGAAACTGTGGGAGTGAGGTCGGGGAGGTGTTGGCGAGTCTGGGAGTGAGGTCGGGGAGGTTTTGTCAAGACTGTGGGAGTGAGGTTGGGGAGGTGTTGGCGAGGTCGTGGGAGTGATGTCGGAGAGATGTTGGCGAGACTGTGGGAGTGAGGTCGGGGAGATGTTGTCGAGATTGGGGGATTGATGTCGGGGAGGTGTTGGCGAGACTGTGGGAGTGAGGTCAGGGTGGTGTTGGTGAGACTGTGGGAGTGAGTTCGGGGAGGTGTTGGCGAGGCTGTGGGAGTGAGGTCAGGCAGTGTTGGCGAGTCGGAGTGAGGTCGGGGAGGAGTTGGCGAGACTGTGGGAGTGAGGTCGGGGAGGTGTTGGCGAGTCGGAGTGGGGTCGGGTAGGTGTTGGCGAGACTATGGGAGTGAGATTGGGGAGGTGTTGGCGAGACTGTTGGAGTGTGATCGGGGAGGTGTTGGCAAGTCTGTGGGAGTGAGATCGGGGAGGTGTTGGCGAGATTGGGAGCGATGTCGGGGAGGTGTTGGCGAGTCTGAGTGAGGTCGGGGAGCTGTTGGCGGTCTGTGGGAGTGAGATCGGGGAGGTGTTGGCGAGTCTGAGTGAGGTCGGGGAGCTGTTGGTGAGTCTGTGGGAGTGAGGTCGGGGAGGTGTTGGCGAGACTGTGAGCGATGTCGGGGAGGTGTTGGTGAGTGTGGGAGTGAGGTCGGTGAGGTGTTGTCGAGTCTGGGAGTGATGTTGGGGAGGTGTTGGCGAGGCTGCGGGAGTGAGGTCGGGGAGATGTTGGCGAGGCTGTGGGAGTGAGGTCGAGGAGATGTTGGTGAGTGTGGGAGTGAGGTCGGTGAGGTGTTGTCGAGTCTGGGAGGTAAGTTGGGGAGGTGTTGGCGAGTCTGTGGGACTGAGGTTGGGGAGGAGTTGGCAAGACTGTGGGAGTGAGGTCGGGCAGGTGTTGGTGAGACTGTGGGAATGATGTCGGGGAGGTGTTGGCGAGTCTGTGGGAGTGAGTTCAGGGAAGTGTTGGTGAGTGCGGGATTGAGGTCGGGGAGGTGTTGGTGAGTCTGGGAGTGAGTTCAGGGAAGTGTTGGTGAGTGTGGGAGTGAGGTCGGGGAGGTGTTGGTGTCTAGGAGTGAGTTCAGGGAAGTGTTGGTGAGTGTGGGAGTGAGGTCGGGGAGGTGTTGTCGAGGCTGTGGGAGTGATGTTGGAGAGGTGTTGGCGAGTCTGGGAGTGAGGTCGGGGAGGTGTTGGCGAGACTGTGGGAGTGAGGTCGGGGAGGTGTTGGCGCGTCTGTGGGAGCGGGGTTGGGGAGGAGTTGGCGAGACTGTGGGAGTGAGGTCGGGGAGCTGTTGGCGAGTCTGGGAGTGAGGCCGGGGAGGTTTTGTCAAGACTGTGGGAGTGAGGTCGGGGAGGTGTTGGCAAGTCTGGGAGTGACGTCGGGGAGGTGTTGGCGAGACTGTGGGAGTGAGGTCGGGGAGGTGTTGGCGAGACTGTGGGAGTGAGGTCGGGAAGGTGTTGGCGGGTCTGTGGGAGTGAGGTCGGGGAGGTGTTGGCGAGTCAGTGGGAGTGAGGTCGGGGAGGTGTTGGTGAGTATGGGAGTGATGTCGGTGAGGTGTTGTCGAGTCTGGGAGTGATGTCGGGGAGGTGTTGGCGAGTCTGTGGGAGTGAGGTCAGGGAAGTGTTGGTGAGTGTGGAAGTGAGGTCGGGGAGGTGTTGGTGAGTCTGGGAGTGAGTTCAGGGAAGTGTTGGTGAGTGTGGGAGTGTGGTCGGGGAGGTGTTGGCGAGGCTGTGGGTGTGATGTCGGGGAGGTGTTGGCGAGTCTGGGAGTGAGGTCGGGGAGGTGTTGCCGAGAGTGTGGGAGTGGTGTTGAGGAGGTGTTGGCGAGTCTGGGAGTGAGGTTGGGAGGTCTTTGCGAGTCTGGGAGTGAGGTCCGGGAGGAGTTGGCGAGATTGTGGGAGTGAGTTCGGGAGGTGTTGTCGAGTCTGGGAGTAAGGGCGTGGAGGTGTTGGCGAGGCTGTGGGAGTGATGTCGGGGAGCTGTTGGCGAGACTGTGGGAGTGAGGTCGGGGAGGTGTTGGTGAGTGTGGGAGTGAGTTCGGGGAGGTGTTGGTGAATGTGGGAGTGAGGTCGGGGAGGTGTTGGTGAGTGTGGGAGTGAGGTCGGTGAGGTGTTGGCGAGGCTGTGGGAGTAATGTTGGGGAGGTGTTGGCGAGTCTGTGGGACTGAGGTCAGGGAGGAGTTGGCGAGACTGTGGGAGTGATGTTGGGGAGGTGTTGGCGAGTCTGTGGGAGTGAGTTCAGTGAAGTGTTGGTGAGTGTGGGAGTGAGGTCGGGGAGGTGTTGGTGAGTCTGGGAGTGAGTTCGGGGAAGTGTTGGTGGGTGTGGGAGTGAGGTCTGGGAGGTGTTGGTGAGTCTGGGAGTGAGTTCAGGGAAGTGTTGGTGAGAGTGGGTGTGAGGTCGGGGAGGTGTTGGCGAGTCTGGGAGTGATATCGGGAAGGTGTTGGCGAGGCTGTGGGATTGAGGTCGGGAAGGTGCTGGCGAAACTGTGGGAGTGAGGTCGGGGAGGTGTTGGCGAGTCTGGGAGTGAGGTCGGGGAGGTTTTGTCAAGACTGTGGGAGTGAGGTTGGGGAGGTGTTGGCGAGGTCGTGGGAGTGATGTCGGAGAGATGTTGGCGAGACTGTGGGAGTGAGGTCGGGGAGATGTTGTCGAGATTGGGGGATTGATGTCGGGGAGGTGTTGGCGAGACTGTGGGAGTGAGGTCAGGGTGGTGTTGGTGAGACTGTGGGAGTGAGTTCGGGGAGGTGTTGGCGAGGCTGTGGGAGTGAGGTCAGGCAGTGTTGGCGAGTCGGAGTGAGGTCGGGGAGGAGTTGGCGAGACTGTGGGAGTGAGGTCGGGGAGGTGTTGGCGAGTCGGAGTGGGGTCGGGTAGGTGTTGGCGAGACTATGGGAGTGAGATTGGGGAGGTGTTGGCGAGACTGTTGGAGTGTGATCGGGGAGGTGTTGGCAAGTCTGTGGGAGTGAGATCGGGGAGGTGTTGGCGAGATTGGGAGCGATGTCGGGGAGGTGTTGGCGAGTCTGAGTGAGGTCGGGGAGCTGTTGGCGGTCTGTGGGAGTGAGATCGGGGAGGTGTTGGCGAGTCTGAGTGAGGTCGGGGAGCTGTTGGTGAGTCTGTGGGAGTGAGGTCGGGGAGGTGTTGGCGAGACTGTGAGCGATGTCGGGGAGGTGTTGGTGAGTGTGGGAGTGAGGTCGGTGAGGTGTTGTCGAGTCTGGGAGTGATGTTGGGGAGGTGTTGGCGAGGCTGCGGGAGTGAGGTCGGGGAGATGTTGGCGAGGCTGTGGGAGTGAGGTCGAGGAGATGTTGGTGAGTGTGGGAGTGAGGTCGGTGAGGTGTTGTCGAGTCTGGGAGGTAAGTTGGGGAGGTGTTGGCGAGTCTGTGGGACTGAGGTTGGGGAGGAGTTGGCAAGACTGTGGGAGTGAGGTCGGGCAGGTGTTGGTGAGACTGTGGGAATGATGTCGGGGAGGTGTTGGCGAGTCTGTGGGAGTGAGTTCAGGGAAGTGTTGGTGAGTGCGGGATTGAGGTCGGGGAGGTGTTGGTGAGTCTGGGAGTGAGTTCAGGGAAGTGTTGGTGAGTGTGGGAGTGAGGTCGGGGAGGTGTTGGTGTCTAGGAGTGAGTTCAGGGAAGTGTTGGTGAGTGTGGGAGTGAGGTCGGGGAGGTGTTGTCGAGGCTGTGGGAGTGATGTTGGAGAGGTGTTGGCGAGTCTGGGAGTGAGGTCGGGGAGGTGTTGGCGAGACTGTGGGAGTGAGGTCGGGGAGGTGTTGGCGCGTCTGTGGGAGCGGGGTTGGGGAGGAGTTGGCGAGACTGTGGGAGTGAGGTCGGGGAGCTGTTGGCGAGTCTGGGAGTGAGGCCGGGGAGGTTTTGTCAAGACTGTGGGAGTGAGGTCGGGGAGGTGTTGGCAAGTCTGGGAGTGACGTCGGGGAGGTGTTGGCGAGACTGTGGGAGTGAGGTCGGGGAGGTGTTGGCGAGACTGTGGGAGTGAGGTCGGGAAGGTGTTGGCGGGTCTGTGGGAGTGAGGTCGGGGAGGTGTTGGCGAGTCAGTGGGAGTGAGGTCGGGGAGGTGTTGGTGAGTATGGGAGTGATGTCGGTGAGGTGTTGTCGAGTCTGGGAGTGATGTCGGGGAGGTGTTGGCGAGTCTGTGGGAGTGAGGTCAGGGAAGTGTTGGTGAGTGTGGAAGTGAGGTCGGGGAGGTGTTGGTGAGTCTGGGAGTGAGTTCAGGGAAGTGTTGGTGAGTGTGGGAGTGTGGTCGGGGAGGTGTTGGCGAGGCTGTGGGTGTGATGTCGGGGAGGTGTTGGCGAGTCTGGGAGTGAGGTCGGGGAGGTGTTGCCGAGAGTGTGGGAGTGGTGTTGAGGAGGTGTTGGCGAGTCTGGGAGTGAGGTTGGGAGGTCTTTGCGAGTCTGGGAGTGAGGTCCGGGAGGAGTTGGCGAGATTGTGGGAGTGAGTTCGGGAGGTGTTGTCGAGTCTGGGAGTAAGGGCGTGGAGGTGTTGGCGAGGCTGTGGGAGTGATGTCGGGGAGCTGTTGGCGAGACTGTGGGAGTGAGGTCGGGGAGGTGTTGGTGAGTGTGGGAGTGAGTTCGGGGAGGTGTTGGTGAATGTGGGAGTGAGGTCGGGGAGGTGTTGGTGAGTGTGGGAGTGAGGTCGGTGAGGTGTTGGCGAGGCTGTGGGAGTAATGTTGGGGAGGTGTTGGCGAGTCTGTGGGACTGAGGTCAGGGAGGAGTTGGCGAGACTGTGGGAGTGATGTTGGGGAGGTGTTGGCGAGTCTGTGGGAGTGAGTTCAGTGAAGTGTTGGTGAGTGTGGGAGTGAGGTCGGGGAGGTGTTGGTGAGTCTGGGAGTGAGTTCGGGGAAGTGTTGGTGGGTGTGGGAGTGAGGTCTGGGAGGTGTTGGTGAGTCTGGGAGTGAGTTCAGGGAAGTGTTGGTGAGAGTGGGTGTGAGGTCGGGGAGGTGTTGGCGAGTCTGGGAGTGATATCGGGAAGGTGTTGGCGAGGCTGTGGGATTGAGGTCGGGAAGGTGTTGGCGAGGCTGTGAGAGTGAGGTCAGGGAGGTGTTGGCAAGTCTGGGAGTGATGTCGGGGAGGTGTTGGCGAGTCTGGGAGTGATATCGGGGAGGTGTTGGCGAGTCTGGGAGTGAGGTCGGTGAGGCTGCGGGAGTGATGTCAGGGAGGTGTTGGTGAGGCTGTCGGAGTGAGGTCGGGGACGTGTTGGCGAGACTATGGGAGTGAGATCAGGGAGGTGTTGGCGAGACTATGGGAGTGAGAACGGGGAGGTGTTGGCGAGTCTGGGAGTGAGGTCTGGGAGGTGTTGGCGCATCTGGGAGTGATGTCGGGGAGGAGTTGGCGAGTCTGGGAGTGATGTCGGGGAGGTGTTGGTGAGTCTGGGAGTGAGGTCGGGGACGTGTTGGTGAGTCTATGGGAGTGAGGGCGGGGAGGTGTTGGCGTGGCTGTGGGAGTGAGATCAGGGAAGTGTTGGTGAGTCTGTGGGAGTGATGTCGGGGAGGTGTTGATGGGTCTGGGAGGGAGGTCGGGGAGGTGTTGGCGAGGGTGCGATGGGAGGTCGGGGAGGTGTTGGTGAGTCTGTGGGAGTGATGTCGAGGAGGTGTTGGCGAGTCTCAGTGAGGTCGGGGAGCTGTTGGCGAGTCTGTGGGAGTGAGATCGGGGAGGTGTTGTTGAGACTGGGAGCGATATCGGGGAGGTGTTGGCGAGTCTGTGGGAGTGAGGTCAGGGAGATGTTGGTGAGACTGTGGGAGTGGGGTTGGGGAAGGGTTGGCGAGACTGTGGGAGTGAGGTCGGGGAGATGTTGTTGAGTCTGGGAATGAGGTCGGGGAGATGTTGGCGAGGATGTGGGAGTGAGGCCGGGGTGTTGTTGGCGAGTCTGGGAGTGATGTTGGGGAGGTGTTGTCGAGTCTGGGAGGTATGTTGGGGAGGTGTTGGCGAGTCTGTGGGACTGAGGTTGGGGAGGAGTTGGCAAGACTGTGGGAGTGAGGTGGGGCAGGTGTTGGTGAGACTGTGGGAATGATGTCGGGGAGGTGTTGGCGAGTCTGTGGGAGTGAGTTCAGGGAAGCGTTGGTGAGTGTGGGATTGAGGTCGGGGAGGTGTTGGTGAGTCTGGGAGTGAGTTCAGGGAAGTGTTGGTGAGTGTGGGAGTGAGGTCGGGGAGGTGTTGGTGTCTGGGAGTGAGTTCAGGGAAGTGTTGGTGAGTGTGGGAGTGAGGTCGGGGAGGTGTTGTCAAGGCTGTGGGAGTGATGTTGGGGAGGTGTTGGCGAGTCTGGGAGTGAGATCGGGGAGGTGTTGGCGAGACTGTAGGAGTGAGGTCGGGGAGGTTTTGGCGCGTCTGTGGGAGTGGGGTTGGGGAGGAGTTGGCGAGACTGTGGGAGTGAGGTCGGGGAGGTGTTGGCGAGTCTGGGAGTGAGGTCGTGGAGGTTTTGTCAAGACTGTGGGAGTGAGGTTGGGGAGGAGTTGGCGAGACTGTGGGAGTGAGGTCGGTGAGATCTTGGCGCGTCTGTGGGAGTGAGGTCGGGGAGGTGTTGTCAAGACTGTGGGAGTGAGGTTGGGGAGGTGTTGGCGAGGTCGTGGGAGTGATGTCGGAGAGATGTTGGCGAGACTGTGGGAGTGAGGTCGGGGAGATGTTGTCGAGACTGGGGGAATTGATGTCGGGGAGGTGTTGGCGAGACTGTGGGAGTGAGGTCAGGGTGGTGTTGGTGAGACTGTGGGAGTGAGTTCGGGGAGGTGTTGGCGAGGCTGTGGGAGTGAGGTCAGGCGGTGTTGGCGAGTCGGAGTGAGGTCGGGGAGGAGTTGGCGCGACTGTGGGAGTGAGGTCGGGGAGGTGTTGGCGAGTCGGAGTGAGGTAGGGTAGGTGTTGGCGAGACTATGGGAGTGAGATCGGGGAGGTGTTGGCGAGACAGTTGGAGTGAGGTCGGGGAGGTGTTGGCAAGTCTGTGGGAGTGAGATCGGGGAGGAGTTGGCGAGATTGGGAGCGATGTCGGGGAGGTGTTGGCGAGTCTGAGTGAGGTTGGGGAGCTGTTGGCGAGTCTGTGGGAGTGAGATCGGGGAGGTGTGGCGAGTCTGAGTGAGGACGGGGAGCTGTTGGTGAGGGAGTGAGGTCAGGGAGGCGTTGGCAAGACTGGGAGCGATGTCGGGGAGGTGTTGGCGAGTCTGTGGGACTGAGGTCAGGGAGGAGTTGGCGAGACTGTGGGAGTAAGATCGGTGAGATCTTGGCGCGTCTGTGGGAGTGGGGTCGGGGAGGTGTTGGCGAGTCCGGGAGTGAGGTCGGGGAGATGTTGGCGAGACTGTGGGAGTGAGGTCGGGGAGGTGTTGTCGGGTCTGGGAGTGAGGTCGGGAAGGTGTTGTCGGGTCTAGGAGTGAGGTCGGGGAGGTGTTGTCGGGTCTGGGAGTGATGTCGGGGAGGTGCTAGCGAGTCAGGGAGTGATGTCGGGGAGGTGTTGGCGAGACTGTGGGAGTGAGGTCGGGAGGTGCTGGCGAGACTGTGGGAGTGAGGTTGGGGAGGTGTTGGCGGGTCTGTGGGAGTGAGGTCGGGGAGGTGTTGGCGAGTCAGTGGGAGTGAGGTCGGGGAGGTGTTGGTGAGTATGGGAGTGAGGTCGGTGAGGTGTTGTCGAGTCTGGGAGTGATGTTGGGGAGGTGTTGGCGAGTCTGTGGGACTGAGGTCGGGGAGGAGTTGGCCAGACTGTGAGAGTGAGGTCGGGCAGGTGTTGGTGAGACTGTGGGAGTGATGTCGGGGAGGTGTTGGCGAGTCTGTGGGAGTGAGTTCAGGGAAGTGTTGGTGAGTGTGGAAGTGAGGTCGGGGAGGTGTTGGTGAGTCTGGGAGTGAGTTCAGGGAAGTGTTGGTGAGTGTGGGAGTGAGGTCGGGGAGGTGTTGGCGAGGCTGTGGGAGTGATGTCGGGGAGGTGTTGGCGAATCTGGGAGTGAGGTCGGGGAGGTGTTGCCGAGAGTGTGGGAGTGGTGTTGAGGAGGTGTTGGCGAGTCTGGGAGTGAGGTTGGGAGGTCTTGGCGAGTCTGGGAGTGAGGTCGGGGAGGAGTTGGCGAGACTGTGGGAGTGAGTTCGGGAGGTGTTGTCGAGTCTGGGAGTGAGGGCGGGGAGGTGTTGGCGAGGCTGTGGGAGTGATGTCGGGGAGGTGTTGGCGAGACTGTGGGAGTGAGGTCGGGGAGGTGTTGGTGAGTGTGGGAGTGAGGTCGGGGAGGTTTTGGTGAGCGTGGGAGTGAGGTCGGGGAGGTATTGGTGTGTGGGAGTGAGGTCGGTGAGGAGTTGGCGAAGCTGTGGGAGTAATGTTGGGGAGGTGTTGGCGAGTCTGTGGGACTGAGGTCAGGGAGGAGTTGGCGAGACTGTGGGAGTGATGTTGGGGAGGTGTTGGCGAGTCTGTGGGAGTGAGTTCAGGGAAGTGTTGGTGAGTGTGGGAGTGAGGTCGGGGAGGTGTTGGTGAGTCTGGGAGTGAGTTCAGGGAAGTGTTGGTGAGTTTGGGTGTGAGGTCGGGGAGATGTTGGCGAGTCTGGGAGTGATATCGGGAAGGTGTTGGCGAGGCTGTGGGATTGAGGTCGGGAAGGTGTTGGCGAGGCTGTGAGAGTGAGGTCAGGGAGGTGTTGGCAAGTCTGGGAGTGATGTCGGGAAGGTGTTGGCGAGTCTGGGAGTGTTATCGGGGAGGTGTTGGCGAGTCTGGGAATGAGGTCGGTGA
This sequence comes from Carcharodon carcharias, assembly GCF_017639515.1. Classification (NCBI taxonomy): domain Eukaryota; kingdom Metazoa; phylum Chordata; class Chondrichthyes; order Lamniformes; family Lamnidae; genus Carcharodon; species Carcharodon carcharias. The sequence continues at coordinate 24,146,655 of NC_054498.1, forward strand.
GGCTGCGGGAGTGATGTCAGGGAGGTGTTGGTGAGGCTGTCGGAGTGAGGTCGGGGACGTGTTGGCGAGACTATGGGAGTGAGATCAGGGAGGTGTTGGCAAGACTATGGGAGTGAGATCGGGGAGGTGTTGGCGAGTCTGGGAATGAGGTCGGGGAGGTGTTGGCGCGTCTGGGAGTGATGTCGGGGAGGAGTTGGTGAGTCTGGGAGTGATGTCGGGGAAGTGTTGGTGAGTCTGGGAGTGAGGTCGGGGACGTGTTGGTGAGTCTATGGGAGTGAGGGCGGGGAGGTGTTGATGGGTCTGGGAGGGAGGTCGGGGAGGTGTTGGCGAGGGTGCGATGGGAGGTCGGGGAGGTGTTGGTGAGTCTGTGGGAGTGAGATCGGGGAGGTGTTGGTGAGACTGGGAGCGATATCGGGGAGGTGTTGGCGAGTCTGGGAGTGAGGTCGGTGAGGTATTGTCGAGTCTGGGAGTGATGTCGGGGAGGTGTTGGTGAGGCTGTGGGAGTGAGGTCGGGGAGGTGTTGGCGAGACTGTGGGAGTGAGGTCGGGGAGGTGTTGGCGAGACTGTGGGAGTGAGGTCGGGGAGGTGTTGGCGAGACTGTGGGAGTGAGGTCGGGGAGGTGTTGTCGAGTCTGGGAGTGATGTTGGGGAGGTGTTGTCGAGTCTGGGAGTAATGTCAGGGAGGTGTTGGCGAGTCTGGGAGTGAGGTCGGTGAGGTGTTGTCAAGTCTGGGAGTGATGTCGGGGAGGTGTTGGTGAGGCTGTAGGAGTGAGGTCGGGGAGGTGTTGGCGAGACTGTGGGAGTGAGGTCGGGGAGGTGTTGGCGAGATTGTGGGAGTGAGGTCGGGGAGGTGTTGGCGAGACTGTGGGAGTGAGGTCGGGGAGGTGTTGTCGAGTCAGGGAGTGATGTCGGGGAGGTGTTGTCGAGTCTGGGAGTGATGTCGGGGAGGTGTTGGTGAGACTGGGGGAGTGAGGTCGGGGAGGTGTTGGTGTGACTGTGGGAGTGAGGTCGGGGAGGTGTTGGCTGGTCTGTGGGAGTGAGCTCGGGGAGGTGTTGTCGAGTCTGGGAGTGATGTCGGGGAGGTGTTGGTGAGACTGTGGGAGTGAGGTCAGGGAGGTGTTGGCGAGACCGTGAGCGTGAGGTCAGGGAGGTGTTGGCGAGACCGTGAGCGTGAGGTCAGGGAGGTGTTGGCGAGACGATGGGAGTGATGTCGGGGAGGTGTTGGCGGGTCTGTGGGACTGAGTTAGGGGAGGTGTTGGCGAGTCTGGGAGTGAGGTCGGTGAGGTGTTGTCGAAAATGGGAGTGATGTCGGGGAGGGGTTGGCGAGTCTGGGAGTGAGATCGGGGAGGTGTTGGCGAGTCTGGGAGTGATGTCGGGGAGGTGTTGGTGAGGCTGCAGGAGTGATGTCGGGGAGGTGTTGGCGAGACTGAGCGTGAGGTCAGGGAGGTGTTGGCAAGTCTGGGAGTGATATCGGGAAGGTGTTGGCGAGGCTGTGGGAGTGAGGTCGGGGAGGTGTTGGCGAGGCTGTGAGAGTGAGGTCAGGGAGGTGTTGGCAAGTCTGGCAGTGAGGTCAGGGAGGTGTTGGTGAGTATGTGAGTGAGGTCGGGGAGGTGTTGGCGAGTCTGTGGGAGTGAGGTCGGGGAGATGTTGGTGAGTCTGTGGGAGTGAGGTCGGGGAGATGTTGGCGAGTCTGGGAGTGAGGTCGGGGAGCTGTTGGTGAGTGTGGGAGTGAGGTCGGTGAGGTGTTGTCCAGTCTGGGAGTGATGTTGGGGAGGTGTTGGCGAGGCTGCGGGAGTGAGGTCGGGGAGATGTTGGCGAGGCTGTGGGAGTGAGGTCGGGGAGGTGTTGGTGAGTGTGGGAGTGAGGTCGGTGAGGTGTTGTCGAGTCTGGGAGGTATGTTGGGGAGGTGTTGGCGAGTCTGTGGGACTGAGGTTGGGGAGGAGTTGGCAAGACTGTGGGAGTGAGGTGGGGCAGGTGTTGGTGAGACTGTGGGAATGATGTCGGGGAGGTGTTGGCGAGTCTGTGGGAGTGAGTTCAGGGAAGTGTTGGTGAGTGTGGGATTGAGGTCGGGGAGGTGTTGGTGAGTCTGGGAGTGAGTTCAGGGAAGTGTTGGTGAGTGTGGGAGTGAGGTCGGGGAGGTGTTGTCAAGGCTGTGGGAGTGATGTTGGGGAGGTGTTGGCGAGTCTGGGAGTGAGATCGGGGAGGTGTTGGCGAGACTGTAGGAGTGAGGTCGGGGAGGTTTTGGCGCGTCTGTGGGAGTGGGGTTGGGGAGGAGTTGGCGAGACTGTGGGAGTGAGGTCGGGGAGGTGTTGGCGAGTCTGGGAGTGAGGTCGTGGAGGTTTTGTCAAGACTGTGGGAGTGAGGTTGGGGAGGAGTTGGCGAGACTGTGGGAGTGAGGTCGGTGAGATCTTGGCGCGTCTGTGGGAGTGAGGTCGGGGAGGTGTTGTCAAGACTGTGGGAGTGAGGTTGGGGAGGTGTTGGCGAGGTCGTGGGAGTGATGTCGGAGAGATGTTGGCGAGACTGTGGGAGTGAGGTCGGGGAGATGTTGTCGAGACTGGGGGAATTGATGTCGGGGAGGTGTTGGCGAGACTGTGGGAGTGAGGTCAGGGTGGTGTTGGTGAGACTGTGGGAGTGAGTTCGGGGAGGTGTTGGCGAGGCTGTGGGAGTGAGGTCAGGCGGTGTTGGCGAGTCGGAGTGAGGTCGGGGAGGAGTTGGCGCGACTGTGGGAGTGAGGTCGGGGAGGTGTTGGCGAGTCGGAGTGAGGTCGGGTAGGTGTTGGCGAGACTATGGGAGTGAGATCGGGGAGGTGTTGGCGAGACAGTTGGAGTGAGGTCGGGGAGGTGTTGGCGAGTCTGTGGGAGTGAGATCGGGGAGGAGTTGGCGAGATTGGGAGCGATGTCGGGGAGGTGTTGGTGAGTCTGAGTGAGGTCGGGGAGCTGTTGGCGAGTCTGTGGGAGTGAGATCGGGGAGGTGTGGCGAGTCTGAGTGAGGACGGGGAGCTGTTGGTGAGGGAGTGAGGTCAGGGAGGCGTTGGCAAGACTGGGAGCGATGTCGGGGAGATGTTGGCGAGTCTGTGGGACTGAGGTCAGGGAGGAGTTGGCGAGACTGTGGGAGTAAGATCGGTGAGATCTTGGCGCGTCTGTGGGAGTGGGGTCGGGGAGGTGTTGGCGAGTCCGGGAGTGAGGTCGGGGAGATGTTGGCGAGACTGTGGGAGTGAGGTCGGGGAGGTGTTGTCGGGTCTGGGAGTGAGGTCGGGAAGGTGTTGTCGGGTCTAGGAGTGAGGTCGGGGAGGTGTTGTCGGGTCTGGGAGTGATGTCGGGGAGGTGCTAGCGAGTCAGGGAGTGATGTCGGGGAGGTGTTGGCGAGACTGTGGGAGTGAGGTCGGGAGGTGCTGGCGAAACTGTGGGAGTGAGGTCGGGGAGGTGTTGGCGAGTCTGGGAGTGAGGTCGGGGAGGTTTTGTCAAGACTGTGGGAGTGAGGTTGGGGAGGTGTTGGCGAGGTCGTGGGAGTGATGTCGGAGAGATGTTGGCGAGACTGTGGGAGTGAGGTCGGGGAGATGTTGTCGAGATTGGGGGATTGATGTCGGGGAGGTGTTGGCGAGACTGTGGGAGTGAGGTCAGGGTGGTGTTGGTGAGACTGTGGGAGTGAGTTCGGGGAGGTGTTGGCGAGGCTGTGGGAGTGAGGTCAGGCAGTGTTGGCGAGTCGGAGTGAGGTCGGGGAGGAGTTGGCGAGACTGTGGGAGTGAGGTCGGGGAGGTGTTGGCGAGTCGGAGTGGGGTCGGGTAGGTGTTGGCGAGACTATGGGAGTGAGATTGGGGAGGTGTTGGCGAGACTGTTGGAGTGTGATCGGGGAGGTGTTGGCAAGTCTGTGGGAGTGAGATCGGGGAGGTGTTGGCGAGATTGGGAGCGATGTCGGGGAGGTGTTGGCGAGTCTGAGTGAGGTCGGGGAGCTGTTGGCGGTCTGTGGGAGTGAGATCGGGGAGGTGTTGGCGAGTCTGAGTGAGGTCGGGGAGCTGTTGGTGAGTCTGTGGGAGTGAGGTCGGGGAGGTGTTGGCGAGACTGTGAGCGATGTCGGGGAGGTGTTGGTGAGTGTGGGAGTGAGGTCGGTGAGGTGTTGTCGAGTCTGGGAGTGATGTTGGGGAGGTGTTGGCGAGGCTGCGGGAGTGAGGTCGGGGAGATGTTGGCGAGGCTGTGGGAGTGAGGTCGAGGAGATGTTGGTGAGTGTGGGAGTGAGGTCGGTGAGGTGTTGTCGAGTCTGGGAGGTAAGTTGGGGAGGTGTTGGCGAGTCTGTGGGACTGAGGTTGGGGAGGAGTTGGCAAGACTGTGGGAGTGAGGTCGGGCAGGTGTTGGTGAGACTGTGGGAATGATGTCGGGGAGGTGTTGGCGAGTCTGTGGGAGTGAGTTCAGGGAAGTGTTGGTGAGTGCGGGATTGAGGTCGGGGAGGTGTTGGTGAGTCTGGGAGTGAGTTCAGGGAAGTGTTGGTGAGTGTGGGAGTGAGGTCGGGGAGGTGTTGGTGTCTAGGAGTGAGTTCAGGGAAGTGTTGGTGAGTGTGGGAGTGAGGTCGGGGAGGTGTTGTCGAGGCTGTGGGAGTGATGTTGGAGAGGCTGTTGGCGAGTCTGGGAGTGAGGTCGGGGAGGTGTTGGCGAGACTGTGGGAGTGAGGTCGGGGAGGTGTTGGCGCGTCTGTGGGAGCGGGGTTGGGGAGGAGTTGGCGAGACTGTGGGAGTGAGGTCGGGGAGCTGTTGGCGAGTCTGGGAGTGAGGCCGGGGAGGTTTTGTCAAGACTGTGGGAGTGAGGTCGGGGAGGTGTTGGCAAGTCTGGGAGTGACGTCGGGGAGGTGTTGGCGAGACTGTGGGAGTGAGGTCGGGGAGGTGTTGGCGAGACTGTGGGAGTGAGGTCGGGAAGGTGTTGGCGGGTCTGTGGGAGTGAGGTCGGGGAGGTGTTGGCGAGTCAGTGGGAGTGAGGTCGGGGAGGTGTTGGTGAGTATGGGAGTGATGTCGGTGAGGTGTTGTCGAGTCTGGGAGTGATGTCGGGGAGGTGTTGGCGAGTCTGTGGGAGTGAGGTCAGGGAAGTGTTGGTGAGTGTGGAAGTGAGGTCGGGGAGGTGTTGGTGAGTCTGGGAGTGAGTTCAGGGAAGTGTTGGTGAGTGTGGGAGTGTGGTCGGGGAGGTGTTGGCGAGGCTGTGGGTGTGATGTCGGGGAGGTGTTGGCGAGTCTGGGAGTGAGGTCGGGGAGGTGTTGCCGAGAGTGTGGGAGTGGTGTTGAGGAGGTGTTGGCGAGTCTGGGAGTGAGGTTGGGAGGTCTTTGCGAGTCTGGGAGTGAGGTCCGGGAGGAGTTGGCGAGATTGTGGGAGTGAGTTCGGGAGGTGTTGTCGAGTCTGGGAGTAAGGGCGTGGAGGTGTTGGCGAGGCTGTGGGAGTGATGTCGGGGAGCTGTTGGCGAGACTGTGGGAGTGAGGTCGGGGAGGTGTTGGTGAGTGTGGGAGTGAGTTCGGGGAGGTGTTGGTGAATGTGGGAGTGAGGTCGGGGAGGTGTTGGTGAGTGTGGGAGTGAGGTCGGTGAGGTGTTGGCGAGGCTGTGGGAGTAATGTTGGGGAGGTGTTGGCGAGTCTGTGGGACTGAGGTCAGGGAGGAGTTGGCGAGACTGTGGGAGTGATGTTGGGGAGGTGTTGGCGAGTCTGTGGGAGTGAGTTCAGTGAAGTGTTGGTGGGTGTGGGAGTGAGGTCTGGGAGGTGTTGGTGAGTCTGGGAGTGAGTTCAGGGAAGTGTTGGTGAGAGTGGGTGTGAGGTCGGGGAGGTGTTGGCGAGTCTGGGAGTGATATCGGGAAGGTGTTGGCGAGGCTGTGGGATTGAGGTCGGGAAGGTGTTGGCGAGGCTGTGAGAGTGAGGTCAGGGAGGTGTTGGCAAGTCTGGGAGTGATGTCGGGGAGGTGTTGGCGAGTCTGGGAGTGATATCGGGGAGGTGTTGGCGAGTCTGGGAGTGAGGTCGGTGAGGCTGCGGGAGTGATGTCAGGGAGGTGTTGGTGAGGCTGTCGGAGTGAGGTCGGGGACGTGTTGGCGAGACTATGGGAGTGAGATCAGGGAGGTGTTGGCGAGACTATGGGAGTGAGAACGGGGAGGTGTTGGCGAGTCTGGGAATGAGGTCGGGGAGGTGTTGGCGCATCTGGGAGTGATGTCGGGGAGGAGTTGGCGAGTCTGGGAGTGATGTCGGGGAGGTGTTGGTGAGTCTGGGAGTGAGGTCGGGGACGTGTTGGTGAGTCTATGGGAGTGAGGGCGGGGAGGTGTTGGCGTGGCTGTGGGAGTGAGATCAGGGAAGTGTTGGTGAGTCTGTGGGAGTGATGTCGGGGAGGTGTTGATGGGTCTGGGAGGGAGGTCGGGGAGGTGTTGGCGAGGGTGCGATGGGAGGTCGGGGAGGTGTTGGTGAGTCTGTGGGAGTGATGTCGAGGAGGTGTTGGCGAGTCTCAGTGAGGTCGGGGAGCTGTTGGCGAGTCTGTGGGAGTGAGATCGGGGAGGTGTTGTTGAGACTGGGAGCGATATCGGGGAGGTGTTGGCGAGTCTGTGGGAGTGAGGTCAGGGAGATGTTGGTGAGACTGTGGGAGTGGGGTTGGGGAAGGGTTGGCGAGACTGTGGGAGTGAGGTCGGGGAGATGTTGTTGAGTCTGGGAATGAGGTCGGGGAGATGTTGGCGAGGATGTGGGAGTGAGGCCGGGGTGTTGTTGGCGAGTCTGGGAGTGATGTTGGGGAGGTGTTGGCGAGTCTGTGGGACTGAGGTCGGGAGGAGTTGGCTAGACTGTGGGAGTGAGGTCGGGGAGGTGTTGGTGAGTCTGGGAGTGAGTTCAGGGAAGTGTTGGTGAGTGTGGGAGTGATGTCGGGGAGGTGTTGGCGAGTCCGGGAGTGAGGTCGGGGAGATGTTGGCGAGTCTGTGGGAGTGAGGTCGGGGAGGTGTTGGCGAGACTATGTGAGTGAGGTCGGGGAGGTGTTGGCGAGAATGTGGGAGAGAAGTCGGGGAGGTGTTGGCGAGACTGTGGGGAGTGAGATCGGGGAGGTGTTGGTGAGTCTGTGGGACTGATGTCGGGGAGGTGTTGGTGGGTCTGGGAGTGAGGTCGGGGAGGTGTTGGCGAGTCTGAGTGAGGTCGGGGAGCTGTTGGCGAGTCTGTGGGAGTGAGATCGGGGAGGTGTTGGCGAAACTGGGAGTGATGTCGGTGAGGTGTTGTCGAGTCTGGGAGTGATGTCGGGGAGGTGTTGGTGAGGCTGTGGGAGTGATGTCTGGGAGGTGTTGGCGAGACTGTGGGAGTGAGGTCGGGGAGGTGTTGGTGAGTCTGTGGGAGTGAGGTCGGGGAGGTTTTGGTGAGTGTGGGAGTGAGGTCGGGGAGGTGTTGGCGAGACTGTGGGAGTGAAGTCGGGGAGGTGTTGGCGAGACTGTGGGAGTAAGATCGGGGAGGTGTTGGCGAGACTGGGAGTGATGTCGCGGAGGTGTTGGTGAGGTTGTGGGAGTGATGTCGGGGAGGTGTTGGCGAGGCTGCGAGAGTGAGGTCAGGGAGGTGTTGTCGAGTCTGGGAGTGATGTCGGGGAGGTTTTGGTGAGGCTCTGGGAGTGATGTCTGGGAGGTGTTGCCGAGACTGTGGGAGTGAGGTCGGGGAGGTGTTGGTGAGTCTGTGGCAGTGAGGTCGGGGAGGTGTTGGTGAGTGTGGGAGTGAGGTCGGGGAGATGTTGGCGAGACTGTGGGAGTGAAGTCGAGGAGGTGTTGGCGAGACTGTGGGAGTGAGATCGGGGAGGTGTTGGCGAGACTGGGAGTGATGTTGGTGAGGTGTTGTCGAGTCTGGGAGTGATGTCGGGGAGGTGTTGGTGAGGCTGTGGGAGTGATGTTGGGGAGGTGTTGGCGAGGCTGTGAGAGCGAGGTCAGGGAGGTGTTGGCGAGTCTGGGAGTGATATCGGGAAGGTGTTGGCGAGGCTGTGGGAATGAGGTCGGGGAGGTGTCGGCCAGACTGTGGGAGTGAGGTCGGGGAGGAGTTGTCGAGTCTGGGAGTGATGTCGGGGAGGTGTTGGTGAGACTGTGGGAGTGAGGTCAGGGAGGTGTTGGCGAGACTGTGGGAGTGAGGTCAGGGAGGTTTTGGCGAGACTATGGGAGTGATGTCGGGGAGGTGTTGGCAGGTCTGTGGGAGTGAGGTCGGGGAGGTGTTGGCGAGTCTGTGGGAGTGAGTTCGGGGAGGTGTTGCCAAGACTATGGGAGTGAGGTCAGGGAGGTGTTGGCAGTTCTGTGGGAGTGAGGTCGGGGAGGTGTTGGTGATTCTGTGGGAGTGAGGTCGGGGAGGTGTTGCCAAGACTATGGGAGTGAGGTCGGGGAGGTGTTGGCGAGACTGTGGGAGTGAGGTCAGGGAGGTGTTGGTGAGTCTGTGGGAGTGAGGTCGGGGAGGTGTTGGTGAGTGTGGGAGTGAAGGTCGGGGAGGTGTTGGCGAGACTGTGGGAGTGAAGTCGGGGAGGTGGTGGCGAGACTGTGGGAGTGAGATCGGGGAGGTGTTGGTGAGTCTGTGGAACTGATGTCGGGGAGGTGTTGGTGGGTCTGGGAGTGATATCGGGAAGGTGTTGGCGAGGCTGTGGGAGTGAAGGTCGGGGAGGTGTTGTCGAGTCTGGGAGTGATGTCGCGGAGGTGTTGGTGAGGCTGTGGGAGTGATGTCAGGGAGGTGTTGGCGAGGCTGTGGGAGTGAGGTCAGGGAGGGGTTGGCGAGTCTGGGAGTGATATCGGGAAGGTGTTGGCGAGGCTGTGGGAATGAGGTCGGGGGGGTGTTGGCCAGACTGTGGGAGTGAGGTCGGGGAGGTGTTGGCGAGTCTGTGGGAGTGAGGTTGGGGAGGTGTTGGTGAGACTATGGGAGTGAGGTCAGGGAAGTGTTGGCGAGACTGTGGGAGTGAGGTCGGGGAGGTATTGGTGAGTGTGGGAGTGAGGTCGGGGAGGTGTTGGCGAGACTGTGGGAGTGAAGTCGGGGAGGTGTTGGCGAGACTGTGGGAGTGAGATCGGGGAGGTGTTGGTGAGTCTGTGGGAGTTAGGTCGGGGAGGTGTTGGCAAGACTGTGGGAGTGAGGACGGGGAGGTGTTGGCGAGACTGTGGGAGTGAGGTCGGGGAAGTGTTGGTGAGTCTGTGGGAGTGAGGTCGGGGAGGTGTTGGTGAGTGTGGGAGTGAGGTCGGTGAGGTGTTGTCGAGTCTGGGAGTGATGTCGGGGAGGTGTTGGTGAGACTGTGGGAGTGAGGTCGGGGAGATGTTGGTGAGTCTGTGGGAGTGAGGTCGGGGAGGTGTTGGCGAGACTGGGAGTGATGTCGGGGAGGTGTTGGCGAGTCTGGGAGTGATATCGGGGAGGTGTTGGCGAGTCTGGCAGTGAGGTCGGTGAGGTGTTGTCGAGTTTGGGAGTGATGTCGGGGAGGTGTTGGTGAGGCTGTGGGAGTGATGTCGGGGAGGTGTTGGCAAGGCTGTGAGAGTGAGGTCAGGGAGGTGTTGGCGAGTCTGGGAGTGATATCGGGAAGGTGTTGGCGAGGCTGTGGGAGTGAGGTCGGGGAGGTGTTGGCGAGACTGTGGGAGTGAGGTCGGGGAGGTGTTGTTGAGTCTGGGAGTGCTGTCGGGGAGGTGTTGGTGAGACTGTGGGAGTGATGTCAGGGAGGTGTTGGCGAGACTGTGGGCGTGAGGTCAGGGAGGTGTTGGCGAGACTATGGGAGTGATGTCGGGGAGGTGTTGGCGGGTCTGTGGGAGTGAGGTCGGGGAGGTGTTGGCGGGTCTGTGGGAGTGAGGTCGGGGAGGTGTTGGTGAGTCTGGGAGTGAGGTCGGGGTGGTGTTGGCGAAACTATGGGAGTGAGGTTGGGGAAGTGTTAGTGAGTCTGGGAGTGAGGTCGGGGAGCTGTTGGCGAGACTGTGGGAGTGAGCTCGGGGAGATGTTGGCGAGGCTGTGGGACTGAGGTCGGGGAGGAGTTGGCGAGACTGTGGGAGTGATGTCGGGGAGGTGTTGGCAAGTATGTTGGAGTGAGTTCAGGGAAGTGTTGGTGAATGTGGTAGTGAGGTCGGGGAGGTGTTGGTGAGTCTGGGAGTGAGTTCAGGGAAGTGTTGGTGAGTGTGGGAGTGAGGTCGGGGAGGTGTTGGCGAGACTGTGGGAGTGAGGTCAGGGAGGTGTTGGCGAGACCGTGGGCGTGAGGTCAGGGAGGTGTTGGCGAGACTATGGGAGTGATGTCGGGGAGGTGTTGGCGGGTCTGTGGGACTGAGTTCGGGGAGGTGTTGGCGAGTCTGGGAGTGAGGTCGGTGAGGTGTTGTCGAGTCTGGGAATGATGTCGGGGAGGGGTTGGCGAGTCTGGGAGTGAGATCGGGGAGGTGTTGGCGAGTCTGGGAGTGATGTCGGGGAGGTGTTGGTGAGGCTGCAGGAGTGATGTCGGGGAGGTGTTGGCGAGACTGAGCGTGAGGTCAGGGAGGTGTTGGCGAGTCTGGGAGTGATATCGGGAAGGTGTTGGCGAGGCTGTGGGAGTGAGGTCGGGGAGGTGTTGGCAAGGCTGTGAGAGTGAGGTCAGGGAGGTGTTGGCAAGTCTGGCAGTGAGGTTGGGGAGGTGTTGGTGAGTCTGGGTGTGAGGTCGGGGAGGTGTTGGCGAGTCTGTGGGAGTGAGGTCAAGGAGCTGTTGGTGAGTGTGGGAGTGAGGTCGGTGAGGTGTTGTCGAGTCTGGGAGTGATGTTGGGGAGGTGTTGGCGAGGCTGCGGGAGTGAGGTCGGTGAGACGTTGGCGAGGCTGTGGGAGTGAGGTCGGGGAGGTGTTGGTGAGTGTGGGAGTGAGGTCGGTGAGGTGTTGTCGAGTCTGGGAGGTAAGTTGGGGAGGTGTTGGCGAGTCTGTGGGACTGAGGTTGGGGAGGAGTTGGCAAGACTGTGGGAGTGAGGTCGGGCAGGTGTTGGTGAGACTGTGGGAATGATGTCAGGGAGGTGTTGGCGAGTCTGTGGGAGTGAGTTCAGGGAAGTGTTGGTGAGTGTGGGATTGAGGTCGGGGAGGTGTTGGTGAGTCTGGGAGTGAGTTCAGGGAAGTGTTGGTGAGTGTGGGAGTGAGGTCGGGGAGGTGTTGGTGTCTGGGAGTGAGTTCAGGGAAGTGTTGGTGAGTGTGGGAGTGAGGTCGGGGAGGTGTTGTCGAGGCTGTGGGAGTGATGTTGGGGAGGTGTTGGCGAGTCTGGGAGTGAGGTCGGGGAGGTGTTGACGAGACTGTGGGAGTGAGGTCGGGGAGGTGTTGGCGCGTCTGTGGGAGTGGGGTTGGGGAGGAGTTGGCGAGACTGTGGGAGTGAGGTCGGGAAGGTGTTGCCGAGAGTGTGGGAGTGGTGTTGAGGAGGTGTTGGCGAGTCTGGGAGTGAGGTTGGGAGGTCTTTGCGAGTCTGGGAGTGAGGTCCGGGAGGAGTTGGCGAGATTGTGGGAGTGAGTTCGGGAGGTGTTGTCGAGTCTGGGAGTAAGGGCGTGGAGGTGTTGGCGAGGCTGTGGGAGTGATGTCGGGGAGCTGTTGGCGAGACTGTGGGAGTGAGGTCGGGGAGGTGTTGGTGAGTGTGGGAGTGAGTTCGGGGAGGTGTTGGTGAATGTGGGAGTGAGGTCGGGGAGGTGTTGGTGAGTGTGGGAGTGAGGTCGGTGAGGTGTTGGCGAGGCTGTGGGAGTAATGTTGGGGAGGTGTTGGCGAGTCTGTGGGACTGAGGTCAGGGAGGAGTTGGCGAGACTGTGGGAGTGATGTTGGGGAGGTGTTGGCGAGTCTGTGGGAGTGAGTTCAGTGAAGTGTTGGTGGGTGTGGGAGTGAGGTCTGGGAGGTGTTGGTGAGTCTGGGAGTGAGTTCAGGGAAGTGTTGGTGAGAGTGGGTGTGAGGTCGGGGAGGTGTTGGCGAGTCTGGGAGTGATATCGGGAAGGTGTTGGCGAGGCTGTGGGATTGAGGTCGGGAAGGTGTTGGCGAGGCTGTGAGAGTGAGGTCAGGGAGGTGTTGGCAAGTCTGGGAGTGATGTCGGGGAGGTGTTGGCGAGTCTGGGAGTGATATCGGGGAGGTGTTGGCGAGTCTGGGAGTGAGGTCGGTGAGGCTGCGGGAGTGATGTCAGGGAGGTGTTGGTGAGGCTGTCGGAGTGAGGTCGGGGACGTGTTGGCGAGACTATGGGAGTGAGATCAGGGAGGTGTTGGCGAGACTATGGGAGTGAGAACGGGGAGGTGTTGGCGAGTCTGGGAATGAGGTCGGGGAGGTGTTGGCGCATCTGGGAGTGATGTCGGGGAGGAGTTGGCGAGTCTGGGAGTGATGTCGGGGAGGTGTTGGTGAGTCTGGGAGTGAGGTCGGGGACGTGTTGGTGAGTCTATGGGAGTGAGGGCGGGGAGGTGTTGGCGTGGCTGTGGGAGTGAGATCAGGGAAGTGTTGGTGAGTCTGTGGGAGTGATGTCGGGGAGGTGTTGATGGGTCTGGGAGGGAGGTCGGGGAGGTGTTGGCGAGGGTGCGATGGGAGGTCGGGGAGGTGTTGGTGAGTCTGTGGGAGTGATGTCGAGGAGGTGTTGGCGAGTCTCAGTGAGGTCGGGGAGCTGTTGGCGAGTCTGTGGGAGTGAGATCGGGGAGGTGTTGTTGAGACTGGGAGCGATATCGGGGAGGTGTTGGCGAGTCTGTGGGAGTGAGGTCAGGGAGATGTTGGTGAGACTGTGGGAGTGGGGTTGGGGAAGGGTTGGCGAGACTGTGGGAGTGAGGTCGGGGAGATGTTGTTGAGTCTGGGAATGAGGTCGGGGAGATGTTGGCGAGGATGTGGGAGTGAGGCCGGGGTGTTGTTGGCGAGTCTGGGAGTGATGTTGGGGAGGTGTTGGCGAGTCTGTGGGACTGAGGTCGGGAGGAGTTGGCTAGACTGTGGGAGTGAGGTCGGGGAGGTGTTGGTGAGTCTGGGAGTGAGTTCAGGGAAGTGTTGGTGAGTGTGGGAGTGATGTCGGGGAGGTGTTGGCGAGTCCGGGAGTGAGGTCGGGGAGATGTTGGCGAGTCTGTGGGAGTGAGGTCGGGGAGGTGTTGGCGAGACTATGTGAGTGAGGTCGGGGAGGTGTTGGCGAGAATGTGGGAGAGAAGTCGGGGAGGTGTTGGCGAGACTGTGGGGAGTGAGATCGGGGAGGTGTTGGTGAGTCTGTGGGACTGATGTCGGGGAGGTGTTGGTGGGTCTGGGAGTGAGGTCGGGGAGGTGTTGGCGAGTCTGAGTGAGGTCGGGGAGCTGTTGGCGAGTCTGTGGGAGTGAGATCGGGGAGGTGTTGGCGAAACTGGGAGTGATGTCGGTGAGGTGTTGTCGAGTCTGGGAGTGATGTCGGGGAGGTGTTGGTGAGGCTGTGGGAGTGATGTCTGGGAGGTGTTGGCGAGACTGTGGGAGTGAGGTCGGGGAGGTGTTGGTGAGTCTGTGGGAGTGAGGTCGGGGAGGTTTTGGTGAGTGTGGGAGTGAGGTCGGGGAGGTGTTGGCGAGACTGTGGGAGTGAAGTCGGGGAGGTGTTGGCGAGACTGTGGGAGTAAGATCGGGGAGGTGTTGGCGAGACTGGGAGTGATGTCGCGGAGGTGTTGGTGAGGTTGTGGGAGTGATGTCGGGGAGGTGTTGGCGAGGCTGCGAGAGTGAGGTCAGGGAGGTGTTGTCGAGTCTGGGAGTGATGTCGGGGAGGTTTTGGTGAGGCTCTGGGAGTGATGTCTGGGAGGTGTTGCCGAGACTGTGGGAGTGAGGTCGGGGAGGTGTTGGTGAGTCTGTGGCAGTGAGGTCGGGGAGGTGTTGGTGAGTGTGGGAGTGAGGTCGGGGAGATGTTGGCGAGACTGTGGGAGTGAAGTCGAGGAGGTGTTGGCGAGACTGTGGGAGTGAGATCGGGGAGGTGTTGGCGAGACTGGGAGTGATGTTGGTGAGGTGTTGTCGAGTCTGGGAGTGATGTCGGGGAGGTGTTGGTGAGGCTGTGGGAGTGATGTTGGGGAGGTGTTGGCGAGGCTGTGAGAGCGAGGTCAGGGAGGTGTTGGCGAGTCTGGGAGTGATATCGGGAAGGTGTTGGCGAGGCTGTGGGAATGAGGTCGGGGAGGTGTCGGCCAGACTGTGGGAGTGAGGTCGGGGAGGAGTTGTCGAGTCTGGGAGTGATGTCGGGGAGGTGTTGGTGAGACTGTGGGAGTGAGGTCAGGGAGGTGTTGGCGAGACTGTGGGAGTGAGGTCAGGGAGGTTTTGGCGAGACTATGGGAGTGATGTCGGGGAGGTGTTGGCAGGTCTGTGGGAGTGAGGTCGGGGAGGTGTTGGCGAGTCTGTGGGAGTGAGTTCGGGGAGGTGTTGCCAAGACTATGGGAGTGAGGTCAGGGAGGTGTTGGCAGTTCTGTGGGAGTGAGGTCGGGGAGGTGTTGGTGATTCTGTGGGAGTGAGGTCGGGGAGGTGTTGCCAAGACTATGGGAGTGAGGTCGGGGAGGTGTTGGCGAGACTGTGGGAGTGAGGTCAGGGAGGTGTTGGTGAGTCTGTGGGAGTGAGGTCGGGGAGGTGTTGGTGAGTGTGGGAGTGAAGGTCGGGGAGGTGTTGGCGAGACTGTGGGAGTGAAGTCGGGGAGGTGGTGGCGAGACTGTGGGAGTGAGATCGGGGAGGTGTTGGTGAGTCTGTGGAACTGATGTCGGGGAGGTGTTGGTGGGTCTGGGAGTGATATCGGGAAGGTGTTGGCGAGGCTGTGGGAGTGAAGGTCGGGGAGGTGTTGTCGAGTCTGGGAGTGATGTCGCGGAGGTGTTGGTGAGGCTGTGGGAGTGATGTCAGGGAGGTGTTGGCGAGGCTGTGGGAGTGAGGTCAGGGAGGGGTTGGCGAGTCTGGGAGTGATATCGGGAAGGTGTTGGCGAGGCTGTGGGAATGAGGTCGGGGGGGTGTTGGCCAGACTGTGGGAGTGAGGTCGGGGAGGTGTTGGCGAGTCTGTGGGAGTGAGGTTGGGGAGGTGTTGGTGAGACTATGGGAGTGAGGTCAGGGAAGTGTTGGCGAGACTGTGGGAGTGAGGTCGGGGAGGTATTGGTGAGTGTGGGAGTGAGGTCGGGGAGGTGTTGGCGAGACTGTGGGAGTGAAGTCGGGGAGGTGTTGGCGAGACTGTGGGAGTGAGATCGGGGAGGTGTTGGTGAGTCTGTGGGAGTTAGGTCGGGGAGGTGTTGGCAAGACTGTGGGAGTGAGGACGGGGAGGTGTTGGCGAGACTGTGGGAGTGAGGTCGGGGAAGTGTTGGTGAGTCTGTGGGAGTGAGGTCGGGGAGGTGTTGGTGAGTGTGGGAGTGAGGTCGGTGAGGTGTTGTCGAGTCTGGGAGTGATGTCGGGGAGGTGTTGGTGAGACTGTGGGAGTGAGGTCGGGGAGATGTTGGTGAGTCTGTGGGAGTGAGGTCGGGGAGGTGTTGGCGAGACTGGGAGTGATGTCGGGGAGGTGTTGGCGAGTCTGGGAGTGATATCGGGGAGGTGTTGGCGAGTCTGGCAGTGAGGTCGGTGAGGTGTTGTCGAGTTTGGGAGTGATGTCGGGGAGGTGTTGGTGAGGCTGTGGGAGTGATGTCGGGGAGGTGTTGGCAAGGCTGTGAGAGTGAGGTCAGGGAGGTGTTGGCGAGTCTGGGAGTGATATCGGGAAGGTGTTGGCGAGGCTGTGGGAGTGAGGTCGGGGAGGTGTTGGCGAGACTGTGGGAGTGAGGTCGGGGAGGTGTTGTTGAGTCTGGGAGTGCTGTCGGGGAGGTGTTGGTGAGACTGTGGGAGTGATGTCAGGGAGGTGTTGGCGAGACTGTGGGCGTGAGGTCAGGGAGGTGTTGGCGAGACTATGGGAGTGATGTCGGGGAGGTGTTGGCGGGTCTGTGGGAGTGAGGTCGGGGAGGTGTTGGCGGGTCTGTGGGAGTGAGGTCGGGGAGGTGTTGGTGAGTCTGGGAGTGAGGTCGGGGTGGTGTTGGCGAAACTATGGGAGTGAGGTTGGGGAAGTGTTAGTGAGTCTGGGAGTGAGGTCGGGGAGCTGTTGGCGAGACTGTGGGAGTGAGCTCGGGGAGATGTTGGCGAGGCTGTGGGACTGAGGTCGGGGAGGAGTTGGCGAGACTGTGGGAGTGATGTCGGGGAGGTGTTGGCAAGTATGTTGGAGTGAGTTCAGGGAAGTGTTGGTGAATGTGGTAGTGAGGTCGGGGAGGTGTTGGTGAGTCTGGGAGTGAGTTCAGGGAAGTGTTGGTGAGTGTGGGAGTGAGGTCGGGGAGGTGTTGGCGAGACTGTGGGAGTGAGGTCAGGGAGGTGTTGGCGAGACCGTGGGCGTGAGGTCAGGGAGGTGTTGGCGAGACTATGGGAGTGATGTCGGGGAGGTGTTGGCGGGTCTGTGGGACTGAGTTCGGGGAGGTGTTGGCGAGTCTGGGAGTGAGGTCGGTGAGGTGTTGTCGAGTCTGGGAATGATGTCGGGGAGGGGTTGGCGAGTCTGGGAGTGAGATCGGGGAGGTGTTGGCGAGTCTGGGAGTGATGTCGGGGAGGTGTTGGTGAGGCTGCAGGAGTGATGTCGGGGAGGTGTTGGCGAGACTGAGCGTGAGGTCAGGGAGGTGTTGGCGAGTCTGGGAGTGATATCGGGAAGGTGTTGGCGAGGCTGTGGGAGTGAGGTCGGGGAGGTGTTGGCAAGGCTGTGAGAGTGAGGTCAGGGAGGTGTTGGCAAGTCTGGCAGTGAGGTTGGGGAGGTGTTGGTGAGTCTGGGTGTGAGGTCGGGGAGGTGTTGGCGAGTCTGTGGGAGTGAGGTCAAGGAGCTGTTGGTGAGTGTGGGAGTGAGGTCGGTGAGGTGTTGTCGAGTCTGGGAGTGATGTTGGGGAGGTGTTGGCGAGGCTGCGGGAGTGAGGTCGGTGAGACGTTGGCGAGGCTGTGGGAGTGAGGTCGGGGAGGTGTTGGTGAGTGTGGGAGTGAGGTCGGTGAGGTGTTGTCGAGTCTGGGAGGTAAGTTGGGGAGGTGTTGGCGAGTCTGTGGGACTGAGGTTGGGGAGGAGTTGGCAAGACTGTGGGAGTGAGGTCGGGCAGGTGTTGGTGAGACTGTGGGAATGATGTCAGGGAGGTGTTGGCGAGTCTGTGGGAGTGAGTTCAGGGAAGTGTTGGTGAGTGTGGGATTGAGGTCGGGGAGGTGTTGGTGAGTCTGGGAGTGAGTTCAGGGAAGTGTTGGTGAGTGTGGGAGTGAGGTCGGGGAGGTGTTGGTGTCTGGGAGTGAGTTCAGGGAAGTGTTGGTGAGTGTGGGAGTGAGGTCGGGGAGGTGTTGTCGAGGCTGTGGGAGTGATGTTGGGGAGGTGTTGGCGAGTCTGGGAGTGAGGTCGGGGAGGTGTTGACGAGACTGTGGGAGTGAGGTCGGGGAGGTGTTGGCGCGTCTGTGGGAGTGGGGTTGGGGAGGAGTTGGCGAGACTGTGGGAGTGAGGTCGGGAAGGTGTTGGCGAGTCTGGGAGTGAGGTCGGGGAGGTTTTGTCAAGACTGTGGGAGTGAGGTTGGGGAGGTGTTGGCGAGGTCGTGGGAGTGATGTCGGAGAGATGTTGGCGAGACTGTGGGAGTGAGGTCGGGGAGATGTTGTCGAGATTGGGGGATTGATGTCTGGGAGGTGTTGGCGAGACTGTGGGAGTGAGGTCAGGGTGGTGTTGGTGAGACTGTGGGAGTGAGTTCGGGGAGGTGTTGGCGAGGCTGTGGGAGTGAGGTCAGGCAGTGTTGGCGAGTCGGAGTGAGGTCGGGGAGGAGTTGGCGAGACTGTGGGAGTGAGGTCGGGGAGGTGTTGGCGAGTCGGAGTGAGGTTGGGGAGGTGTTGGCGAGACTATGGGAGTGAGATTGGGGAGGTGTTGGCGAGACTGTTGGAGTGAGGTCGGGGAGGTGTTGGCAAGTCTGTGGGAGTGAGATCGGGGAGGTGTTGGCGAGATTGGGAGCGATGTCGGGGAGGTGTTGGCGAGTCTGAGTGAGGTCGGGGAGCTGTTGGCGGTCTGTGGGAGTGAGATCGGGGAGGTGTTGGCGAGTCTGAGTGAGGTCGGGGAGCTGTTGGTGAGTCTGTGGGAGTGAGGTCGGGGAGGTGTTGGCGAGACTGTGAGCGATGTCGGGGAGGTGTTGGTGAGTGTGGGAGTGAGGTCGGTGAGGTGCTGTCGAGTCTGGGAGTGATGTTGGGGAGGTGTTGGCGAGGCTGCGGGAGTGAGGTCGGGGAGATGTTGGCGAGGCTGTGGGAGTGAGGTCGGGGAGGTGTTGGTGAGTGTGGGAGTGAGGTCGGTGAGGTGTTGTCGAGTCTGGGAGGTAAGTTGGGGAGGTGTTGGCAAGTCTGTGGGACTGAGGTTGGGGAGGAGTTGGCAAGACTGTGGGAGTGAGGTCGGGCAGGTGTTGGTGAGACTGTGGGAATGATGTCGGGGAGGTGTTGGCGAGTCTGTGGGAGTGAGTTCAGGGAAGTGTTGGTGAGTGAGGGATTGAGGTCGGGGAGGTGTTGGTGAGTCTGGGAGTGAGTTCAGGGAAGTGTTGGTGAGTGTGGGAGTGAGGTCGGGGAGGTGTTGGTGTCTGGGAGTGAGTTCAGGGAAGTGTTGGTGAGTGTGGGAGTGAGGTCGGGGAGGTGTTGTCGAGGCTGAGGGAGTGATGTTGGGGAGGTGTTGGCGAGTCTGGGAGTGGGGTTGGGGAGGAGTTGGCGAGACTGTGGGAGTGAGGTCGGGGAGGTGTTGGCGAGTCTGGGAGTGAGGTCGGGGTGGTTTTGTCAAGACTGTGGGAGTGAGGTTGGGGAGGTGTTGGCGAGGTCGTGGGAGTGATGTCGGAGAGATGTTGGCGAGACTGTGGGAGTGAGGTCGGGGAGATGTTGTCAAGATTGGGGGATTGATGTCGGGGAGGTGTTGGCGAGACTGTGGGAGTGAGGTCAGGGTGATGTTGGTGAGACTGTGGGAGTGAGTTCGGGGAGGTGTTGGCGAGGCTGTGGGAGTGAGGTCAGGCAGTGTTGGCGAGTCGGAGTGAGGTCGGGGAGGAGTTGGCGAGACTGTGGGAGTGAGGTCGGGGAGGTGCTGGCGAGTCGGAGTGAGGTCGGGTAGGTGTTGGCGAGACTATGGGAGTGAGATTGGGGAGGTGTTGGCGAGACTGTTGGAGTGAGGTCGGGGAGGTGTTGGCAAGTCTGTGGGAGTGAGATCGAGGACGTGTTGGCGAGATTGGGAGCGATGTCGGGGAGGTGTTGGCGAGTCTGAGTGTGGTCGGGCAGCTGTTGGCGGTCTGTGGGAGTGAGATTGGGGAGGTGTTGGCGAGACTGTGAGCGATGTCGGGGAGGTGTTGGTGAGTGGGGAGTGAGGTCGGTGAGGTGTTGTCGAGTCTGGGAGTGATGTTGGGGAGCTGTTGGCGAGGCTGCGGGAGTGAGGTCGGGGAGATGTTGTCGAGACTGGGGGAGTGATGTTGGGGAGGTGTTGGTGAGACTGTGGGAGTGAGGTCAGGGAGGTGTTGGCGAGACTGTGGGAGTGAGGTCAGGGAGGTGTTGGCGAGACTATGGGAGTGATGTCGGAGAGGCGTTGGCGGGTCTGTGGGAGTGAGGTCGGGGAGGTGTAGGCGAGTCTGTGGGAGTGAGGTCAGGGAGGTGTTGGCGAAACTGTGGGAGTGAGATCGGGGAGGTGTTGGCGAGACTGGGAGTGATGTCGGTGAGGTGTTGTCGAGTCTGGGAGTGATGTCGCGGAGGTGTTGGTGAGGCTGTGGGAGTGATGTCAGGGAGGTGTTGGCGAGGCTGTGAGAGTGAGGTCAGGGAGGGGTTGGCGAGTCTGGGAGTGATATCGGGAAGGTGTTGGCGAGGCTGTGGGAATGAGGTCGGGGGGGTGTTGGCCAGACTGTGGGAGTGAGGTCGGGGAGGTGTTGGCGAGTCTGTGGGAGTGAGGTTGGGGTGGTGTTGGTGAGACTATGGGAGTGAGGTCAGTGAAGTGTTGGCGAGACTGTGGGAGTGAGGTCGGGGAGGTGTTGGTGAGTGTGGGAGTGAGGTCGGGGAGGTGTTGGCGAGACTGTGGGAGTGAAGTCGGGGAGGTGTTGGCGAGACTGTGGGAGTGAGATCGGGGAGGTGTTGGTGAGTCTGTGGGAGTTAGGTCGGGGAGGTGTTGGCAAGACTGTGGGAGTGAGGACGGGGAGGTGTTGGCGAGACTGTGGGAGTGAGGTCGGGGAAGTGTTGGTGAGTCTGTGGGAGTGAGGTCGGGGAGGTGTTGGTGAGTGTGGGAGTGAGGTCGGTGAGGTGTTGTCGAGTCTGGGAGTGATGTCGGGGAGGTGTTGGTGAGACTGTGGGAGTGAGGTCGGGGAGATGTTGGTGAGTCTGTGGGAGTGAGGTCGGGGAGGTGTTGGCGAGACTGGGAGTGATGTCGGGGAGGTGCTGGCGAGTCTGGGAGTGATATCGGGGAGGTGTTGGCGAGTCTGGCAGTGAGGTCGGTGAGGTGTTGTTGAGTTTGGGATTGATGTCGGGGAGGTGTTGGTGAGGCTGTGGGAGTGATGTCGGGGAGGTGTTGGCAAGGCTGTGAGAGTGAGGTCAGGGAGGTGTTGGCGAGTCTGGGAGTGATATCGGGAAGGTGTTGGCGAGGCTGTGGGAGTGAGGTCGGGGAGGTGTTGGCGAGACTGTGGGAGTGAGGTCGGGGAGGTGTTGTTGAGTCTGGGAGTGCTGTCGGGGAGGTGTTGGTGAGACTGTGGGAGTGAGGTCAGGGAGGTGTTGGCGAGACTGTGGGCGTGAGGTCAGGGAGGTGTTGGCGAGACTATGGGAGTGATGTCAGGGAGGTGTTGGCGAGACTATGGGAGTGATGTCGGGGAGGTGTTGGCGGGTCTGTGGGACTGAGTTCGGGGAGGTGTTGGCGAGTCTGGGAGTGAGGTCGGTGAGGTGTTGTCGAGTCTGGGAATGATGTCGGGGAGGGGTTGGCGAGTCTGGGAGTGAGATCGGGGAGGTGTTGGCGAGTCTGGGAGTGATGTCGGGGAGGTGTTGGTGAGGCTGCAGGAGTGATGTCGGGGAGGTGTTGGCGAGACTGAGCGTGAGGTCAGGGAGGTGTTGGCGAGTCTGGGAGTGATATCGGGAAGGTGTTGGCGAGGCTGTGGGAGTGAGGTCGGGGAGGTGTTGGCGAGGCTGTGAGAGTGAGGTCAGGGAGGTGTTGGCAAGTCTGGCAGTGAGGTTGGGGAGGTGTTGGTGAGTCTGGGTGTGAGGTCGGGGAGGTGTTGGCGAGTCTGTGGGAGTGAGGTCAAGGAGCTGTTGGTGAGTGTGGGAGTGAGGTCGGTGAGGTGTTGTCGAGTCTGGGAGTGATGTTGGGGAGGTGTTGGCGAGGCTGCGGGAGTGAGGTCGGTGAGATGTTGGCGAGGCGGTGGAGTGAGGTCGGGGAGGTGTTGGTGAGTGTGGGAGTGAGGTCGGTGAGGTGTTGTCGAGTCTGGGAGTGATGTTGGGGAGGTGTTGGCGAGGCTGCGGGAGTGAGGTCGGTGAGATGTTG
The DNA here is from genome assembly GCF_017639515.1 of Carcharodon carcharias. Taxonomy (NCBI): domain Eukaryota; kingdom Metazoa; phylum Chordata; class Chondrichthyes; order Lamniformes; family Lamnidae; genus Carcharodon; species Carcharodon carcharias. Next base: position 24,168,001 of record NC_054498.1, read on the forward strand.
GCGAGGCTGTGGGAGTGAGGTCGGGGAGGTGTTGGTGAGTGTGGGAGTGAGGTCGGTGAGGTGTTGTCGAGTCTGGGAGGTAAGTTGGGGAGGTGTTGGCGAGTCTGTGGGACTGAGGTTGGGGAGGAGTTGGCAAGACTGTGGGAGTGAGGTCGGGCAGGTGTTGGTGAGACTGTGGGAATGATGTCAGGGAGGTGTTGGCGAGTCTGTGGGAGTGAGTTCAGGGAAGTGTTGGTGAGTGTGGGATTGAGGTCGGGGAGGTGTTGGTGAGTCTGGGAGTGAGTTCAGGGAAGTGTTGGTGAGTGTGGGAGTGAGGTCGGGGAGGTGTTGGTGTCTGGGAGTGAGTTCAGGGAAGTGTTGGTGAGTGTGGGAGTGAGGTCGGGGAGGTGTTGTCGAGGCTGTGGGAGTGATGTTGGGGAGGTGTTGGCGAGTCTGGGAGTGAGGTCGGGGAGGTGTTGACGAGACTGTGGGAGTGAGGTCGGGGAGGTGTTGGCGCGTCTGTGGGAGTGGGGTTGGGGAGGAGTTGGCGAGACTGTGGGAGTGAGGTCGGGAAGGTGTTGGCGAGTCTGGGAGTGAGGTCGGGGAGGTTTTGTCAAGACTGTGGGAGTGAGGTTGGGGAGGTGTTGGCGAGGTCGTGGGAGTGATGTCGGAGAGATGTTGGCGAGACTGTGGGAGTGAGGTCGGGGAGATGTTGTCGAGATTGGGGAATTGATGTCGGGGAGGTGTTGGCGAGACTGTGGGAGTGAGGTCAGGGTGGTGTTGGTGAGACTGTGGGAGTGAGTTCGGGGAGGTGTTGGCGAGGCTGTGGGAGTGAGGTCAGGCAATGTTGGCGAGTCGGAGTGAGGTCGGGGAGGAGTTGGCGAGACTGTGGGAGTGAGGTCGGGGAGGTGTTGGCGAGTCGGAGTGAGGTTGGGGAGGTGTTGGCGAGACTGTGGGAGTGAGATCGGGGAGGTGTTGGCGAGATTGGGAGCGATGTCGGGGAAGTGTTGGCGAGTCTGAGTGAGGTCGGGGAGCTGTTGGCGGTCTGTGGGAGTGAGATCGGGGAGGTGTTGGCGAGTCTGAGTGAGGTCGGGGAGCTGTTGGTGAGTCTGTGGGAGTGAGGTCGGGGAGGTGTTGGCGAGACTGTGAGCGATGTCGGGGAGGTGTTGGTGAGTGTGGGAGTGAGGTCGGTGAGGTGTTGTCGAGTCTGGGAGTGATGTTGGGGAGGTGTTGGCGAGGCTGCGGGAGTGAGGTCAGGGAGATGTTGGCGAGGCTGTGGGAGTGAGGTCGGGGAGGTGTTGGTGAGTGTGGGAGT